>NC_142929.1:27826812-28139312 GCF_046866305.1 Octopus bimaculoides | reverse complement strand
TTGCTGCAAACCTATTCAGTTTCAGGCTAGATCCAGTTATTGCATTCTGAATTTTTTATGAAGCCCATTCAAATAATGAATTTGTTTCCAATATCTGCCTAATCTGAAACTTTACAGGAGATATAACTCTGCTTATATTTTGTGTGTTTTAGGGATAATTTATTTTTAATCTCAACGTTGACTGACCACTCATTTTGATTCCATTATTATTATTATTCCAATCTCCACCTCCACATTCATAAATAGAAGCTCTAAAAGTGGTATTTAGGCATTGGAGAGCTTGTAATGGTCAGCTGCATAATTTATTTTTGTTACAGCAAGGCAAACTTAATAAAAACATCTTTTACTTATCTGAGGTATTTAACTGTTTTTATTATTCCTGAGCACTTATCTATTGACAATAGTGATGGAATTTGCTTTCTTATGTATTTAAATAATACATATGAGACACAATTAAGCATTGTTAATTACAGATACTTACAAATATATATATATATATTTGTATATATATATATATATATATATATATATATATATATATATATGATGTTTTTATCATCATATATATATATATATATATATATATATATATATATATATATATATATATATATATATATATATATATATGATGTTTTTATCATCATATCATCATATATATATATGATGTTTTTATCATCATATATATATATGTTTTTATCATTATATATATATATGATGTTTTTATCATTATATATATATATATGATGTTTTTATGAATTCCGGGTAGAGGTAGGGGTCCACCAAGGTTCCGTCCTCAGCCCCCTATTATTTACCATAGTCCTCCAGGCAATCACAGAGGAGTTCGAGACAGGTTGCCCCTGGGAGCTCCTCTATGCTGATGACCTTGCCCTAATTGCGGAGTCACTATCAGAACTAGAGAAGTTTCAGGTGTGGAAGCAAGGTCTAGAATTGAAGGGCCTTAGAGTCAACCTAGCTAAAACCAAAATCCTAATAAGTAGGAAGGTAGATAAAACACAAACCCCTTCAGGTAGATGGCCCTGCTCAGTATGTAGAAAAGGAGTAGGTAGTAACTCTATAAGATGTACCCGGTGCAAGCTATGGACACATAAGAGGTGCAGCAACATCAAAGGCAGGTTAACTAGCAAGTTAGTTTTTGTTTGTGGCAGATGTTCAGGTGCAATAAAGACTGCAAACAAACAGGAAACAACTTCTATCTCATTTCAGGGTGAAAAACTAGAGGTAGTCGATAGCTTCCGCTATCTGGGCGACCAAGTTAGTAGTGGGGGTGGGTGCGCTGAAAGTGTAGCTGCTAGAATAAGAATAGCCTGGGCAAAGTTTAGAGAGCTCTTACCCCTGCTGGCGACAAAGGGACTCTCACTCAGAGTAAAAGGCAGACTGTATGACGCATGCGTACGAACAACCATGCTACATGGCAGTGAAACATGGGCTGTAACTGCTGAGGACATACGTAAGCTCGCAAGGAATGAAGCCAGTATGCTCCGTTGGATGTGTAATGTCAATGTGAATACCCGTCAGAGTGTAAGTATCTTGAGAGAAAAGCTGAACATTAGAAGCATCAGTTGTGGCGTGCAAGAGAGACGATTGCGCTGGTATGGACATGTGGTGAGAATGGAGGAGGATAGCTGCGTGAAAAAGTGCCACACCCTAACAGTTGAGGGAACCCGTGGAAGAGGTAGGCCCAGGAAGACCTGGGCTGAGGTGGTGAGGCAAGACCTTCGTACATTGGGCCTCACCGAGGCGATGACTACGGACCGAGACCTTTGGAAATGGGCTGTGCGTGAGAAGACCCGGCAAGCCAAGTAAGATCGTTGCCAGTGCCCCTGGACTGGTTCTTGTGCGGGTGGCACATGAGATGCACCATTTTGAGCGTGGCCGTTGCCAGTACCGCCTGACTGGCTCCTGTAGGATTTTCGAGCGAGATCGTTGCCAGTGCCCCTGGACTGGCTTGTGCGGGTGGCACATAAAAGACACCATTTCGAGCGTGGCCGTTTTCGTGCGGGTGACACGTAAAAGCACCCACTACACTCTCTGAGTGGTTGGCGTTAGGAAGGGCATCCAGCTGTAGAAACTCTGCCAAATCAGACTGGAGCCTGGTGTTGCCATCCGGTTTCACCAGTCCTCAGTCAAATCGTCCAACCCATGCTAGCATGGAAAGCGGACGTTAAACGATGATGATGATGATGATGATGATATATATATGATGTTTTTATCATTATATATATATATGATGTTTTTATCATCATATATATATATATATATATATGTGATGTTTTTATCATCATATATATATATATATGATGTTTTTATCATCATATATATATATATATATGTTTTTATCATCATATATATATATATATATATATATATGATGTTTTTATCATCATATATATATATATATATATATATATATATATATATGATGTTTTTATCATCATATATATATATATATATATATATATATATGTATATATATATATGATGTTTTTATCATCATATATATATATATATATATATATATATATATATATGATGTTTTTATCATCATATATATATATATGATGTTTTTATCATCATATATATATATATGATGTTTTTATCATCATATATATATATATGTTTTTATCATCATATATATATATATGATGTTTTTATCATCATATATATATATATATATGTTTTTATCATCATATATATATATAAATATATATATATATATATGATGTTTTTATCATCATATATATATATAAATATATATATATATATATTTTTATCATATATATATATATATATATATATATGATGTTTTTATTATCATATATATATATATATATATATATATCATATATATATATATATATATATGATGTTTTTATTATCATATATATATATATATATATATATATATATATGATGTTTTTATTATCATATATATATATATATGATGTTTTTATTATCATATATATATATATATGATGTTTTTATTATCATATATATATATATATATGATGTTTTTATTATCATATATATATATATATATATATATATATATATATATATATATATATATGATGTTTTTATTATCATATATATATATATATATATGATGTTTTTATTATCATATATATATATATATATATGATGTTTTTATTATCATATATATATATATATATGATGTTTTTATTATCATATATATATATATATATATATATGATGTTTTTATTATCATATATATATATATATGATGTTTTTATTATCATATATATATATATATATATATGATGTTTTTATTATCATATATATATATATATATATATATGATGTGTTTATTATCATATATATATATATATATATATATGATGTTTTTATCATCATATATATATATATATATATATATATATGATGTTTTTATCATCATATATATATATATATATAATGTTTTTATCATCATATATATATATATATATGATGTTTTTATCATCATATATATATATATATATATATATATGATGTTTTTATCATCATATATATATATATATATATATATATATATATATGATGTTTTTATCATCATATATATATATATATATATATATATATGATGTTTTTATCATATATATATATATATATATATATATATATGATGTTTTTATCATCATATATATATATATATATATATATATATATATATATATGATGTTTTTATCATATATATATATATATATATATATATATGATGTTTTTATCATCATATATATATATATATATATATATGATGTTTTTATCATCATATATATATATATATATATATATATATATATATATGATGATTTTATCATCATATATATATATATATATATATATATATATATATATGATGATTTTATCATCATATATATGTATATATATATATATATATATATATATATATATATATATATATATATATATGATGTTTTTATCATCACCATCATTTAATGTTCGTAGGATTTCTTTTCTCTTTTTTAAGCAATTGTATTACTGCTGAACACTCTTGCTGCTGTTAATCATTCATTTGATGATGTAGGAGTGTTGCCTGTTTTGTTAGCCTTGTAAATTGGGAAAATTGTGTCTTGCTATGGGATAAAATGTATAGTGAAATTGGAAGTAATGATCTTCATGACAGTAATCCAGCATTCTAACTTCACTAGCCATTATAATTCACAAAATACAAAGTGTTCATTTAAATTTGAGGTTCTATGTAGATTTAGCTACTAACTTTTCACACTATTTTCGAAGAGAGGATAATTCACAAATAGAAGTAGAGTATTCTATAATATGGTGAGTTGATAACTTTTGGTCAACTAAATTAATCCAAGTAGTTAGTAGACAAAATATTCCTCTAGAAATGGGATGCAAATCTAAAATAAGCAAGCAAAACAACTCGAGTAAAATCAGCTAACTAGAACTTTTGTACAATAAATACAATAGACCTGGAGTTTAAAAGCCATGTACATGTTTTCTCATTGTGATACTTTTTTTGTGTATATGCATAAATGTAATTGTTTTTCCCAAACAAATTACATTCATATTTGAAGCTCTGAAGCTATAAGGTGTTACTGAGGCACTCAACTATAAGTCCACTGCATATTAATAGCAGAAACAGCTGTAAGCTAATGAAGTTCACAAGTTTATTCCTTTGTCCTCTCATTTTTTATTACTGCTCTTTACTAACACTTCATTCAGAAACATTATATATTGAGTTCTATATCAGGTTATTAGTATTGCAATGCCTAACCAAAGTGTGTGTGTGTGTGTGTGTTTTAAGAAGGGCTTCCAACTGTAGAAAACATTGCCAATGGAGATATTGAGGCATGATGCAGTCGTTGGACCCATCCAACACATGCCAGCATGGAACATGGACATTAAATAATGATATATATGTAGATGCAGTATGACCAAATGGTTAAGAATTTTGCTTTGCATCCAAGAGGTCTCTGGTTTGATTCCATTTTGACACATTGGGCAAATGTAATTGTCTACAGCCTTGAGCTAATCCATAACTTGTGAATGAAATTGGATAGGCAGAAACTATATTCAAGCCTATCAGCTCAATTGTACCTGTTATTCAAAAGGTACATCCTTACTACTACACTCTGTGTCATGTTGCTTCTGCTTGTGAATTACATTAAGAGTACGTGTGTTTGTGGAAGGCTCAGCCACTTCACATTAATTCAGTAGTAGTTATTCAGCTGATTTGGACAACTGAAGTTCCATTATCAAATAATGGAGACCTGCTATGTTTGTGTATGTGTGTAGATAGCTTAGCAAGAGGGGAACATAGGGACATTTGATATAGCTATAAACAATATGAGTGGGGGGATGTTTTGCATATTAAATGCAAAATATAACAGGACCTTGGATGTTATGTAGTAACTTGTTCTTCATGATGATGAGTTAACTTAGGACTACATCATCGTCATGGTTTAACATGTCTTTCATGTGACTTGAGTTGGATGGTTCAACATGATCTGATGACACACAGGACTGCATTGAGCATGGTTTTTATGGCTTGATGTCTTTTCTATCACCAACCACTTTACAGTGTGTATTTGATACATCTTTTCATGGCACCTACACTTGGGTGATTATCTTGTCCTTGGCAAAACTAGTGTCTTCTCTACCATTTGCTGTATTTTTTCATTCACTAGCACTGAATAGTTATCTCCAATACCAGAGTGTTACCTTGTAGATAGTAATGAAAAGGGACCCGAACTAGTGGGTGATAGAGAACAAAGAGGAAGTGAGATAGCTTCATGAGGATGGTTTGTTAGAAAATTCAACAGAAATAGCATGAGCCATAAGAGGGAGATATGGAAATAGAATTGGAGTACTAGAAGTGAATGCTCGGAAGGAGAGAGTGATGTCAGTGAATGGTAGGAGCAGGAGTAATTTGAGGAGTGATGGATGTTGGTGAAAGTGATGGGTGTCAGTGAGTGACAGGGAAAAGAATGATCAGAGGGGCAGAAAGATGACTAGCAATAAAGATGAGGTGATAAGTGGGAAACTGAAGGAATACTGACAGATCCAGTGTGATGCCATCCTTGATTACATAGGTGATTGAAGATAGTGATAGTAGAAGGGCACATTGATGGGAAAGGGGTGAGTGGTAGATGAGAAAGAGGAAGAGAACAGTGCAGGGAGACTTAATGGTTGGGAGTGACCCAAGTGTAGATTCTATACATCCCAGTCTACATTACCTTTACCATCATTTTTTTTACATTTGTTTTTCTTTGCTTACATAGGGTTGGTGAGATCTCTGTAACATAGCACTTTACTACAAGTTGCAGCCCTTTTCATCCTTCTTGCAGCTCTGTTTTGTTCCATATCTTACTTGGCCTCCTTCATCCTCAGATTCCACCCACTTAGGCAACTGTCATCTTCCATATGCATTACATGCATTTATTAGTTTAAGTAATTTGAGATACCGAAAAGAACATAACACCTTTTAAAGTAGTTGTATGCTGTCAATTTAATGTGACAGTCCCCTGAAGGGAATAATACTACTGTTGGTTAGACCTAGAAAGCTGCTCCAGTTACTGTTGGCCTTGACACATTTCCTGTGTCCTTATGTTTACAAGGGGGAGACAAGCACCTCTTCATCTAAATTCAGCGGTGAGTATCATTAGTTATAAATTTCCAGTGAATCAGTAAATGGTTCATAAGTAGTTGTATGCTGTCAACGTAGTTGTATGCTGTCAACTTAATGTCACAGTCCCCTGAAGGGAATAATACTACTGTTGGTTAGACCTAGGAAGCTGCACTGCTTCCTATCGGCCTTGACACATTTCCTGTGTCCTTATGTTTACAAGGGGGGAGACAAGCACCTCTTCATCTAAATTCAGCGGTGAGTATCATTAGTTATAAATTTCCAGTGAATCAGTAAATGGTTCATAAGATCTAATGGCCAGGGTAACAAGACAGCTTCTGTGCAACTTGGGCAAATAAATAACACAAGGTAGTTTTGTTTGCATCAGTATTTTGTGTGCATTTTCATTGTATATATATATATAGGATTTTACTTTCTTTTGCTGGTATACACATATACAGCAAGCATCCGCGTCCATCTTCCAAAAGGCATTGAGCAACCCAAAACACAATAGTTGAAGACCTTGTCCAAGATTCCATTTAGCAGGATCAAACCAAGAACCATGGGGATGCAAACGCAAATTTTTTGATCTCACTACCATTAATAGATGAAGCTAACAAATTAGACAAAAATAGAGTAACAGATTTTTGGCAATTTGATAGGTTTGGGAGATGACTGTAGTAGTATATAAAAGTAATAAGCCCCTTTAAGATGGTCATCATAAGTGTTATCTGAAAAGGTGTTGTAACAAATTTGTGTGTGGAAACAGATGTTTATACTTTTCATACTTAGTTTTCTGGTAAGCATCTAAAAACATTTACTCGTGCATGATGATTATCTCACAGCAGCTGCATAAAAAAAATTATCTATTAAAATATATTCTTCATATATATATATATATATATATATATATAAAAAGAGAGAGAAAATATATACAATGTGTTATCTCTTGGAAGATTTGTATCTACAACATAATATAGCTGACAAAATATAGTAAACTAGATATGCAGTTTTTTTTTACATATTTTTTTACATATTTTTTTACATATTTGATGATGAGCAAAGACTCTAAGGTATATATACAATTCAGCATGTCTAGTATATCTGAGAATTAGTCATCAGACACTGACTGCTGCTGTTTGTTATAGCATATCTTGAATAAATGTTTAATTAAAATCGATATTTCATGGAATATTTTCGACTCTTCTTGGATAGTTTTTTTTTTTTTTTCCTTTTTGTGACAAAATGGTGAATATTATCTTTTAAATCTATATCACCTGTCCATTATGTAAATAAATAAAATGCAATATATATAAGCAAATGTTGAAGCTTTTCATGAAATCCAGTCATGGCAGCATTATTGCAGTCATCAGATATTTTCAGTTAAGTATGTGTGTGTGTGTGTTTGCATGCACACATGCAAAAGGTGCACTGTATAAAGCATAAAATAAGTTACTGCATAGCAGAGACATTGCATTCAATGTAGAATGTCTGTTAAGACTCAAGAAAACATAGATAGCAATAATCTTTTTGATGTGTGGCTTTTGAACATCTTGTGTGAAAGTCAAATTGAGCTGGACAAGCAGCTGGTCATTAAAAGACATCAGTTATTTGTGAAAGAAAAGCTACAAAGCTGTGGACATGTCCTAAATTGCTATTGAATTGGTCAAAGTGTAAGAGGAAATGAAATCTTAGGATGATAGGCCTAACAGATAAAATGAAAATCAAAATTTTTTTGTTTTGCTTTGTTGAGTGGATCTACCCAACCTTTTCTGGCATGGTAAAATAATTTTTTAATAGTTTGGCTGGAGGAAGAATGGCAGTTCTCATGGCTGCTTTCCTTTTAGGTCCTCCAAGACTGTTGAGAGGAAGAGATCCAGAGTGAACTCCCCTAAAGATACCCAAGGGTCAGCTATTGGGTGGTGCTAAATCAGGCAAAAGATTGTCATATTTAACACAAAAAAAGACCACACACACACACATAATCTTCAGCTGGGTTTGCATTCAGAATCTATGTTTAATGGATCGGCTGTTTAGTAAATAACATCAGACTTTTTAGGGATTTCAAAATCAATTAAAACATATTTAGGAGCTGTTACTTCTGCTGACAATAAAGGGATTCTCTTTGATACTTGGATGATAAATTGTATGATGTTTGTGTTCGAAGTGCAATATTGCATGATAGTAATGCATGGCATTGAATGTGGAGTATGTAATGTTAGTGTGAATGGATGTAGATTACAAATGAATTGATTAAAACAAAAGAAAACTGGGTGTAAGAAGTTGTGTTGTGAGTTGAGGGGAAAAAACTTAAAATAAGTTGCAGTAGTTGTATGCAAGAGAACAGAAGAGTTTTTGTAGTTGTGTGCTGGTTTGGACAAGTGGTGTATATGGAGGATGGTATTGGAGCAAAACAAAGTGCTTAATGATCCAAGAGAAACAAACCTGCAGAATAGGTAGACTGTTGAAGACATAGGGAAAAAAGGGATTAGGGCTAAACTTAGGATTGAACCTCACAGAAGAGATGATTAAAGACTGCAATAAGTGGTGAGACTGTAATGGAGAAAACTTTTGTTCATTCAGGCATGGAAAAACCAACTATAAAATAATGATGTAGGACCATTATTGTATAGTGTATCATTAGAAATGTGGTATAGTTAGAAAAACAATGTGTAGAATAAGTCTGGTTAACTAAAACTTTTAGTAATAAGCAATTTCAGAGATGTAAAATGCAATTTTAATTATTGTTCTGTTGTTTAATTCTAATCAACCCTTTAACATTTAAACTGGCCATATCCAACCTGAAATATCCTACTTGTTTTATTTGCAAACTGACTAGATCCAGCCTCTCACCCCTATCTTACATGTCACTCTAAAAATAGACAATCGCATCACTTAAATCTCAAAGCCACAAAATAATGCATGATTAATTCAAAACAATGTGAATAAATAAGCATTACATTTGACAAAGTAATCTGAGTATTAAAGGGTTAAATTATATCATTTTTTTTAGTTCATTGATCCTAACAGTACATATGAGGCAGATGTCTATGATGAACTCTTAACTCAAGCTGAGATTCAAGGATATATAAACCAAGTCAATGGTGAGTCAACAATTCTTATATTTTCTATGGAAATGCACTAAGTTATTTTGTTAAATTTCTTTTTAAAATATTAATGTGACATGTACAAAAATAAAAATGCATCAGAGTGAAAGATTCTCTATAAACATGTTTCATTATAAAATTATCATAATTCATACAGATTAAATTTGGTTGATTAAAGTTTCAAACTTCATGAAGTAACTATCAGTCATTAAAGGATTTAGTACTTTTCAAAGTAATGCTAAAGCTTTAATACTCAAGAATCCCTTTATTTCTTGCTCTTAATAACATTTCCACACAATCCAGTTTCTGCTATCAGTTAAGTAGATACAATGAAAGGAAATAAGAGAAATTGACACAATCAATATTGATCATAGTGATTTAAGCTAATTTCTATATCCATTTTTTTTTCTTGTATGTTGAAGTTAAAACTGTTCAGCTTATGACTAGAATATGAGCAGTTGAGCAGACTAAGAATTATAGTATTAAGGATTTCATTTATTTGTTTATATTAAAAAATTTAAGCAAAATGTATAATTCCCGATTTGTTCTTTTGATATTTTTCAGTTTACACATCATTGACTTGGATCAATGATGCTCTTCAAAAAATGGATCGTGATTCTTTGATTAATGCTCTCACATCAGGTTTTCTATCACTGAAGAATGTAAACCTCAACAACATTGACTTCTATATGAAATGTCTGCAAGACACACTTGAACTGAAAAAAGTAAATATTTATTTTAGTAGTTTCATGTAAACTTTCTCAAATTAAATCTGCTATTAACCCTTTTAATGCAGAAAAGTTTTATATATCAGTCTTTCTTTTGTTGGGAATGTTATGTTTTTAATTATTTTCTGTTGAAATATGTAAAATTTATTGAAGCAATGTCACTTGCAGAATATTTTTTGGATGATGTTTAGCATCATTACTGAAATAATCATGAAATTTAATTTCACAGTGAAAGGGTTATTAGTAGTAATAACATCTAAGTAGTGATGGTAGTTTTATATGGGTAGACCAGCTCTCAACATTGTTCCTTATGATAAAAATGCTATAATGATAAATTGGAAAGCAAAGCAATATTTTACTCTCTGGTCTATTCTATAGAATACTTAAATTATTTATTTCTTAGTTAAATAATGGTAGAACCTATAAAAATAATAGTAGCATTTTGATTTAAATAGGTGAAATTTGTATGGTCAATGCTTAATTTAGTTATTAGTTGGTATTTCATGGAAAGAAAAAATCTGATATTGTATCTGTTTTCAGCATTATTAGTAAGGAGTCTTGCTTATAAAGTAAAATAATTTTGTCTTTAATCTTTAGTTGTACCATTACATGGAAATTCTCATTAAAGTTTCACATAAAGATAAGAAGTGTGGAGGAAGGTTTGATAAACGCAAAACAAATTGCAAAAATTTACTTTTAATCAATGTTCCTTCTAGTTTTTCCCTGCCAGAGAGAGCAACTTTTGATGCTTTGAGCCAAAACATTTTAAATTCAAAGGTAGTGCATAGCATTGAAACTTTCATGCAGCTTATGAAACACGTTTGTGAAGTATGAGTGGTTACATTTTGATGTGTACCACACTATTACAACAACTGTGCAGCCATGCACCCTACCAGCTTCGAAGGAATGTGTATGATTGTGATTAGTTATTGCTTTATTGTGTTATCATTGAATATATATGATAGGTTTTAGAATTTGAAATTTTACGTGTGTGTTATTTAGCTCTGTTACTGCAGGTTTCTTATTTATTAATGCCAACAAGTCTTCAATAGTATTTCATAAAATATAAAACAAGTATTAACTTTTAGAACCACTTTCACATGCTTGTAAAGTGTGGTATAGTCTATTTGCTGAAGCAGTTGTTTTTCCTGCTAGATGCTCTTTTTATTTAAAATCATTCATCTGTGGTGTACAGAGGGCTGGAGGTTATTTACTGCTCAAACAATAAAGCTAGGACAATCAGTTAGATGCCTGCAATATGATGACAGTAATAAGAGTTCAACTTCTACTATGTTGTTAGTAATACAGTACTTAGCCTTACATGGTGCTTCATTCATTTTTAATTTTAGGTTTCTTCTATTTAAAAAAAAATGATTTGGTAGAGATCATTCACTGCATAAATTACCGATATAGCTTATTCAGAATACTGGGACTGTAAAAGAATTATACCTATACTCCCTTCAATGCAGATGTGATTGCTAATATAATGGATATGATCTGAAAAATAATTACACTGCAAATTGCATCCTAATGATGTTGAAATACATTTAAGAGTTTTGATAGCTGAAACATTACAGCACTCAATATCATAAAATCAGAAGAAGAAAAAATTCCTCACAATCTAAACTGCTTTTGTTAGGAAAAAAAAACTTTGTTAATAGGTGGAAAATTCCCACCTCATTCTCCCCCCCCCCAAAAAAAAATCTTTTCAACGGGTAAAGATATTGATCTTCAAGGATTTATACACGTGAATGAACTGCTGCTAGCTGCAACTCTTATATTATCTCAACTTATAAAATCTATCCTTTACATTTTTCTTGACAACTGTTTTTCATACCTTCTTGATATATTTTATTTGCACAGAACAATAATGGTGGCGATGTTTTCTTAGATAAAGATGAAGTTCAAGCTGCAATCAATCTTGCAAACCAGGAAGCAGACGTAGAATATCAGAGTATGTGATCTTTTTCTTTCTTTTATGCATTTTAGAATAGATTGTGAAATATTTACACAAAACTTGTTAGATATATATTTCTTTCGGGTAAAATTTTATAATTCTTCATTCAATTACACAGTTCTCTCAGAAACCAGTTCCTATCCTTATCAAATGCTTTAATCTATCTCTTAACACAAGAATATATGCAACTGCATGACTTTCACTTCTTTCACCCACCAACTTCCAATAGCCCAAAGATGTTGAATCAGTCATAACAATCATCTTTAGTTTCCCTCCACTCCCAGTGGCCATCTGTATGGTTATGGTACTCAGCTCTACCAAACACTTACCCACTGATACACACCTTTTCTACTTGCCCTACTGCATCTCACAAGCAGCAATACCCAAAGTAAACCTATTGCCCAATTATTCCTCCATAAATTCCATTCCTATCCATCTTATGGGGCAGAATCCAGTGTTCAGGCACATTACTACTTTTCTTTAAACATGTATATAATATCATTTTCCAAAAGTATCTAAATATCAACGATTTCCATTTTAAATATTTATTGTTCTTGGAATAATTTTAATAAATTTTCTTTCATTCCTTCTTTACTCTTCTTTACCTGTATATATATATATATATATATATATATATATGTATATATATATATATATATATATGTTGTTACTGTCGTAAAATTTAAACCACATTTTGTGTGTACTTCCTAACCACATGGTTTTGGGTTAATTTCCTTGTGTAACACCTTCGGCAGGTGTCTTCCACTCTCTCCTTGGACTGACCTGTCTTATGGGTGGATTTCATACATGGAAACAAAGAAGCTCATTATGTACATAAATACTTAAGTGTTTGGCCTAATATTTGAAGTGTTCAGCTCAGAATTATAATGTGGTTTCAATTACTGTACCAGATAGCATGTTGTATTCTTGAGCAAGGGCACTTCATTCATGTTGATGCAGTCAACTCATTTGAAAATGAGTACCAGCCAAGTGCTGATGCAGCCTTCTCTCCTGTTACATCCTGAATGTGCTGCTGGGTCAAAGGGTTGAAAAGTCATGAGGATGTATGCCTGCTCACATTACACAGGTACCTTAAGCAAATAGCAAAAGCATGTTACATGTTACCAAGCCATAATTGTTCATGAGTGACAGCTGGCTCTCTTTGTGTGTGTGTGTGTGTGTGTGTGTGTGTGTGTGTGTGTGTGTGTGTGTTTAACATTTGCACTTCTCTGAAAGTCAATGTGCCTCAAGCAGTGACATTATTGCAAAACAAACTCCCTGTCAACAAATCATCTGCTAGCTTTGAATCTTTGAAGATATGTGCAATAAGGGATCCATTACAAAGGGTTGGCAACAGCAAGAGCATCAGGTGGTAAAACAGTTCCTCAATATGTATGCATATATATTTATATGTTTACATGAAACTCTAGTTCTTGTAGGGTTAAGCTTGTTTGAGGGTTCATGGGGATTTTCTTGTTGTATACCACACATTAATATTCTGTGATTGTTCTTCATTGGGACTCTGTCTGGTAAAGGTAAGTTTTTTTTTTTTAGGGGTTTTGAGTTTATGGTTGTGTTGCATATTTGTATATATATAGATAAAAATAGATGCATAGATACTTAGATGTGTATATAAATGTATGTGTATAAAAAGATATATATATAAAGATGTGTGTAAACTTATATACTGATGTGTGTGTATACACATACATACATACACAGAGAGGGGCAATTGATGTATAAAGATCAAAGAATAAATCCACGAAAATTATGAGCTCAATAAGTTGTTAATCTCCAGTACATTCTTACTTCACAGTAAATCTATATTAGATACACATAATCAGCTAAAATGATCTTTAAGAGCAATATATTTAGCAGAAAAGCATTGAACTTCACAAATAGTTCATAATTTGTGCTCAGCAGCTGTTTCATGGAGATAAACAATAACAAATATATAATTACATAATTGTGATACATGAGTAATTTAAATTAAATTAAATTTAAAAACTGTATACAGACACTTTCAAAAATGTTACGTTAATCAGAAAACTGTTGCCAATTTCATATATATATATATATATATATATATATATATATATATATCCAGATCAGTCTTATTTGGTTTTACTGGTTTATAATAATGTGTTTAATGAACTGTTAGCAAATGTGTTATTATCGTGGGTATATTCTTTGATGCTTATGCATCAATTCTATACACAAACACATACACAAATGAATATGGCTACATATATGTGTATGTATATATTTCAAAAGATCCAGATGTGAGGACTAAATGCATTAATATTCCATATTTCATTTTGTAGTTCCATTCCAGTGCTATCACTATAAGTGTGTGCATATATAAATGTCTTTATGTATATATAGTTCTGTATATTTTTGTATGTGTATATGCAAATGTGTGTGTTTATACGTATGTATGTATATTATACATGTATGTGTATGTAAATATGACTGTATATACATTCATGCATAAAAGCTTTTTTTCTTTATTCTTTGTAATGTGTATTTTTTTTTATGGATTTGTTTATGTTAATTACAAACAGAAAATTTCTTTTTTAAAGTTGAAATTGTTGAAATTCTTTATCGCAGAGCAAGTTGCCGTGAAGAATATCAATCTTGCTATTGAAAACACTGATGCTGAGCAATTAATGAAAGCTCTTCAGAACCCAGCTGCCCAATTGAGTCCAATCGATGACACTGCCCCTATGTTGTACTGTGATGAGTTCTGTAGTATTAGGCAAGAGAAACAGGCCTCTCTGGAGTATCATGAAATTTTTAATGCAGTCAAAAGTAAATTTGTCTTACTTTTCTATTGAATGTGATATATTAAGACTTTATTAAATGAATCCTGACCATTTTGTCTTAGTAACTCTATTTTTAAACTGAATAAAATTGGAAATATTTTTGGTAGTATTATTTTGGATAATAGCATTGTCTAAAATATAATGTATGGCTAAAAACAGAAAAGGATTTGTTCTTATCTATTAAATAATATTATTGATTTTATGAGTGAAGAATGATACATTGGAGCATAATTTAATGCCTGGTGATTTTATTAAATCAGCCATGGTACAATGGCCAAAACTTACTGCTATTGGACGCAGATAATACCATTATCACTTTCTTTCTTTTATAAGCATACTCAAACTATTTTCGTGTTGATAATACTGGATCGATTATTGATATGCATTTTTCTAAATAATGCCTAATCAAATTATATTTAAAAAATCTCTTCCCTTGTTTATAAAATATGAGTTTGATTCTTTATAGCAGGTGCCAATTCCAAATCTATATTATCAGATAATCTTTTGTCATTGAATCTGACTCACAAATATGGACAAAATGACAGAATCTAAACTTTCTGGAATTGAAATAGCTGATCTGATTCTTCTATGGGTCATGCTGACACTTTGAATGTCACTATGTTCTAGAGAATTCCATGACAGCTCAGAATTAGGCCGATTTTATTTCTCTTTACAGTTTTTATCCTGATAACTTCTTTTAAAGCGTGGAATTAAGTACAACCAAATTTTTCTCTGTGATTAAGTGTCTATTGTTTGGAATAGAAGCAAGAATGGTTTTGGTTGATATTAAATTGATAAATTTAGTTTTAAAATATTTGGGAATAATTTGAGTGGGAGTGATGTAGTCAATAAAATTAAAAGATGAAACTAATTTCATCTTTTAATTCCAGTTTAAAATTTTTTTTTTATTCGCAATATTTTATTATTTTTCAAAAAGTTTAAATGACTTTCTTGTTTTAGTTTTAAGAGCACACACACACGTATGTGTGTGTTGTATGTATGAAATGGTTGACATACTGTGATATATAATATTCAATTCAAATAAGCTCATTTTCATTGGTTTAAAGTTGAGATTGACTTCACTTAATTTTCATAAGTGATGTGTTACCATCAAATATATATCACTAGTTATTTGATATAGATTTTAGATAGTGGAATTTAGATAAAATAATATGGGTAAGCCAAGTGTGTATATATGCTTAGTATATGGAATCAATTAATCAATTTTGATTTCTAGCTAATAAATATGGGAAAAGGGTCTACTGTCTCATCTAATTTCCTGTTTTCATGAGGAATTTCTTTTTTTTTTTTTTTTTTATTTTTTAAAGCAAAAAACTAGTTTATCATTCATGAGGACATTTTAATTAATACAGCTAATTCTGTAGCATACTAATTTAGTTGGTAGATCAAATCTCAAAACTATAGTTATCATGTTTTTTCTAATATTTCTTTATCACACACTAAATGAGTTTGAACAATTGCAGTAGTAATAATAGGTTTTGATCTATATTTCTGTCTAAATAAATTCACTTTCATTTTCAAATTTGTATATAATGTAAGAAAGTTATGCAAATACCCATTATTATTTCTTATTACTATTTATAAAAGCATTATAATGTGCAATAAATCAATGTTTCATTTCCTATTTCCACTGATTGCTGCCAATTTTAAAGTTCTTTATATTTTTCGGTTTGATTACATTGTGCTTATTAAATTTGATGTCTGCTTTTTAAAGTTTTGCTGTAGGTCTTTGGTAGCTTTTTCAACTTTAATACATAGACATTAATTTGATAATGATTATATTGGTAAATTACAATGATACCAAATTTCATGAATATTACTGTAAAGTATTGTTAATTCTTGTCGGTACATTAAATGAAATGTGCAGTGCAACAGTGTAGAGCAATTGTAATTTAATATTGGCCGGATATTTTTACAGTAGTTAACACAGCACAATAGCACTATTTATGGATTCTGCATGGAATCTTTGTTTTATGGTTCTGTTCACGTCCAACAAGGTTTACTTCAATTGATGTCTAATATTGTGATTAAATAACTTTAATTAGTTATGTATTTTTCTTGTTATGTTATGAAGTTCTTTGTAAGCATATCATGCATATCCTCATAACAAGCAATGTAGTATCTGCATTAAGTATTCTGCTATCTTTAACTTGATATTATTAGAAATAATTTTCAAATCTGTTGCATGTTAATTAACATTTGCTTTATTTAGTATTCTCAAACATTGCAATTTCCTCATTTTTGCATTGAAAATGGAATGTAATAAAAATAGTGTTTTGGAAAAGCCATTTCTTTAGTGAGCTTTGTATAGGTGTTGGACAAATATAGCGAGAATTGAAACTAATATTCAAAACTTCAGGCGCAGGAGTGGCTGTGTGGTAAGTAGATTGCTTACCAACCACATGGTTCTGGGTTCATTCCCACTGCGTGGCACCTTGGGCAAGTGTCTTCTACTATAGCCTCGGGCCAACCAAAGCCTTGTGAGTGGATTTGGGAGACGGAAACTGAAAGAAGCCTATTGTATATATACATACATATATATGTATGTGTGTGTATATGTTTGTGTTTGTCCCCCCAACATCGCTTGACAACCGATGGTGGTGTGTTTGCATCCCCATAACTTAGCAGTTCAGCAAAAGAGACCGATAGAATAAGTACTAGGCTTACAAAGAATAAGTCCTGGGGTCAATTTGCTCGACTAAAGGCGGTGCTCCAGCATGGCCGCAGTGAAATGACTGAAACAAGTAAAAGAGTAAAAGAGAGAGTATGTTGAAAGTTGCAATTAATGAGTTTTGAAATATCAGCTGTAGAGTTACATCACAGAATAATTCTGATATTTCAGTGCTACTCTGGAGTTTTTATTGTACAACTTTGTTATATTACAAATAGTTGATATCTTACAAAAGAAAATAGAAAGGTATTAGCTCTTTAGCATTTAAACCAGTCATATATAACCCAAATATTCTACCTGTTTTATGGTCAAACTGACCAGATCCAGCCTCTCACACATTCCCGGCAATGTCATTCTAAAAACAAACAACCACACCATTGAGATCTTGAATCTATGAGTTAATGCTAAATTGTTAATTTAAAAATGACAATTGTAGAAGTCCAGTCAGATTTTTAACTTAAATGCTGACTAAACCTATTTTATCAATAAATGAAGCTGTACAAATGCACTCATAAACCAATCATTAAAACTCATTCATTGACACTTTATTAAGCTAAGCTTCAGGATGATTTTCCCCCCCCCCCCCTAAAGGACCAATAATGATAGTAGGGGTGAAGTTGTTAATTGAAAGGCTTTCTTAGTACTGAAAAAGTAGGAACCAGTCTTCCTTCTTGATCGGTTGATTGATGATGAAATGCTTATCTCTATGAAATCATTTCAATATATTTAGTAATTGATTAAATTTAAACTGCAATTTAACCCTAGTTAAATTTAATTGAAGATGCTTTATTTTGGCTTTTTTTTTTCCTTATTTTAGTTCTTTCTGCAATTGCTGCAATAAATAGTGCTATTGACAGAAGAAATTCTCATGCAACATTCACTGCCCTAAGTGATCCAAATGCACATATTCCTACACTTGATTTTGAACTCAGTGAGAAGTATCAAAACTGTCTAGTAAAGGAAAAACAGAAGAAAATTGAGGTGAGTTTGCTTGTGTTTCTGTAAGATAACATATAATGTTGATTGCAATTGTTGATGTTCAACATCCAAGTCACCTCTGATTGAGGATGTCTATAACTGTTTATCATTACTCCCATACTCATAGGTGTTGTATCAGTTAATTTGGGTGCCCTTTTCCTACACATCTTTTAGTCAGCTTAAAACGATTATTGCCAGATAATTGGTACTTCTGGTCAACACTTCATTATCTTACTAAATTTAGATTTGTGCTGAAAAATATTGTATAAAATTTTGATTATCATAAATCTTCAGAGTATAAATATTCTAAGGATTTTTATGTTATTTTACCATCTTAGTTCTACATTGTTTGAATATCTTATTTACATATCATTACTTTATTGTAACTAAATGAGTTATATTCCTATCTAAGTAAACTTATTAACCTTTGGATGTAAACAATTTTATTTATTAATTTGCTGGATTAGACATTTAGAGATTTTAATTTTTCTAAATGTGACATTTTTACCATGTTTGCTGCCTATTGCATTGAGGCATGTTTGTAGGAGTTTGACAGGACCTCTCCATCACAGCATCTCTTCACTTATTATGGTCCATTTTCATTTCTAGTTACACCTAACATTGAGAATAAACCCTTCCTGTACTATAAGCTCAACTTTGGGTTTTCAAAAATGTTTTCGAATATTTATTATAGTTACCTTGTGAGCAGCTAACACACCATGAAATTGTAATGGCAGTAGAAAAAGTTCATCAACAAGTTCAACAGGAGCATGAACGTAAGTGGAAGTTCAATATATATCTTGTGTGTCAACTGTTTTTGTGATTATCATCATACTTGCTTTATAGGTTTTTATTTTCTTTCATGAAAATAAAGCAAACTTTTCAGTTAGTTTTATTTACAGGAATATGAAAATCTTGATTTTCCAAAGTGTTGGTAATGTTGTTAGAAATAAGTTTGGAAGGTATTTAGAATGGAATATGTGTGTATGTGTGTTACACACACACACACACATCACTGACCATCATCATCATCATCATCATCGTTTAACGTCTGCCTTCCATGCTAGCATGGGTTGGACGATTTGACTGAGGACTGGTGAAACCGGATGGCAACACCAGGCTCCAATCTAATTTGGCAGAGTTTCTACAGCTGGATGCCCTTCCTAACGCCAACCACTCAGAGAGTGTAGTGGGTGCTTTTACGTGTCACCCGCACGAAAACGGCCACGCTCGAAATGGTGTTTTTTATGTGCCACCCGCACAAGATCCCGCTCGGAAGATTTCATGTGTCGCCCGCACATGAGCATGATAAAGAGAATGAACTATTGGGGTATTGTTCAGCCAATTTCATATTAAAGTTTACAAAACTAAACCTACTTCCTGTACAGGAGACATGTATTTTCAACCATAGTGGAAGGTGACCCATCTAAAATGCTGGAGACTGAACAAAGTCAGTATACAAAATGGCTCTGCCCATTTGGGCTCATACAGAGGAGACATGGATTCCATAAAAAGTGATTCAGAGTAAAGGGGTGGGGGCCATTTACACCAGTTACAAATGATCTCTCTACAGCTGGTAACACAATAAAATGCAGATAACCCATACTGTAAAGGGGTTGGCAATAGGAAGGGTATCCAACCATAAAAACAATGCAAAAAAATATCAACCAGCCCTTCCAGCATGGAAAAAATAGATGCAAAGTGATGATAGTGATGAAAAGCTATGTTAAAACAGAGTAAGCAGGGATTTTTTCTTTTTTTGTTATATAAGACCGTAAACAAATGTAGTTAAGCATTATTTATATTTTTTTTTCTCCTGGTTTGTTTCTGTGTTCCTTTCTGTGGAAGAGCGTAGGCTCGAAACGTCAAAGACTTTCTCTATTCCTGAGCGTTAAACTAATACATCCATTTGTTGTTTACACCACCTGTCTTCGTCTGTTGTTTTTTCCGTAAATTCTCCCATATATATATATATATATATATATATATATATATAGTCAGTCTGTTATTGAATACTTATTATTCTAGCTATATGTGTTGAGTACCACTTTCATTTGTTCGCCTGCATTTTGTGTGTGTGTGTGTGTCATCGTTTAACATCTGCCTTCCATGATGGCATGTGTGAGAATTAGAGATAAGTAGAGATCGATGATTCATTGGATTATGGAAATAAAATTCAGAGATTTTGAGAATTTTTGATGAACAAATAAACTGTTTTATATGAATGTGGTATTGATTTAACCCTTTAGCATTTAAAACAGTCCTATCTGGCCCTGGTATTCTGTTCTATGTTCAAACCAGCTACATCTGGCTTATCACACCTATCCTACAATGTCATTCTAAAAATAAAAATCACATCAAAATCTTGAAACTATAACATAATGCTTGGTTAATTCAAGACAATGTGAATAAATATTCATTACATTTGACAGTAATCTGAGTGCTAAAAGATTAAGAACAGCTCTTTATTATAGGAAATTTTTAAACTTTTAACAATGATTTCTCAAACTTTACTGTTTTGGCTCTCAATCCAAATCTACTGTTTATATTTTATTTTTATTAATGATTAGGATATGAGTAATCTGAGAGAGTTGTGGATTTTGTGAGCTCTTTCCATTTAGGTGATGTTCTTGGAGGATTATATGTTTTTACTCCAAAATAAATACTTTTTACACACACCACAGTCGCTTGCTTAAATTTCATCAGAGATTATTGTTAAGATCCTAATTGATTGAGAGGGAGTGTACTGTCAAAATTTTTGCATACACAGAAAATTAAATGTTAGAAGAAATTATTGAGTAAATTGAGAATCTAAGGGAACTGGTGGGAGATGGTCTATATCAGCAGCTGAACTACTTCCTAGGTTCAGCGAATTCAGTTGCAATGTTGACTGAAGAGTTGTTTCAAGCCATTGGGTGGAAGGGGTTGTTGCTTGAACTATAATAATGAAAGAATTAAAATGGAGTGTGGAGTGGGTACCAAAAGAGAATGGGAACCAGAAATCTGGAGTGAGATGAAAATGAGATAACTGATTTATTCTGTGATGTTTAGAGTTGCAAGATTTGTTCCATATGTTTGTTGTGTATGTTTAATAGATAAATTTGGTTTCATATTTCCATGTGTATCTAATGTTTTTGTTTTTGTCATTTCAGGAGTTTGTGCTATAGGGACAATCAATGATGCTATTTCTAATGGTGATGAACAAGCTGTATTAGCTGCTTTGCAGCTTCCAGCAGCTCAACTTCAAAATGTCAGGGATCGGCTTGCTCACCAGTATATGGTTATGCTTATTAATAAAAAGAATAAGAAAGCATTGGTAAATATCAACATATTTTTCTTTTGTTTGCTAAAAATTAAATGCTACACTTTAATAAATTGTTACATTTTTCTACTTATAGTATAAATGATTATTATGTTCATGATTTATCTTGTTATAATGCTCATGTGTAAACATGTACAGATATGTGATTGGGCTGTACAAATTCATATGTTCTCTGTACACATTTCAGCAATCTCAAGATGAAGACACACTACTGTGGCTGGAGGAAATTCAGGAAACTATCTTTGAAGCAAATGAAGATGAAGAGAAAGCTGTTGAAAGTATATTTATTTTGTTTCATTCTATATCCTTTACACTTCCACCTAAATTACCTTAGACTCTCTCTATATACCTGCTGTTTTAAACCCTGTGTTAAACATATCATTATGCAACCCTTCCTCCCTGCAGCTACATCTCTCTCTCCCAATTACACTAACAAGGTATTGGTCATTCTGACACTACAGAATATGTGTATGTATGTGCGTGTGAGTGTATGCATGCTTATAATCATACTCATCATTTAAATAAGACTTCTCCAGCAACATGCCTCACCACTTGATGCAGTTCTTTCTCATCTCCTTCATGGGGTTTTAATCTCCTGACCTCTCAGTTTTCACCATTTCTTTCTGTGTTTCCTTTTTCTGAGATTCCTTCCACTGACATCACTTGGTACATCTTTATCCTACTGTCATCTTTTTTATGCATCACATGTCTGTACCAGCTTAGACATCTCTTTTTGACACTACATTGGATTCCTCTTACCCCTAGTTTTTCTCTCAGATGGTTTATGCACTACTAACTTTGCACATCTAATGGAACATGTTTGCCAAATTTCTTTTACTAACCTTTCCATATCCTCCATGTTCAGCATCCATATTTCACTACCATGCAACAATGCACTTCATACAAAAAAAAATACTTTGCAGTCTGCCCTTCTCTCAAAGCGAACATCCCTTCATTGCCAACAGAGGTAATAGTTCCTTGAACAGTGTAATTTGAATAATTTTCTTAAAAAAATTATTGTTTGCTAACTTTTTTTTTTTCTATTTTCAGTGTCTTTGGGTATCAAAGATATAAATGCCAACTTAAATCAAGATTCGTCAGATGTTCTGCTTCAGTCTTTGCAATGTCAACCTGTTCAATTGCAAAATTTACGTACTTCTTGTGGGAATATCTATATGGAAAAGCTGAGAGCTCTTCGCAGTGAAAAGGAAACACTGGGTAATATTTTTAATGATGATTTGGGTCATTATATATTGTACTTCTGTATTCTGTCATAGAGTTTTCAGATTTTCACCTCATTTTATTTAATTTGGTATTATTAAAGTCCTCTAATAAACAGATGTCTTACTGTTGATTTTGTGGCTAAAATTTCAGTGAACCATTTAAAACATCAGCAACTCAGAAAACCACTTGTTGAAATTTTGGCAGTGCAATGAACCATTTCTTGAAATTTAACATCTTATCAACCCAGTTGTTTAGATTTTGGCTGTTTAGTGAATCAGTCATTAAAATTTTAGCAATTCAGCAAAGCTGTTAAAATTTCAACTGTAAATGAAGCACTTTATGTAAAAAATAATGGCAGCTCTTCACTAGTTATGTCCCTTGGCCGTTTTGGTTCAAATTTTTATTACTTTGACTTGTTCTTCCATGGTTGATAAAATAATAACCTTTCCAGTACAAGGGTTCAGTTTAATCAACTATGACCACCAAAAAATGTATTACTGTGTTAGAAATCCTTGTTGTAGAATATTTTGCAGATACAAAGCACAACTTCTTTGCTATGTGTTTCCTGCTGTGAGATGTGTCCTTCAGTAAAAATTTGAGTAACTTGTAAAATGATATGAAATTATCAGTGTGTAGAAGATGTTGTTTTACTTTATATTTGTCCTCTAATGCTAATAATTGCTAAGTCAACCATATTACCTTTTTTTGTTCACAATACTAGGTGAGACTGGAACTGGATGGATGATGAACAGATCACCCGAAGGCTTTAAGTTTTTTTACAATGTAATTACTGGAGATTACACTTGGGTTCGGAATGACTCAATCATAAAAGATTATTCTATTCTGACAAAAGAGGAAATCCAGGTATTTATGAGTTTTGTTCTGATTTTTATACTTATTTTTTCATGTCTATTTTAATGTAGACCAACCCATTTCATTGTGCATAATTAGACAATTCATTAGATTGTTGGTATTTCTGTTTATAGTTTACATTCCTCCTCCTCTTCATCATCATCATTTAACATCCATTTTCTTTGCTGCATGGGTTGGACGGTTTAACAGGGGCTAGCTAGGCAGAAGACTGCACTAGGCTTCACTGTCTGTTTTGTCAAGCTTTTTTACAGCTGGTTTCCCCTCCTAACACCTAACAGAGTTTGTGCAATTTTGGTAAACATTTAACAGCCTTCTATATCCAAACTAATCAGATTTAAATATCTGCTATTATACTGCTTTAATTCAGAGAAATATATATATTCCTTTGATCAGTCTTTCCTGTAACAAATTCAACTTTGGCACAAGGCCAACAATTTTGAGCGAAGGATATTAGGTGATTACACCAACCCCAGTACTTGACTGGTACTTTATTTTATCAACCCAGAAGAGGTGAAAGGCAAAGTTGACCTTTGTTGGACTTGAACTCAGTGTGTAAAGAGTCAGAAAAAAATACCACAAAGTATCTTTTCCAACACTCAAACAATTCTGCCGGTCGACTGCTCTTGCATTTCCTACAATAAATTTCATATTTGTAATTTCTAGCTCCATCTCTACTTTACATATACACTCTTTTCTTAAAACTTTCCACCCCTATCGAGCCCCTCTCTCCCCCCCATCCCAGCTGTATAGCTCCTTCACCCTTGACCACCTTTTCTTTCCCTTTTCCTACCCCTTTCTCTCATTTCCCATTCCACTCTTTCTTTCTCTTCCCTCTCTCTTTATTCCTTCCACTGTTCCCAGTTGAACCATTTTTTATTGTATGTTGATATTGATTATCAGAAATATTTGCTAATTATTTGTAAAATCCTATATTTTAAAGAGTACTAGCATTTTTATCACCTGTATTGCATTTGTTAGGTCAGTTACATTGAACCCCTCACTATCCCATCTCCTAAAAATTGCTCTGGCCTTATGTCAGAATTTGAAACCATTATTATTATTATGCAAACCAAGGGACTGCTTCATTTATAATAATAAAAGCAAAATTCTGTCTGTCCGTCTGGGACCCCTGTATCTCAGTCTCCATTTGCTCAACATAAACGTATTATACCTTTTTGGAATCAGGATGATCCTGGCATTGAAAATCTACCCTTCATTTGGTTCTTGAACATACAGCATTGGGATCTGATTTAAAAGCTTTTGGGTTGCTATTTCTTGCAGGTAAAGCTTGACTGATTCACACCATCTTGGTTGACGTTTATCAGATGATGTCAGAGATCAAGGGGGAGATAAATGATATTCGCTTCATTAATTTTACGTCAAGATCAGAGCTTTGGGACAAATTGGTCAACAGTTGGAATACAACAGAATGATTGCATTGCAGAAGTAATTCTCATCCATCTTTAACTTCTGATCAAACACCACCAGGGCATATAGTCATTATAGATGTATTATAGTCATGTCATTTAGCTCTTTAGTTTTCAGCCGCAAGCCCAATTAGCCCTCAGTAGGAGCTAGTATAAAAGTCTGCATGGAGTGCGGCTTTTAAGCTAGTAATAAATAAGAAGAATAATAATGGTTTCTGATTCTGGCAAAAAAATAAGTTATTTTAAGGTTAAGGGGTTTACTAAATACCACCGAGCCCATTACAAATAAAGTACTAGTCAAATACTGGGATCAATGTTATCACCTAACACCCTCCCACAAAAATCGCTGGTCTTGTTCCTAAATCAGAAACTTATTATTATTAAGGTAGCAAGCTGGCAGAACATTAGCATGCCAGGCAAAATGCTTAGCAGCATTTCATCTGTCTTTATGTTCTGAGTTCAAATTCTGCCGAGATCAACTTTGCCTTTCATCCCTTTTGGGGTCAATAAAATAAGTATCAGTTAAGTCCTGAGGCTGATGATATTTGGGCCCCTCTCCCAAAATTTTAGTAAAAAAGATTATTATTGAATGAGAGAGCAGTGCATGCCATCAAAGTGACACTGGGGTACAAATATACAATGCCCAGTATACCCATCTGATAAGGGTACACCAGGTACATGCCTCACAACCATATGTGCATAACATGGTGATCTCCTATCAAAATAAACAGTGCATGACCTCGCAGGCGGGGCCCAGCTAAAATTTTCTTCAGGTCGAGTAGCCCATCCTGCTCAAAAGGTCCATGAATAAGATTTGTTTAAGGATGTTGTGCAAAAGGTTGTTTCCAGAGGTGAATTATTCAAACCCCAAAGAATTCCTCTCAACACATGGCTATGATACTCCCCAACTACTTCTGCTCATGATCAGAGATGCACATATCGTCAGCCACCAAGGGACATGCTCAACTGGTTAATGTCAAACAACTGACAAACAAATCTAAAGTATTGAGCAGAATATTTGCTGTAGCTCATCTTTTATACCAAGATTATCATTATTATTACTACTACTACTAGGTTGGAGGATTAGAAGAAACATTAAAACATTGAACAAAATTCTTTGTGGGATTTCTTCCTCTAGCATTTTACAATCTTTCTTCAAATCCCACCAAGGTCAGCTTTGCCTTTCATCCTTCAGAGGTCAATAAAAGAATGTCTTAGTCTAGTTCTGGGGTCATAGTAATCATCTAATCCTCCCCATTTTAAAATTATTATTTTACTTGTTTCAGTCATTAGATTGTAGCCATGCTGGAGCATCACCTTGAAGAATTTTTTGTCAAATGAATTGGCCCCTGCTTTTTTATTATTTTTTTTAAATTTTGTCTAAATGCCTACAATTGTGATGGCAGTGGAGTGCCTGCTAATCATATCACCCACCCCAACTCCTAACCCCTTCCGAAATGATGGTAAAAGACTGTGACTTTGTGGTGTCATTGTATTAGTACAGAAAGGAAAGGGGAATTGAGCAGACACATGCCTTTTAGAATTAGTTCGGGCGTGGTAGGTGGGCTGCCAACACATGAAATGACTGGTTTAGATGAGAGATCTGAACCTAAGATCTTAATTTCACCCTGGTCAACCAAGGCTTTGTGAGAAATTTGGTTGATAGAAACTGTGGAGAAGCCCATTTGTGTGTAAATGCATATAGATGTGTTTGTATTTGCCTCTGACTACTTAACTGTGTTTTAGGTTGTTTATGTCCCCTCAACAGTTTGGCAAAGAATAACAGAATAACAGATGTTAAAAATTAGTACTAGGGTCAATTTAATCGTCTAGAACTTTCAAGGCTTATTTGGAGCAGTCCCCTGGCTTAGCTATAAACCAATGACTGAAATAGATAATAAAATAACTTCATAAATCAATAAAAAGTGACTATTTGAAATAAGTGGGGAAAAAAATATATTTTACTTTAAAAAAAAAATTGTTTCTGATTCCAGAGTGTTTTAACTGAAATTCAAGAAAACTATGACCGAGAGCTCTTGTTTAAGGCAAATGAAGGTTTCATTATCTTGGTCCAAGCTTTAATTCGTGGTTACTTGGTGAGGAAATCATTTAATGACCGCATTACCTATATCAACTCTCAAACACCAGCAATTACTAAAATCCAGGTAAATTTTCTTTTTTCTTTCTAAATTGGAAAGTAGAGTTTAAATTATTACATTTCTAGCATGGCTTTGCTATTTACTGTAGTTGTTACTAGCAGCTTACAAATTATGGCTCAGATAATAACAAAATAATTTTTACAATATGATAAATGCCTTTAGTTTTCTAGAACTTTATTATTACTTTATTATTTCTATAGAGTCAAGAGGAGTTAGTAACCAAATGACAAGTGTTTACTGTCTTTAATTTCTGCTGTCTCTTTAAAGTTGTATTGTGGAAACCTGCACCATTGTCTAACTTCTCTGTCTTTTTTCTATATCTTTCTTTCTCTCTCTCAACTTTTTTCTTTAATTTTGTATATCTTGCTTTATTTCAGGCTTACTGGAGAGGTTCTCGTCAACGAAACCTTTATAAAACCAGAAAACAGTACTTGAAACAGAATGGTCCTGCTGTCCTTAAGGTAAATATTTTGCATTCATCTTATATACCAGGTTTATAAACCTTGTAAGTTTACAAAGCTTAAATTATATTTCCATAGACAAATGAACCAAAATTAATTTGTGAAATGTATTAACTATCAGAAATATTATCTGCATTGTATCAAGATTTCTAATTTTGATCACAACAGTATTTGATAATGAACTTAGGAAGTAATGTAAACATGCATTTTATCATGCTTAAGGATTGTATAAGGAATAAGTGTTTAAGGATTTTTTTTTCTGTTGAATTAGTTACAAGCATTAACCAGAATGTACTTGACCAGAAAAAGATACAGAGAGAGACTAAAATATTTCAAAGACAATGTAAGTAGTCTCATGTTTTTTAGCTTATCTTACTCATGATGGCCAAAGCCATGGTAAACTGAAATTTTTTCTTTTCTTTTACTTCTTTTGAAATTTAAAATTAAAAATAAATATCATGTAAATTTAAATGTGAAAGCATTCAATTTGGGTCTGTTTTTTTCATTTCTTTTTATGACTCAGTCAAACAAGAGCAACAATATCAGTTGGGGAAAGGAATAAAGAAATTATGGCTCATGGGATTTTGCGGTAGGCAGCAGTGTATGAAGATTGTGATGCCTGATTCAAACACTACCATGGTAGAGACCAATCATGAGTAAACTGTGGGCTGCTGAACTTTGAATTACATGCCAGTGAAAAATTTCCTTGAATTTTTTTAGTAGTGCAACTCATCTGATAATGATCCATGTCTCATGCGGTTTACTTTTCAAAATATTTGCTCATAGACCCTGTTAAACATTTTGACAGGAACTCACAATTTTTGCTAACCTAATTTCACTGACAAGGTTTGGGTTGACACAAGGTTATAGTTGAAGAACTAGTCAAAGGCATCACACATTTTGATCAAACCCGACAAAAAATGTGCTTCTTCACTACACAGCCAAAACTGGCAACCTTAACTATTATTCTTAAATGATTAATCATCAAATATGACTTACTGGAGCAAAGAAACTTAATATCTAAAATTTTCTATAGTAACATACTCTATTCCATAATAGTATCTGTATATATATATAACTACCATTTAATTATATATATTCCATGAAAGTAAGTATTTTGGCCAATATTTCACTCATTTGGTTGTAGTTAGGCTAAAATGAACTCATTTTTTTGTCTTTTGAAGAAACCTGTTTGTAATGTTTTTGTTCTTTGACATAGGCTATTGTATTTTGGTTTGATTTTCACTTTTGCATTTACATATGAATTAAACTGAACTTACCTTTTTAATTTTTCAAGGAAAATTCCATTGTAAAAATCCAAGCCTTTGTTCGATCTACCCTTGCCAGACATGATTATAAATCTCTTGGTAAGTATATTAGATACATCCATGACATACAGTACTGAAATTGTAGAAAAACAGTCTCAAAAAAATTAGAGAGATTTTCCTTAAAATATACTAAATATGTATATTGAACCAAGATATATATATCTAATATAAGGATAAAATTTTATTAAAAAATTTTATCAATGGGCAGCATATGAAAATTACCTTTTAAGGTGAAAATTATAAATACAATTATAAATAAGGGCAAAAAGAAAAAAATTTCTTTGCCAATATGCTGAAAAATAGATGCTGGACTGTCTAACTACATGAAATATTTTCACTTGTAATAATATGTCAAAATATTTCATGTGGTTAGATGATTTAGCATCTATTTTTCAGCATATTGGCAAAGAAATTTGTTTTCTTTGCACTTATTTATAATTGTGTGTGTTAATTCTACTTACCTGAGCATGATCTTTGGGTTGTCTCTCACAGTTAATTTTGATTGAGTTCTAGTAATTAATCTATTAAACTTTAGTTTTATGATCTGAGAATTAAGAAGCACAATTGTCTTGAGTGGGATATGAACTCTTGATCACGGAGTCATTTTTTTTTTCAATTGTTCTATTCTTGTTTTTTTTTTTTATTACATGTCTTACCTTTTATGTATTTCAGTCATTGGACTGTAGTTATGCAGAGACATTGCCTTGAAGGGTTTAGTCAAACAAATTGACCTGAATTTCCAATACTTATTTTTTTTTATCTGGTACTTATTTTCTTTGTCTCTTTGCCAAATCACTGAGTTACAAGACATAAACAAACCAATGCTGGCTGTCAAGCTGTGGTGAGAGTCAAATGCAGATGCACACACACATATATATATATATATGGGCTTCCACACAGTTTCCATCTACCAAATTCACCCGCAAGGCATTGGTTGGTGTGTGACTAAAGTAGGATACATTTGCACAAGGTGCTATGCAGTAGGATTGAACCTGAAACCATGTGGTTGTGAAGTGAGCTACTTAACCACACAGCCATGCCTGTTCCTACATGTCATAAATTTTTTTATTAATTCTAAAGCTGGTAATTAAAGTACCAGTCAGATACTGGGGAATTAAATTTGATTATATCTCTCTCCCTGTGATTTGTAATCTTGTACCAATGTTAAAAAGCATAATATACGCCTTGTATTTATTCCTGCTTTTCTAATTAAATTTTTAGTTTATGATGATAATCCTCCCTTGAGTGTTGTCCGCAAGTTTGTACACTTGCTGGATGCTAGTGATGCTGATTATGCAGAAGAACTTGGTAAGTTTTCTTATATTTATTTATTCTCTTAAAAAATAGTAAATTACCACATAAATGCGGTTTAAATATTGATAAGTATGCACCATATTGTGTGGTTTCTAAAATTAGTTTCTTATCTACTATGTCTTTGAATAGATTTTCAGTGGGGGGAACCATATCTTCCAAAAGTTTCAAAAGCAGCAAGCAAGCCTTTTGCCTCTGTCATTGCTCAATCTACTAGGAGTAACAGCCAAATATCCTCCAAATGATATCCCTTCATTTTATAAAAGGATATATTGGATAATGTTTTTGAGTGTACTGTGTTGAAGATAAAAAGATGATGGTTATGGATGAAATGTCATTCAATATAATTCTGTTCAATCAGGCTTGACCATAGCCTACACTAGAAGAAATGTGATCCATATGAAATGGTAGTTGAAAAATGAGGCATACTTGAATTTTTTTTCTTCCTTTCAACATGTAGTGTTGTTGATCTTGGAGCAAAAAAAGTTGTGTTGAGATAGTGAACTGCTAGTGGGTGTTGAAAACTAACTCACCACAATTGTTTTATCTTTGTTGACTGGTTCTAATATAATGCCTAACTTGAAAAGGGTTCTAATATAATGCCTAACTTGAAAAGCAGTTCATCATTATCATGCCAACAGCTGTACAGAATGTACTGGATCCTTTGTACATGGCACCATCACCAGTGTTTTTTATGTAGCACCAGTGCTTTTTATGTGGAATCAACATCAATGCTTTTTATGTAGCACAATGACAGGAAAAGCATTTGGTTATAAAATTTTGCCTGAAATAAGTCCCCATCTAACCCATACCAGCATAGAAAATTTTTTTAAACAAATGAAAAGGAAACTTGTGTGTATATACAAACATCATTTTAGCATCCACTTCTCCATACTTGCATGGATTGAACAAAGTTTGAGGCAGGTTTTCTACAGCCAGATGCCCTCACCTGTTTCCAAGAAAGGTAGTATTTCCCTGAAGTCAGGCATATTTTTGCAGAATATTGGAATACATACACAACAGGCTTCTTTCAGGCTCTGTCTACCAAATCCACTTACAAGGCTTTGGTCAGCCCAGGATTATAGCAGAAGACTTGCCCTAGGTGCCATATTGTGGGACTGAGACCAGAGCCATATGTTTGGGAAGCAAACTTCTTAATCACACAGCCATTCCTGCATCTATTATATATGTATATAAAATAAAATAAGCTAATTTTCCTCATTTTTGTATTTTAGAACTACAAAAGTTAAGACAGCAAGTTGGATCTGAAATTCGTTCCAATCAGCAGTTGGAAAATGATTTAAATCAAATGGATATTAAAATTGGTCTTTTGATTAAAAATAGAATTACTTTACAGGTAAGAATAACATTTTAAAAATTATATGCATGATGAATAGCAAATTACTAAAGTGTTGGATATTGTGAATTGGACACCAATAACAGTTCATGCTGCTCACCAAATATGTTACTCCTACTCTATCAACTTCAGAATGGCTCAGTTTTCTATTGCCTTATAGCTTTCTCTTGTAAACATTACAAGAAACTTCACTTCTCAACTGTTTCCCCATGTAAGCTATCCACATTGTTTTGAACTAATCATGCATTATCTTGTAGCTATGAAATTTTGATGAGGTAGCTGTTAATTTTTAAAACGATATTGTAGGGTTGGTGTGAGAGACCAGATCTGGCCAGTTTGAACATAGAATAGGCAGAATACTTCTGGCCGGATATGGCCGATTTAAATGCTAAAGGGTTAAAGCATTTTAAATTAAAACTTTACAGTAAAATTCCATAGTAATTTATGTTCCAGATACCAGCTTAGTAGTAGCAGTTTATGACATTTCTATATTTTTCATTATTCCCACTAGTTGAAACAAAGGCAATGTATTTCAATAGTAATTTGGTCACAAAAGGACTTAGGTTCACAAAGTGCTCCAAAATTGTTGATATATCAAAAAAAAAAAAAAAGGTGGGGGGAGAACCTTCACTAACCACTTTTTGTTTATCCTCTACAAATGTAAGAAATGATCATTTCTAGATGTTCTCATGGTAAACTTGCATTCATTCATAGATATTCTTGTTCTCTCTCTCTCTCTATCTATCTTTCCACTTGTACTCTGTTAGTCTTTTCTCTTGTACTTTTTTAATAGTATCTTTTTCTCTGAATTAGCTGACTTTGTAGTAATTATTTCTAATTCACTTGAATATTAACTGCGCTCATTTAACTATCTTTCTCATCAGTCTAGGAGGCTAAAGCCATTGTTAATTAGAAGTTAATCCCCCAAGAAGTATTCACTTAAGACTCAAACTGTTGCTACTGAGATTAAGTAACTGAAATTTGTACAATAGATATGTTTTATCTCTTAGATTTTATCATTAACTTATAAAGAACAAGGTATTGGAGACAAAATACCTTGTATTTGAATACATCCCTTTACAAACTGTTCAAACATTGCCTTTCACCTTTCAGGTCAAAATGAGGGATGGGTGGCTGATAAAAGAAGTACCAGTCAAATTCTAGAGTCAATTTAATCCCTTAATACTCACCTACCAAAATATGAAGTATTGTGACTGAGAAATCATTATTCCATTTCTTTCAATTTAAAGTTCAAATCTTGTCAATAAAGCAATTTATGGGTAAAAGATACTCGAATGTAATTGACAGCCTAAATATACATTGCTGGACTTGTACCAATATGCAAAATCTTTATTTGTATCGTAATTAATCCTGATATATGATTAAAAAGTTGATTACAGAAATATTGTTCGTGCTTTGTTTATGTACTGTACAAATAGTAAGAGTATTTAAACAGGACATGGAGAATGTCAGTTTATAAAAGCAGGAGGTCCCTGAAAAACTAAAGAGGTTATCAGAAAAACTCGACAAAGCTATCAATAGAGAAAGAGTTCTTAATCATTTTGGCTTTCTTTTTCTGTTCTGTATCAGTTAACTTGATAATAAAATCAGTAAATGGTATATTTTACTACAAAGAATTAAAATTAAAGAATCACAGAAAAGAATTTGCTGATAAGTTCATAACTTTTTTTAACATTTGTCTTTTTTGTGTGTATTACAAAAATATAAGAGTTTATTTCAACTGTAAATTCTCTGAACATTCTTTCTGATTTATAGGATGTTGTATTTCACAATCACAAACTGAAAAAACATGCTGAACGAACTGGAGCAATGTCTCGGGGACTGAAGGCCCTGAGTAAAGAAAGTCGTGGAAAACTGGATGCCTACCAACATTTGTTCTATTTGTTACAAACAAATCCAACTTACCTTGCAAAACTGATTTTTGAAATGCCCCAAAGCAAAACAACCAAGTTTATGGAGTCTGTCATATTTTCCCTATTTAACTATGGTTCTAATGCTAGAGAAGAATTTCTCTTGTTACGCTTGTTCAAAACTGCCTTAGAAGAAGAAATTACGTAAGTTACCATCTTTATCTAAATAATTTGGTTATATATGCTTTTAATATTTAATTGAAATTTCATACAATTTAACTTTTTTACTATTTTTTTCTGCATAAACTTAATGAACTTTTTTTTCAGTAATATATTGCCTTTGCATACTTCTGCTACCTACACTTATTTTCTTGTCTGTAGTGTAGTTGCTGTTTAAGTTTGAGCATTAATTTTTGTTTAAATACATTGAAAGAAACAAATGTTCAGATATTCAACAAGAATTTGTCATAAAACTGCTGGGAAAGAAAGGAATCTGTAGGAGTACTAAGTTTATATATAAACATCTATATATATATATAACATCTGTGGGTTTCGCTAATGACTTGCAAGCCTCTCTTTTTTATGATTTTTGTCCGGAGGACCCATCTCCATCGCATCTGCAGGATCCCCAAGATCGGTAGATCAGTAACATTAATGCAGTTGATGTTTTTACTTAAACAGCTGCTAGTTGAGGGATGCAGGAAGGAAATTCCAGATGTGAAGCTTGCAAGGAGGTAAAATATGAATAAGACTTGTCATGATTTTTAGGTGCATCAAAAAGATGCTTATCTGTTGACAGTAGTCCACTAAATTTCTAGTGACTGTGTACATTTTTGTTTGTGTTTGAGTAACTGAACACACTAATAGCTAAAAGTAAAGCTATTGTAAACATTTTAACTTTCTTCCACAAATATCTTAATAGGAGCAGTTCTGATTTTATCAGTATTGTATACAGCTCCCATGAACTAAAATCACTTATAAAGTTTGTATTTTTTAGAATATTGCATTGTCTCTAATTGTATTATATTATAAAGAAAAAGTGGTTAAGAAGCTGAAATACTAACATGGATGTGTCACCTTGTCCAGTATGTTATAGATTTTCAGTGTCTAACAAAATAAAAAAAATAGATATCATTCCTATTTTACTGTAATATACTTGGCATTACTAAAAGATGTCTAGCTATAAAACACTCTGATATTTCTTACTATATGTTATTAGCACTGCTGCATCACTGAAAATTTATTTTGTGAGTCACTTAAAATACATGTAAATTTATGTTTAAACCTTCTTTAACTTGAAGGTTAGAGTGTTTTAATTTTATGCCAGAAATGGAAGGCATTGGTGTCAACTGTCTTAACCAGCTGACACTTTATGCTAATGACTTCAAACCTGTAGGCTTATTCAAGCAACATGTATTCTAAGACATGCAAAACGGAGAACTACTGAGTATCAGTCTGTAATGGTAGAAATGTAAATAGCTCAAATATTTTGTCAATATTTTACAATACAAAATTTAATGGAACTGCAACAACTTTAGAAATAAAGCTATTAATCTGAGAATTTTCACTTATGCACTGAGAGACAAGCTGTTTTTAAAAGAATGATGTCTAGAGGATTGTAATAGTTTAATTAGGATTAGTGAAATGTTTGCCAGCTATTAATATACCATTTTACACAAGATGCTTATGCTTACACTCCAGCTTCATTAAGAATGAATTCAAAAGCATGAATTTTGATATTTTATATTTCATGTGACCTTTTTTTCCTTTTTTATTTTGAGTTCTGATGAATTTTCATTCGGGATTTTATTTAATATTCTCTTATTAAGGATGGTAATCATCATTGTGTTCTCGTATTGGATGTAGACTTTCTTTGAAGTCATGTTGTTCCTTTCGCACACAACTTTAATTAGAGAGCACTCTTTACAAGAAAGTTGACTGCTTCTTTTAATCCACTTTCATTTAACTGAACTTATTTATATAGTGTGTGTTAATTTTGGGGGATAAATATTTTATATTTGGGACAGAAGTGGGATTAATTCTAAAAGGATTAAGGTTTGTACAGGATGTACGTTATTTAATGTAAATATTGGCAGGAGGGATTTATTCAAATAAAGTGAATGGCTACTGCAATGTATTGATGAGTAATTGGGTGATGTTTGAAGAACGTAGATTGTTGTAGTATTAGACCTAAACAAAAAGAAAACATTGATGAACAATGGAAGTTATAAGTTTTACTAATCACTCAAATACTCTCTTTGATCAGATTATATTTGGGAAACACTATCTTAATCTCTCTCTTTTTTTATGTGTGTGTGCGTGCGTGCATATGTTATAATGGCCAATTATTTAATATTAAAGAAAATGTCTTGCAATACTGTAATGGGAAGTGAAAAATTTTAAAGTTATATAAGATAGGAAATGGTTCACTTCTCTGAATATTAGTACTAGTTAATTAGCATCTTAAAAAATTAATGAAACAAGACAAAATTGAAAACAGTTTTATATAAAATACTCTCCGTTTGTGTTATATTTTATCTAATTACATTTCTTTAAATATTATTGATGTGGGACAAATCAATTTGTGCTAATAATTTAATTCATGTGATAATTTCTGCCCCATTTTTCATCCATAGGAGAATGTAAGTAAACCTTTTCATCTTCTGCACGGTCCTTGCCAACATTGTCCCTATGTAAAACCCCAACCATTTTGCATGATTAAATGATTCTTTGTCTTAGAAATCCCATATTAGTAAAATGCCACTTAATAATTAATATTTCTTTATATCCAAAGCATGTTTACCAACACAATTCCAGAGCAACCATTGGTGCACACCTACCTAAACTTTATTCACTCCTCACACACACACACAAACTAACTATTATTCCATTCAATATCTCTCGAGAATTAACCTTGAAATTCAAAGTATTGCTTTCAAGAGTACTGGGGTGTTTTTCTCTTAAATATATAGACAGTGTAATGTAGTTAAGAAGCTCATTTCATTAACATATCATTTGATTGAATCCCACTGTGTGACATCTTGACTTAGTGTCTTTTACCAAAGCCTTCAGTAAAATAAATATATACACACACATGCATGCACTCACACACATGCACACACTATGTGTGTTGAATTGTAAGGCTGGTGCAACAGCTAAGTCATCACACAAAAACACCTTATATATGGTTATAGCTATTTGATGTTCTGGTCAAATCCCTTTATGCTCAGGCGAGCTTTGCCACTTTCTCTTCAATGTACATAAAATAAGTGCCAGAATTCTGAAATCAATGTATTTGACTAAAAATTTTGATGCTGTGCCCAGTATGGTTACAGTTCAATAACTTAGTAAAAGACTAAGGTAACGTAAGTTCATGGAGCTATTATTTTACAGTTAGATTACTTCAAACTTTTATAGTTTCATACTCAAAATATGTTAAGTGTTAGATATTGAGTACGTATTTTATGGATCAAATAGTATGTATACACTCATAATGACTGTGCACACACAGGCACATGCACAGTGCATTTTAATTTAAATGTAAGTATTCACTATTATATAATTATAATTTACTTAAACATCAGTACCTTTTGTCTGAACTTGAAATAACTAGATGTTTGATATTTGTATGTATTTTGCTTTTCACCATGATAATTATGAAATATTGATAGTTTCAATGTTGATACAAAAGCCTTTAAAGAATAAATAAAAATACAATTATCCTTTGCTGAGTACAATACTTGAATAGTTAAGGTACTGAATAATTGATCTGTTAAATCAAGCTCTGTTATCGGCATTGCTTTGAGGTTTTAGACTAGGTATATTTCCCCAACTTGCTTAGACCAAATTCAGTTTTAAAATTTTGGTATTTGTTAAGAAAAACATCTAGCTATGAAACAGTTAATTTTATCACTGGATATATAAAAATGTCCAGGGCACATCCCAAAATGAAGCAATATTTCCAAATATTTTACTTCAAATTTTAATTCTGAGAAAATTATACTGCTAACACTTAATTGTTGGTTGCGAAGGTGGGACAGATTTATTTTATTGGCCTTGCAATGTACATTGAAAAATAAATTGAATAGTATTTTAATCAAACTTATAAAACTTTTCATTTTAAGTGTGTGTTGTTTTTTTTTGTTTTTCATATTTTGTTGATTTGTATTTCATATGCAATTTCATTTGTTTTCCTTTTAAGTAATGAGTGCTAATCAAAGTATATCAATATTAGTGTCCTTAAACACTGATTTTTGCTTATTTTGAGTATGCTTTTGTCAGTTTTTATATGTAGTTTTCTTAGGTTTGCATCACATACTCTAAATGTTGACTACACACCAGTAGAATTGAACATTTTCTACATTCTATAGATCAACCCATATTATCTCATAACCGTATTATAATCAAGAGTGAACTACTTTTTTATGTTGTCAAAGGCTATGCAGTATTTTTATTTTTTTTTCTATTAAGTGTGGGTTTGTCCAGTAATGACCTAGACCTAGTCTAACTTAATAGCATCAGCCGATAAGCAAATGATATCTCCTTTGCTCATTCACACAAGATTTTGTTTGGGATCTGGCTTGTTTATCTAAGATTGTTTGAAGACAGATTCATGGAATTGTAATTTGAATGTTAGGATATATTTTTTTATGGGAATAAGATTTGTTATGTATTGAGAATGGATCTTACCAAAGAGTGTGGGAATTAAAGCCCCAGTTTTGAAAGGTTTAGTACTTTATGTCATTGATGCAGTGCATTGTGAACTGATATGACCCTGTTTATCAAGGATAAAAACTGACTTGATGTAATCCCCCACCCCCAAAAAAATTTAAAAACTCAATATCCAGTATGCTATGTATTTTCCAAGTAATTGTTGTCTATTTATAATTTCTTGTTTGGTATAAGGTGACTACAGAAATAATGCTTCAATTGGTAACTGGAAAATATAGTAAGGAATAGAATAACAATTGGGTTTCAAGCTGAAATTTAAGACCAAGAGGCACATTTTGGTGTTTTGAGTAGATTTAGACCATTTTGCCAACAGTAACTTAATTACTCTTAATCTAGCATACATTTTTTTCATGACGAGATGGTATTATTTTCATTTATCAAGACAGCAAATTGGCAGAATCATTAGTAACATTTCTTCCAGCTCTTTATATTCTGAGTTCAAATTTTGCCACGGTTTAGATTCACTTTTCATCCTTTCAAGGTCAATGAAATCAGATGTAATCAACTAGCTCCTCCCCCCCAATTTCAGGCCTTGTACCTAAAGTAGAAAATATTATGTTGGTTGATTTTTGCAAGTGCTGATTGTTGTAATATATAGTGAATCTCTTTTCTAAATTAGTTTCCCTGTACAGCATACACATTTTACTAATGTATAGTAAAATACATCATGATTTTTTTTTTTCTTTAATCCAGTCTTCTAGTTACCTCTTCCAACACCCTTAATATTTTTCTGCTCACATCCTCTGCCTCCTGACTTTGAAACATTTTATTTTATGCCAAATATTGTGTAATGTTTGGTATCTTGACACCCTTGAATAAACTAAAAGAATCCATGCTAACTGACATGCTTTGTTACTTTTCTAATAATTGAATGTAATAAAGTGATTGAAAAAAAAAAAAAGAAACTTAGCGTGTGTAATTTGATGAATATTGTTTAAAAATAATTTCTTGACTTTGTTAACTATAACTTTGTCAAAATACACCTTCAAGAATCAACTGAGAAAGTTCATAATCATTGTGCTTATTTTGAAATATTCAGTTTTGCTATAACTTGAGAAGTCATTTATAACTGTAAATGCCATCAAATTTGCTACAGAAAAACTCTCAAACTAATACAACTTTTATCAGTAACTAGAGACTTCTAATACTTTAAATTATATTTTAATTCAATATTATCTTCTAAAAGCTCACTATTTTTTGGTATGAATATTATTACATATTGTTAAGGAATTAGTGCCTGTTAATTATTTCTTTAATATGTTGTCTAGCGTAACTTCATTATCACTATATTGTATTATCTTACGTGTGTATCGTTCACTAAAATTCCTGTTGAACTGGTCACTGCATATGTCACTGATCAATAACCTTAATCTAAACAGTTATGGTATGTCCTCAAACTAATGGAGTATGGTGCATTTTGTCTTGTCTTGTCTTGTGTTTTTTTCTTAATTTGTTAATACTGGGCAACAATATCATTTAGAATCCCAAACTAAAATTGTGCATTAGTTACATTTAATTTTTTTAAATATTTTCCATATTCAATATAAAATTATATGTATGTAACTTTTTCTATAAAAATATTTCCATGGAATGAAATAATAAACAAAAAATGTAAAGTACTCAACATAATTGTACTAGATTTCTCAAACAAGTCCAATTTTATTTTGCTGGCCAAAAATATTTTGTATTTCTCTAGATATAAAATCTAATTCTGTTAAGCAATGACATAAAAGGACTACAGCATTTGGAGAAGAAAAAAATCTGTATGACCTATTGTTCATTATGTATAAGTTGGAGTTTAACATGGGTGCTTATTTAAGAGGATTAAATGCCATTTGTTACAGAAACATTTACATTGATGGAAACAGCAGAAGTAAATAATGAATTTAAGAAAGTTAAGACCAGAAGTTTGGCAGGGGATATTAATATCTGGAATCAGATAATCTGCTCTGGCTTAAATATTTAGGGATAAAAAAAAAAATCGATATTTAAAAAATGCTATGTTATATATATATATATATATATATATATATATATATTGCAAACATTTCAGATTTTTGTTATAGATTGTTTGAAAAGTTTACAAAGCTTTAATTTCATTATATTTGCTGTAAATACAACAATGTACTTGAAATTTTCCAGGCTTATTAATATTGACACAAAAGACAGTGTTTTGTTAAGAATACATAAAATCTGATGATTGCTCATTCGAAAAGATATCAAAATTATAACAAAGAGAATGAAAGCTACCAGAAGACAATTTTTTGGGTTTTTTTTCTTTTAGTTTTTTCTATATTGCAAAGTGTTTAAATATCTTTGTTCCTTAAATCTGATGAATGTATTTTAGCAGTATTTGAATATTTTGCCAAATCTTAATGAAGGGAGAAGTATTTCACACTGTAGGACTATGCTGCAATTTAGTAAAACATTACACAGGCATGAGAGGATAAAATCTAAATTAATATAAAACTCATAGGGTTATCAAAACTTGTTTTAATACATATATATATATATATATATATATATATATATGAGCCAATTCTTAACTTTAATTAGAATCTTAATTTGTATGTTAAACAAGAGAAAATAATTACTGTATGTTGATTCTGAAAGTTATATTATTCATATGAATTTGACTGTTGTTTAAGAGTTATTTGTAAATATGTGTCTGTGTCTATGCCTTGATGTAGCTTATGCATCTTTTCTTAAACCACAATCTAACTTAAAAGTCCTAGGAAATGCTAATAAACACCAAAATGATAGCTAATGTCATTATCAGTAATCATTAATAAATTTTTGGTTAATTATTGATAGCAAATGGTGTTGCATATTAAAATTCATGAAACAAAGTATTTCTGATTGTTTATTTATGACTTTCTGTTTCTACTTGTGTAAAATGAATCTTTCAGCATAGAGTACAACTGGTAGTTTTATTTTTGTTTGTAATTTTCTTGTTTGATAATATTTTTTTTAATTTCTGTTTTAACTTTTTTAAAATTAAAGTGGGTCTTTTTTAAATTTGACATAACTTGACATTCTCAGTATTTTCACTGACTTGCTATACACTAATAATAATTTTGTTTTAAATAAATGTTTTGTTTTTTTTGTAAAAGGTGAAGTCACCATGTTAGAAAACCAACTGATAATCAGCTATTACTTTGTAAAATATATTTTTGATTTTTTTTTTTTTTTTTAGCTCTAAAGTTGACAAGATGTCAGACATTGTAACAGGGAATCCCATGATTATTAAGATGATTGTTGGCTTCAACAGGTAATTGACTGATTAATTTCTCAATTTAATTCACTTAACTAGTTGTGATTTGTGTATCAATTGTTAGAGCCTTTGACCAAAATTTACCAATTGCTTTTCATAACTTTCTAGAGTAGAAAGACAAAAAAAAAAAAAAAGACATATCTCCAGTTTTATATGCACCAGTAATACTACTTTCCAAAGGGGCATTAATTTACTTAGAAAATAATAAAAGTCATGCTATACCTAAACTGTTTCAGTGACTCTAAGGATAAGAAGTTGCATCATATCTTGTATCATTAATGACAGTTTGATATTTCGAAATTTTAGTGACACATTTATAAAATTTATGCAGTTTTAATGCAAAAGATATTCTTAATGTTTCTGCTCCTTTTGTATATTTTGCAATAATTTGAAGAATAAAAGATCAGAAAAAAAAAAACTATCAGAAATTTTTGCTGTAGTTGTCCTAACATTATAAATGTATCATCTGCCAAATGCATTTTCCTACCTTCTTACTGTGTGCATAAAAAATAAAGCCATTATAATGACAAGTGTTATATAACAGAGCATGATAGATCTTTCACTAGATATAACTTTTGGAAGTTAAAGTTTTAAGAAAACTGTATCTATATTTTCAAAAGCTTACATCTCCCCATAGTCATATTGTCAAAGCAAAGTATGATAATATAAATCTGAATAGACATTTTTCAACTAGTCAAATAATGTGACTTGCTTATGTGGGACTAAAGTATTATATATATATCTGTAATTAGAAATCGCATCTATTTTGTACAGATTGGATTGAATTCATATATGTAGATATAGTCTGTTTCTTGCACTAGAATTTTGGTTTTTAAAATGCTAATACTAATCATCCTGTTAATCAAACAGTTACATATATCATTAGTCAATTAATTATGTGATTACAGACATAAAAACAAAATAAAGTATGAATAATTAATAAAATTCATCTTAAACTACAGAAATCCAAGGGGACAAAGTGCTTTACGAGAACTTTTACATCCATTGATCAAAGAGGTTTTGGATGACAAAGAATTTTTAATAAACACAAATCCTGTAGAAGTATACAAGAGTTGGATAAACCAGACAGAATCCCAAACTGGACAGGCCAGGTATTGAGAACATTTTTGCTTTTAGTCATTTCTTTCCATAGCCATTGTTTCTCAAAATAATAATTTTTAGTAAAATTTTAATACATATTGTGTATTTCCTTTGATTTTTTTGAAAACTTTTCAGTAGTTTCTAGACATATCTCTAGACAATGTAACAGTGAAGTAGTTCATTTATATTGACTGATATATTCTTATTGTACAGAATGAAATGAAAGAAATAATATACAGTAATGTAGTAAAGCCATTGTAGTGGACATTACTAGCAAAATGGACCATAGTGGGTGCCAACTTACTGAAACCCACCCAAACCATGGAGTAAAATATATGCATGAGATATAGTCTCTGCAATCCACCATTATAAGTTATCTGTCTAGGAGAGCAATTACTCTGAAAAATAAACTGATACAGGCTACAAGAGACTCTTCAGTCCTCCCACTTGAGACAACCTCTTTGGTGCTGAGTGCATAATAAAATGCTTCCTCTTCAAACTGTCAGACTTACACAACAACAAAGTTGACCTGTTGCCATTATTGTTGCTTGTGTCAGCTGATATGGATCATCATCATCATTTAACATCTGCTTTCCATGCTTGCATGGTTTGGACATGTTGAATATCAACCCATGCCAGCATAGATAAAAATAAGACATAAAATGATGTCCATCTGAAATTGTTTATTGCTTCAGTTTAAAGTTTCAGTTTAGCCCTTGGTTTTTATACAGCAGAAACAATCACACCAAACATCTCCACAGATAAAGACATTTTAAAGAACTTTTTTTTTATGTTCTAACAAAAAAGTTTAAAGTGAAAGGAAATTAATAAACACTGTCTTCATCATTGTGTTAATGTCCACTCTTCCATGCTTGCATGGATCATATGGCAAGATCCTGTTCATGTCACCAACATTCACCTGTTTCCAAGCAAAATAATATTTCCTCATTGCTGGACATGTCACAGAAGATTGGAAATGAACATCACTGCTTGTATGATGGTGATACTCATATACAGCTGTCATTTAATGTCAAGACAACACACACACTCTCTCAAGATGTTTCCATCTATCAAGTCCCTTCACAAGGACTTGGTTGGCCTGGGGCTATCATAGAAGAAACTTGCCCATGGTGCCATGTTGTGGGACTGAACTCAAACCCATGTAGTTGGGAAGCAAACTTCTCAACCACTGAAAAGTGAGCCATCAGAAGTTTTCTTGTATCCATTGAGATTATGAATAAGTATGGTTATTATAAATCACATAGACATTCTTATTTGTCAGAGATCCTTTTTATATATTTTCTTATTACATACTTGGCTTTTTTTTGGCTTTTTTTTTTTTGTCAGTGTCATATTTTAAACTGTTTATTTGATTATTTCTTTCTGGACATGTTTTGTTACCAACCAGGTTGAAACTGGCCTCTGGCCCTGAGTACAGATGTCTTGTTTTCATAAGTTTTGAATTAAAATCTTCCACCAGACCTTAGTCGCAATTTATGTTCCTAACATTAGCTGAATGATAACTAAGTTATTTTACTAAATTTTTTGTTATATTTAAAGTAATTGAAAGAAACTCAGAGCATCTCAAAATAAATACAGTAACAAAAGAGTTAATGAGTTTCATGGTTGTTTTTCAGTGGTTTGGCTTATAATGTGACTTCTGAGCAAGCTATGAAACATTCAGAAGTGAAAAGTCTTATTCAAGAATCGATAGTAAAGTTACAAAAAGCCACAGACAAGTTCTTGATAACAATTACCCAATCTTTGGACAAAATTCCGTAAGTTACCAATTTTCTTGAATATTCAAGATTCTTTAACAATAAAAATAAAGAAACAAAAAATATTTTTTTCTTGCAACGCTTACATTTTTAAAATCATTCCATGATTGTTTTAACAAAGCACAAATTTTGTGAAAGTGAGAAGGGTTAATATATGTTATTCCCAAAATATTACAGCTTAGACATTGTAGTTTATGCGAGTTCGACATACAGAAAAATTATCAGCTTGGAAACAGTTGGAACCAAAACTAAATACTAGAAGGTTCTGTTGCCTTAGTTATTCCCATAACCTTTAAAATATTCTGTATTGCATAAATAAAACTTTTATGAAGTAATTTGTTATATTACAGAAAAGTATTTTATGGCTAATATGAAACTTCAATATTTAATATATAACATGAAAGCAAAGCAAAAATTCTATGGCAATGCAATTACTTCATTTCAATACAAATCTCTGATCAAATCACTTTGCAAATCAGTTCAGCACTGAAAATAAAACAAAACATCCACTTAAGTTGCTACTACCTCAGCTGCTTTGTTATTACCAAATATTAATACTCCTATGCTGCAAGGCAAACCACGTGAAGGCATGTGCTGAATAGAAATGCCATTCTTTGGTGGAGTACACATGTGTACCATGTGATCACTCATAGGATTCACAAACACATAAGAATGAACTGGACAAGAAAAGAACTGCAACATACTAAGCCAGCTATATTGCACATATAAACAAAATTATTTGTAACATGCTGGAGTGTGCAATTGGACCTAATTAGACAAGTAAATTCAAAGTGTTGGATCTGTGAGCCACAGCTAGACATTCAAATATCTATGGGCTATCTATTGCTTAAGTGGGGCTAACTAGAGGCTAGAAATCTTGAAATTACACACACACAAAAACACATTTTCTTAACAATATTCACTTAGTTATTTAGTCTGGTCAAATTGAAACATATCACCCAAGCCACTTTTGTTGTATTCTCTTTATGCAAATTAAAATCTTTTATTGTTATAGTAAGTACTCTGAACCAGGTTCATAACCAATTTCAATTCTCAGTTTGAATTGATTTAGACTTTTAGAAAGGCACCACCACATCATTTTTAAAGGTTTCTTTTATATTTAAAACTGGCCTTGCATTCATGTTTTTCTGTTTCATTCTTGCAGAATCTCAGCAAACTGAACATAAAAATAAGTGACTAAAGTTTAGATATTTCAGTCAAAATTTTAATATTTGAATGTTTCTATAAAAAAAAAAACTTGCTCCAAATATCTCAATTATTTGATGATTGTTCTTACTGTTAGGTATGGAATGCGTTACATGGCCAAAGTCCTGAAAGCTGCTTTATGGAAAAAGTTTCCTCTTGCTCCTGAAAAAGATGTCCTCAAAGTATGTATATTGTATAATTTAGCCTTTTTTTTTTTTCCTAGCTCTCTTCAGATATACATTGATTGAATTTATTAGTATTCAATTAATGTCACCAAATTAATGTTGACATTGTTTATTCCAGTGTCAGGAAGTGAACTGTGGTGGTTGGACATTTAGCAGGTAGTGTTTGTCATTCCTATATGCAAGTGTGTGTCTCGATCCTAATAGGATTTCTGCAAGGGCTTTGACAGAAAACATAAAATCTTGTTGACCATTAAAAGTCTGGGATTGGTTTAGTCTTCCAATACAGGAAACAGTTGTAACATTGCAGATATAAGAAGTCTTTACAAAATGAAGTTAAAGGATCCTTTTAATGTTAATTTCCAAATTGTCATTTAGTGAAGGGAGTAGATTAATATAAAAGGATATTAAATTTTTCTTCTTGCATAAATTCCATGATACCAGTTCTCTGGTTTAAATAATTTTCAGTTACTTAATGCAAATTGAAAATACTTGAATATAACTAGTTAAATTTTCTTTATTTTAAATAAAGAAATAATTTTAGATACAGTTCAATGTTTAGAACTATGCTTTTATTTTTCATATTAAGGCTTTGGTTGAAATTTGAAGATGGAAATTTTAACACACTGAAAACCCTAAGCTTTTTAAATCTGACCAAAAAATAACGGTCTATTGATACTTTAAAAATAGAAATATTTTCTTTAATTTATTCTTTACAATGTCTTCTCTTAAACAAAACATATGCTAATTTCAAAACCTGATTAGGCATTGAAATGAACAAAATATTTGACATGTTACAAATTAAGTTTAGAAATTTTTCAGAAATCAATAATTCAGCTTGATTTCAGAAAATCTATCATCAGGTCAATAATGTTACTGATGAAATTCTTTTTCTATCTTTTCCCAGTTGTAAGTATTATTATTGATTATACTTTTCATTAACGATTTAAGTTATTGCAACTATTACACTTTAGTTATACTTTGATAAACTTCCAATTTTCATAAATTAGGGATTTAAACTAAGCATGAATTGCTGTTTCTGGGTCTATAATTGTAGATAGTTGATATTTTTTTAAGGGAAATGTTGTTATTCAACAGTTCAATTAAAATATTTAGTGCTGGCCTTTTTCTTGATTCAAAATGCATTGCTGTAGTTTGTGCAGTTTGCTGTGGTTTTAATATTGTGCTTCTGTTTATTTTGCTCATCCAGCATTCTTTTCATCTTATCTCTTTTTCATCAAACTTCATCATATTTCTTTTTATGTAAGGTTTGATATATTGAACAAGGAACAAATCAATATGTTATGTCTGGCTTGTGATAATTAGGCCAGTTATTTTGATATTGATATGTGGGTGACATCAACAATGAGTTGCTCATTTAAAGCCAACAGGCACTTCAACAATCCAAGAAAAGAGTTTGCTTTGTTGCATTTTATCTTAATAATCTAATTCATATTAATTGCCCATGCCAACAGCCAGGCACCTGATATTTTTCTGACATATTCAGTTTTTTATCAGGATTTCATTTTTTCTGAGACAGAAGACTAATCTTAACCACAATAAGAACTGACATTTTAAGAACTAAACTAAGTGGTTACCTCTTCTTTGTTGTTTGCTATTATTGCAGACTTGTAGTGACTGTCACATCCTTCAATTATAAAATTCTCTTTCTTTTTCTAAAAGGAAAATAATCTAGGATCTTCACAAAATGTTTTTCATCTTAACATTACATAATTTTGTTTTGTGTATTATGCATTTTTGTATTTTCATTTCTATTTATATCCCATTAGATACTGATTGATCTTAGTTACTTTTTTAATTTCCTTTTTGTTCCTCTTCATAAATAATGAATTCTGAACCTGTTGATTTTAGACAGCTACTTATGTTGTGCATGGTATTTGGTGATGCTTTCTTATTTTTTATACATTAGAATGTGATTTTCCTTGTATTTTCAGCTAATTTAAATTTGTGCATGTTTAAACTAATGTCAATAAGACTTTCAAATCTTATCACTTACAAAAAAAAAATGCACATTCATTAACTACAAAAATGAATGTTAAAAAATGTTTTAGCTATCAGGTTTTTAGCTCCAATGAATACATATTTTATGCTTACTTCAATCAAGTATCATACTAGTTCTGTTTTGCCGGTCTATCTCAATTGAAATATATTTTGGTTTCAATAATTTTTAAACTTTTTTATTTGGTATTTCTTATTTTTCCTTGTTTAAAATCTGTAACAAAATTGATAGGAAGAAAAAAATGTTATATATATCCCAACCTATTTTATCATTATCCTATTAGATTTGCTTTTCTATGATGGCATTGGTTGGACTGGTCATGATGATTTAAGTCAGTTCTGAGACAGGTCAGGGACTACATCTCATTCATATATTATATTTTTAGTATGGTTTCTACTGCTGGATGCTCTTATTGCCAACCACTTTAATGAGTATACTAGGTGCATTCTATCTTTGTACCAGTAGGAGAGTTGTCTTCTCCCTGTTACAACTAACGATTCCTCTCTACTTTACATTGTCTCCTTTTATTCATTCCTTTCTAACACAAGTGGATAGGGAGAGTGAGTGAGTGAGAGAGCTAGATAGCAATTGTTGGTAAGGAGATTGAATAGAAGCAACGTAAGTGAGAGTGTGGTAGGAAAGAGAAAAAGATTATACATTTTGGATGCTGTTAAGGAAATAAAATAAAATAAAAACAGTAAGAATGAGGGAGCTTTAAATGTAAATATAAAATATCTTAGCTTCTTGAAGTTATGCAACAACTGCATCTTGGACTTCAGAATTTAGTGAAGTGACATGATGAGAAAAAGACTAATAGAAGAGACTGATTGCTTGATGAATGTCAGTAATGTGTGAGAGAAAAATTAGAGAGAGAGATGGTTAGCAATAATGACATGCAGTGATAAGGAGGTGATTGAAAATGAATGCTGCAAATGTGTTACATCTCTTGTTAATCAGACAACATAATGTGTGTGTGTGAGAGAGAGAGTAGGGAAGAGAAAGGTAGAGTGTTAGATAGTAACAAAGATGACTATTAGCAAGGAGACTTAATATGAAATGTATATATTATACATCTCAACTACTATCATTTAATAACTATCTGAATTTCTCCATGGATTTTCTTGTATATATATATATCTTTATCCAGAGTTATCTAATCTTGAATTTTTTTTTTTTTTCAAGAAATATTTATTGCATTTGTATATTAATGTTTGTTTAGTTTGTGCAATTTCCCAGGATCTTACATTTTTTATTTGATAAATTCCGTTTATCTAAAATATATATTTCATTATAATATTATCTGGGTATATACTATTTGCCATTATAAAGAAATGATTTACGATTGTTAAAATATTTTATTAATCTATTGTATTCTATTCTCCATTTTTTGTTGTTTTTTTTTTATATTCAGTGAAAACCATATTATACTGGTACTTAATTAGTATTTTACTATAGAATGGTTTTGTTTTTCTTTTGCAGATTGTTGGTAACCTTATCTATTACCGCTACATAAATTCTGCCATTGTGGCTCCAGATGCTTTTGATATTATCGATGTCAGCGCCAACAAAGCTCTTAGTGCTGACCAGCGGAGGAATCTTGGGTCAATTGCTAAGATTCTTCAATTTGCTGCATCTAACAAGGGGGTGAGATCATCTTACTAGTTCTTTATATCTTAAAAATTTATATTAACTTCTTTAATTTGTAAATGATCAATATCAAATTTTAGTAAACCAAAGCAAATTTCTTAACTACATAGCCATGTCTTATATTTTAGGAATAATATTCTTGATATTAATTTCAAAAACAAAAATTGTTCAGTTTTGTTAATTAAGCTGGTGAGGTTTGCATTCACTTTAATTTTGGAATGGTTCCAGAAACTCTGTTATTTACCAGCTTATGTGTTGAAAAACTTTTGTCATCTGACTTGAATATAAACATATCCTTTTTTATTTTATTTTTTTAAATTGAACCTTTATAGTTTGCTGGTGACAGTAGCCATCTTTCTTGTATGAACGATTACATCAGAGAAGCTCATAAAAAATTCAAGTAAGTATTTTCATTTTAGCTTTTCTGCTTTTTAATGAAAAAATTTTGTGTAAAAAGCTTTCAAGATTTACCTCTTGGTCATTAAATACCAGTTTGTTTATACAACTTGCAAATGTAAAATATTTATTTGTTCTTATTGCTGTCTTGGTGGAAGGGGCAGTCATTTTGCCAATAGCAAAATGATTTATTTTTACAATTCTTTTAATCAGACCACTTATTGTAGTTTACTGATACTAATTGCTCTTATCAAAGTCAAAAGACATTGTCATCCATAATTAAACATTGATCTAACCCTTTAGCATTTAAACCAGCCATATCTGACCCAAATATTCTACCTGTGTTTTATGTTCAAACTAGCTAGATCTGGCTTCTCACTCCTACCTTCCAATGTCATCCTAAAAATTAAACAATATGAATAAATAAGCATTATATATGATAGAGCAATCTTAATGCTAAGTTTAAGTTTAATAGAGCGTTCTAATGTTATAGAGAAATTACTTGATTATAATGATTTTTTTTTTTAAATGCTATTTCAGAAACTTTTTCCAAATGGCTTGTGAAGTTGAAGACTTAGAAAATAAGTTTAACATCGACCAATATACGGATGCCACTATGGTGTCAAAACCAGTAATCTACATGTCTGTTCAAGAAATCTGTGATACTCACCAAGTTAGTATTTACTGTATCACTAAATATTTCATGTAAAAACCAAATTGCATTATTATTCTGTTGGTGTGTTTGTTTGTTTTTAAAGTCAGTTGTTAGTATGTTGTGATATCTTAATTTAAATAATTTTTACATTCTATGTTAGAATACAATAATGAAGATTAATATTTATAATGTAGTTATTTATTGTTAGAATATCTAGTCAGTCAGTCAGTGTTTGACTTTTCTATTTGGAAAGTGTTTCATAGAAAATTATATAATGTATAAACAGAATAATTTGATACTTTTCACTTCAATCAGTCATTAGACAGCAGCCATGCTTGAGCACCACCTTGAAGGGTTTAGTGAAATAAATGGGAGAAGAACACACATACACACACACACTCATAGACAGACACACAGGTAAGTAGATAGATAGATGTACACACAACAGGCTTCCACATAGTTTTCATGCATTCGTGTCATTTATTAATTTGGAGGAAATTTCTTAAGAGGAAAAGAAAAAAAAAATCCTCTGAAATACAGATAATTTAGTAAATAAATAATCTTTTATTTTGTTTGCAGCTTTTACTGAAACATCAAGATACCATTTCACCAGATCATAATGATCCACTAAATGAACTGCTGGAAGATCTTGGGGAGTGCCCCACGGTTGATGCTTTATTAGGTAAGAATATGCTTTTTTTTTTCGGAAAGATTATTTTGAAATTGTGCTTCTCTAACAAATGACATGCTCTGAGACCAAGTATAAAACTGAAGCAATTACATCATAAAAGAACCATTTTAGCCATTTAAAAACTCATGGAATCTGTTAAATTAACTGTTAATTTATTTTGTGAGGTGTCACACAGCTGCAACCTGACCATTGTAATAGTTCTACTGCAACTCAGTGGAACTGTGTCTGTTACTGGATCATAACAGTATGATGAAAGATTTTGGTAACTTAAGAAAAGTGGAAATAGCAGATTCTTGTATTTTTAAATGGCTAAACTGACTCTTTTATGTTGTAATTGCAAAAAATCAATTTTCTCCAAAGTGTGTTTTTTGTTCTTTTTTTTTTTTTCAGTCATTTGGAATTGAAAATCATTTTCTGTAAGGAAAATAATAAATGCAAATATTAAAAGTTAAAAGCAGGCGTTTAAATTATCCTCTCAGTAAATGTTTAGATATTTAAGAAGTTATGAGCTCAGATTCATCCCTTATAATAATAATTTAATAACATTAACAGTGGATTCATATTCTTAAAACTTCAGTATCCAAATAGTTAAACAACAAAATTTAATACTGGAATTTTTCTGTGAAGCTTATTATATTGAAAAAATATTAATTACCTTTTTCATTTTGAAAAAGTATATTACTGTACATGCCAAAGTTTATTTCTCTAAGTTATTTCTTTTCATTACAAAGTTAACTATCTGATATTAAGATGTTCATGTACAAAAAAACAGTTTCACTAACAATTTGAATAAAATTTTATCTATATTTATTGCTTGAGTTAAAATGCCATTTTGAGTTTTTAAGAAGAAAATATGTAGCCTCCAATATCAGTGTTGGAATGAAATTTTATTTCAATTTTTAGGTGCCGAGATCAATGCAGGGGGAGAAGATGGCCTAGATGAGAGTGTACGAGCTCAGTTGGCTAAAACTGAAATTACTCTCACTTTAATGAATAAATTCGAGGTCCCTGATGACGATATGTCTGACATTAAAGGAATGATGATCAGGTAATTTTGTATTTTTCATTTTGTATCTTTTTCATTTATATAGATATCTGAGAGATAAAACTATTTGACTACTAACCACATGATCATTAGTTAAAAAAACACAGCTACAATCCCTTCATATACAAACACATCACTCAACATACTTCAGTCTACCTAGCTAAATACATTTATTTCTCTTTTTACTAAACTAACATGCAAATGTACTGTCAGCTTCCAAATAATGAATAATAATCATTAGTGAATTTTTTTAAAGAATATCTTCAAAATAGTCTTATACTTTCAGTGACTACAACACAATTTCTATTCTTATCAATCTATTTTGTGATGAAAGCCATACAAGAACTTTTTAAAAACACAAAAGTAAAGATGGAGACAGGATTGTTTGGGTGGGGGGGTTCAGAATTCACATAAATTTTCAATAGATTTGTTTGTTTGTTTGTCTTCTTTTTCTTTTTTTTTTTAAGATTAAATCTATGGTCATTGAAGTGCTTCTATAATTTAAGGTTAAGAACTGACTCAAATTTTTTTTTTATTAACTTTTATTTTTTTTTTAGAACAAAGAAAATGATAGTTGATGTAATAGCCTGCCAATCTGGAGAAACTCTTTCGCAGATTTTGGAAGTACCATCAACAGATGAACAAGTAAGGAGGATACTTCAATATAATAGTTTGTTGTCAAGATATATTTTTTTAAAACTAAAACATTACTAAATGTTTATAATTGCTTTATTTTTTTAAATATCATTATTTTCATGTACCCAACAGCAACTAGCATATTTTGGATTTGAATCTGCCAGAATGCATTAAGAATAAATATGCAAATCATTTCAAATCTTGCTGTACATGGTGCAAATAACAATTTTTTTTATTGGTTGGCAGATATCATCATTGACTGTCCATTGTAAGTTGATGTTGACTGTTCTGTTCAGAAACAAAATGCCTTGGATGGTAAGGCAGTTGACATCATTACTCCCATCAGACTGGACTGCCTCTCTGAGCTTCCAGACCAGGTACCAAGTAGTGTACAAGAGTGCAACAAGCATTGTTGATGATACTGCTGCCCGCAGCAGCAACTTGCTTGCTAGTTGACATCCAACCATTGTCTCATGATGCAGATCTTCTGTTTGGCTGTAATAATCTTCAAGCTGTTGGTCTAGGACTCCTCTATCTTGTCGGTTATCCAACATCCTGCTGATACTGTCTTTACTATATCCCTGGTATGAGAGGCTAAGGGGTTGCTAGCACTTGCCCAATGTGCCACACTAGTCTCCAAGTGGAAGATGTGACATAGTCTGACTTTTATGACCTATCACTGATGTGGGTGTCATACCATACCAGGTTGGCAGATGTAAGCACTAATTGGCGAACAGTTTTGTTTTCTGAAATTATAAACCAAACCAGTGGCTTGTTTAGGCTTAAAGGTCTGGGTACTTCTGGCTGGTGAGACACATGTAGAAACATTGTTGTCCCAGAATACCTTGTACCAATGAGCCAAATGTGTTATGAATATGTTGTAAAAGGTAAAAGTTGTTCTCCAGTGATGTACACAACAGCAACAACTATATGTCTGCATTTGAATCTGCCAGAACACATTAAGAATAAATTATCAAATCCTCGATTGCATTATTTTGTTTTGTTGCAACTTTATCTATCTAAAATGGAAATTGCATTTTTTTTTTCTTACATTCAACTGTTTGCTTTAAAAACAAACTTGAATTTGAGAATTTTTCTAAGCCTCTTGATTTATAGTTTTAGTTGAGGGAAAACTTATTTAATCTATTGTAAGGTTGTGTGTCTTTTAAGTATTGATATTTTATAATAAATATTGTCCCAGATAGTTACCACTTTCATTTTAAAATGTTTTGCACTTCAGGAAGACATTCACCAAGCATTGATTAAAAAGCGTGACATGATAGATAAAAAAGCTTCCAACCAAGGAAAATTAGAGCGACAAACCTCTCTGTTGGGTGACAATAGGTAAGTTGTGTTCGTACTTTTAGTGACAAAATGAAATCATTTTGAAGTAACAGAGATTTTATTGTTCTTCAAAATATATTGTCAATGACTCTGAATTATACCTTGTGTGGTTATGAAATTTGCTTCCCAGCCATGTGAATCTGTTTTTAACCCCAATACATGGCACCTTGGGTAAGTGTCATCTGTTATTGCTCCGGACCAGTCAAAGCCTTGTAAATTTGGGAGACAGAAACTGCAAACTGCCTGTTATGTATTCTGTGTTAACTTACTTGGAAAGTTGTGAGTTGCAAGCTATATTGTTGTTATTTCTGCCAACAAATCATCCACTTCCTGCTCACCTTTGATGATATGAAGACTATCTGGTTGTAAAGCAATGCTTCAATTTTATATTTGTCTAACCCATGCTTATTCGAAAATAAAATGGATGTAAAATGAACAAATTCAATGGTAGCCTTGATTATGATTACAGTAGTACCTCAGAGTTTTTGAACAACTCTGATCACGAATAAATCGTGCTTTATAGATCGATAGATAGATATAAAGCACAATTTATTCGTGATCAGAGGCATTTGTAAACATAGGTACTACTGTATTAAATGAATATGAGAAAGATGAGAGATAAAGTACGATTTATTCGTGATCAGAGTTGTTTGAAAACCAAGGTTCTACTAACAATGTTAAATCTCTGAACGAGGGTTTAGCCGCATTTAAGTGGCAAATATACTTCACAAGGTTCTACTGTATTTAGTAAAACAATGTCATTATAAAAAGTATTTAACGTCATAAAAGATTATGTGGTAAAGCAGTATTACAAAGAGTATTTAAAGTTATAAAGATGATGTAGTAAAACAACGTTATTATAAATATATCATACAAAATGCATTTATTCAAACTTCATATGAACAGTTCTGAAATGCAGTTAGTGAATGTTTTTATTTTTATTTATAGGCTACCCCTGGAAATGATGAAAGGAAAAATTAAAAAGAATCTTCAAAATCTTGAACTTGCCAATTTAGTAACTCGAAAAAATAAATACCAAGACATCATTAATTCTATTGCACGGGTAAAAGTTAACTTTTATAGCGACAAAAATATTTTTTTAACAAAATACTTGCTGTAAAAAGACATTGATGAATTCCAAAGTTCAAACAAAATAGGATAGTATCTAACCCAATGTAATATGATTTTGAGTCTTTTAATAAAATTTCTCATGTTACATCTTAAACATGAGAAAGGAAAAATATATCTTGACTTTTTTAAAGGAATATCAAACATCTTCATTATTAATTTAACTAGCTCAATCAATTGAGAATTACTTGCAAACCATGTGAAACTGTTGGTTTTTAAGATAATACTAATTTTGAGGTGCATGCTAATCATTTCATTGTATTTTTAACTTCTCTGTTTCATTATTATCAAGTTTACCTGAATGGAAAGTAGTTACCATCTTCAATTGAAGAAGGGTTCATGCTATGGACATTCATAAATTAATATACTTAATCCATCAAATGGATTAAGATGCAGGCATAGCTGTAGTGTGAAGAAATTCATTTTATGAACTAGATTATCAGTATATAGAACTCCCCATGGACATTCAGTTTTAAAACTTTTCTGTGAAGGCTTGTAGGACTAAGAAAAACAGGAGAGGAACCTTTAACTTGCATATATATGCACATGTGTGTGTGTGTATGCATGCATGTTTTTGGTTACATTTACACTTAGAAAATTCACTCAGCTATGGATGGTGACATTGCTCTCCTGTTAACAAGTTGACTACTGGTTTTGTACCTTCAAAGATGTGTCAAGTAAGATACCCCTTATTTAGCCACAGGAAGGGCAACCAGCTATAAAACAATACCTTCAAAATATATTTGCATAACCCAAGCTAACATGGAAAAATGAACAAGGTACAAACATATTGTATTATCAGTCCTATATTCTTCAAATTAAAAAATATCTTTTCCTTTTACACCTATAGGATATTCGCAACCAACGGCGTTATAGAAATACACGTAGACAGGAATTGATACGACTACGAAGTGCAGTAAAAAGTTTGCACAATAAAAGGGCTTTCTATGAAGAACAAATCGACTATTACAACCTGTATGTGAAAACCTGCTTGGATAATATGGCACACAAGGAAAAGTTAGTAAAAATCATTATTCTTCCTGTGATTTTTTTTTTTACTTTCAAATCAGTTTCAAGTTATTTCATTGGTAGTGGTATTTTATTAACTATTTCCCCATGTTGTCAAAAGCTAGAAGAGTTTGTTTGCACTAAAAGGGTTTTGTCACTCTTCTGTCATTTCATCTGTGAGCTCCAACTTCCCCATCTCTTACTACGAGCTACTTTTTCATTAAGCATGTTATCTTCTTGTTTTACTTGTAAATACTAATGCAGATGGCTTTCAGTTCTCAACTACTTTTTGATTCTGCCTTTCTTAAAACTTGTTGCATATAATCAACACGCTCCCCTTACAAACTGCTGATCCTTTGTATTCAATGTCCAAATTTCAATACCATACAGCATCTCAACTTTTATGTGTCTTCATAATCTTTACCATTTTCTTACATATACTCTCTCTCTCTTTCTCTTTCTCTCTCTTTCTCTTTCTCTCTCTCTCTCTCTCTCTCTTTCTCTCTCTCACACACATATATGTGTGTGTGTATGTATATCCTTTGTGAACAAAGGAGATGGCACTGAACTTCTTTAACCTTCCTTTCTTATACTTATTACTCTACTCTCTCTTCAACCATTACTTTACTCTTTCTCTTCAACTATCACAGTACTCATTTGATGATGTAAACAACCAAAACTTCAAAACTATCTGTTATATCTAGCAAGCTTGGCTATGCAATGAAAAGGCTTTTTTGCAACCATATAGTTCTAGGTTTGATCCCTCTGTGCAACACCTTAGGCAAATGTTTTCTCCCAAAGCCTCAGGTCAATCTATGCTATGTGAATGAAATTGAATTGACCGAAACTATGCGAAAGTCTGTTCAAAGCACTGTACCTGTTGTAAGTTGATACCTGAGTGCTTTTAACAGACTCCAATTGATTGTAAGCATTCAGTCCAAAGATAACCCATGATTTATGATTTCTTTCTTTTGCCCAAAGGTCAAATATTGTCTTTGACTGTTTGTAGGTTCTCCAAGACTAAGCAATGGAAAAAAATTAATCAATACAGGAAAAGGCCATTTGAGCAGTTCACGAATTACATGATGGCTGCTCTTACTGCTAACTATTTTTTTTTTTTTTTTTGCATCTGTCATGTCTGAAGTCCTGATTCTCCATCCAGTCTATCTGAAATTTCATTATATTTTTATGCCTATTGGTTGCACTTATAACCCAATATTTAATTCCTTTATACATAGTTTTTACATACCAAGCAAGACTACTTTTCAGATGGTTCTGGATATTGCCATGCTGATCTTTGGATTTGGGACTCTAGACCATCCTAAGTTTGAAAATGTTTCTGATGTTCTTCTACTCATTTTGTAACAACTAGATCTTAAGATTTCATATATTATTTCATTTCTTCACTTAATTCTTAAGAACAGCATGTTCTGCTTATAACCTAGTGATCTCTTAAAGCAAATGATAATACCAATTATGGTCATCAGCACATTGCTATTAAATTGTTATTGATCCAAGTTGAATTGTTAAGCTTTTCTTTAAGTTCATATTCTGTCATGTGAAGTGTTTCAGAAGCCTATAAGAGTTAGGCTAACTGTTATTAGTAAAAACAAAATGTTCTGTTGATGAGATATTGTCTGCTCATAAGAATGAATGTTGAAATTTGTATCCTATTAAGTGACCAAATACCAAACTGTTTTTGTTGCTGCCATTTGAAGTAATAACTTCAAAAATTAAAAATGACAGTATCCAGGAAATTTTTAACATTCCTTTTTTTTTTTTTTTTTTAAATCTCCAGTCGCAAATCAAGGTCTTTTACCCTGTTTCGTAAAGATGACAATCTGACCACTGTGAAATACAGTGCTGCCCAGCTTTATGAGAAGGGCCTGATTTTGGAAATAGAAGATTTGGCTGTCAACCAGTAAGTTCACTGATTATTATTCATAGATGTTACACTACCACAAACTTTTGCAACTGACTTAGATCATTGACAGTGATACAAATAAATGTTAGTAATATTTATGTTAGCTCACAGCTTGTAATATAATACTTATCAAGACCTGGAGTAGTCAGACTCTACCCTTTCAGGAAAAAAGTATTAATAAAATTTTATAAAATGAAAAACAAAAGCCTGATTTTGCATTGTAGGGCTTACTTTATTAAAATAAAAGACTAGCCATATGGGTTTATATATATATATATATATATATATATATATATATATATATATATATATAATTGTGGTGTACAGTTGAATTGATCTGTTGGTATGGGATTTTTGTCGAGAATGAAAGAGCAGTGTCTATGAGGTTAGCAACCAACTTCTAGACACCGTTGAGATATTGATGTGATTGATAGTCACATCTACAAGAGAATTCCAGAAGGCTGGTATTCTAGGGAGGAAGGATTGGGTAAGGTAGTTGGGAAGAGTAGGGAATTCATAGAAGCAGTGATAGAATAAGCAGAGGAGAAACAATAGATGTGTAGAGTCAGATGTTTGAAGTGTGTTTGTGAATGAGTTTTCACAAATTAGTGGCATCCAGTTTAGTGTTTGTTCATGAAGTTCAGCAACCCATCAGAACTGAAGAGGAAAACTAATCTTTTGAATTTTATATATATCTTTTCTCTTTTACTTGTTTCAGTCATGAGACTGCAGCCATGCTGGGGCACCACCTGAGGAGTTTTTAATTAAATAAAATGACCCCAGTACTTTTTTCAAGTTTTGTACTTTATCAGTCTCTTTTGCCAAACTGCTTAGTTACAGGGATGCAAATACATCAACACTTGTCAAGCAATAGTGGGACACACACACACACACATACATATATTTCACTTAGGCATTGCAAAACTAATAAACTGGTGTAGAACTCAATTTGTGTAGAATTTTTAGCTGTGAAATATGAAGTTGATAATGCATGCCTGGTAACTAACTAATAGTGAAGTATACTTTTTATTTTATCCTTACAGGTTTAAGAATGTTCTTTTTGAGATTTCCAATACCGAGAAGACTGGTGTTTTTGAAGTGAATGCCAAGTTTTTAGGAGTCCATATGGAAAAGGTTGAACTTGTGTTTCAGGTAAGAAAAGTTATTTCAAAGAACTGTCTTTTTGTGTGTGTGTTCAGACTTTTTTAAAACTAGTTATTACAACTTTAATTACACACAAACAATTTTCAGATAGATAATTTCTATCAAACATGCCTATTGTCCATTTTGGCCTGATCTTCACTTAATAGTTTTAGTATAAATACAAAGTCTAATTGTGTTTTATAAACAAGCCTCTCTGATATCACTGTCTTAGCTTCCTGTTGGAAAATGGCCTCCGTTAACCACTCTCTACTTTTGACACACTATGTAAAAGTGTGAGTTATGAAACAGTTGCCAATAATTTGAGATGTGAATGATTTGGAAAGAAAATATAATCAGTATATGAAAATTAAATTTATTTAGATATTTATAAATTATGATTGTAATCATCATCATCTTTTAACATCCGTCTTCTATGCTGGCATGGGTTGGACAATCCAACAGGGTCGAATAGGTCAGAGGATTGTGTCTGCTAAGACATGGTTTTTCTAGCTGGATGCCTTTCCTCATGCCAACCACTCCATGTAGTTGCTTCCTCCCCCTACTCTATGTTTGTGGCACCAACACTTGTGAGGTTGCTATGTATCAGGTCATTAAGAATGAAATGTCTGATTTTCTTATGCACCAAGTTTGAAGTTGTTAACTCTTTTTTTATCCTGACATTTCTTTGTTTTACAACATTGAAGAGTTACATCATCACTTTTCGAAATGCATTTCATGGTGTCTGATTATATTGAGTTTTCTCTTGTAAATCAGTTTTTGTGAACCCATGGATAGATCAAAAGCTTGTCTTTTATGAATGAGTTCCGTCATGGAACTAATGCATCCCAGACAGCTTGAAGCATCAGTCAGGTGTTAGGTGAAGATGTGGTGAATGAGTACACTGTACCTCAATGGTTTGAGAAGTTCTGGTCTAGTGACTTTACTCTTGAAAATCAGCCCCATGGTAGACCTGAGACTAAGGTGGATAATGATGAGCTGGAACTATAGTGGAAGCGGATACATCTCACCACTGCGCATGAGTTAACAGCAAGGTTTGATGTTTCAATTCCAACTGCATTAGTCCATCTGAAACAAATCGGCAGGATAAGGAAGCTGGACAAGTGGGTACCACACGTCTTGAAATTTGCTGTTCTTTGCTGTCACACATAAAAGCAAACTGTTTTTGCATCGTATTGTTACGTGTAATGAAAAATGGATTCTTTTCAGCAATTGCAAGCATTCTGCATGGTGGTTGGACAGAGATGAAGTGCCAAAACACAATCCCAAAAAGAATTTTTTCTACTCTAGGCACAAGGTCAAAACTTTGGTGGGAGGAGGGGGTCAGTCGATTAGATCAACCCCTGTATGCAACTGGTACTTAATTTATCGACCTCAAAAGGATGAAAGGCAAGGTCGACCTCGGTGGAATTTGAACTCAGAATGCAAAGACAGACGAAATGCCACTGAGCAATTTGCCTGGTGTGCTAACATTTCAGCCAGCTTATCGCCTTACAATCGCAAAAACAATATTCACCAAAAAAAGCTAATGATGTTTGTTTGGTGGTCCAGCACTGGTGTCATCCTCTACAGCTTCATGAGACCCGATAACTCAATTACAGTGGATGTATACATTAACCAATTGGATGAAATGATGAGTGAATTTGCAATTAAACAACTGAGATTGGTCAATAGAGACGGGCCAATTCTTTTGCAAGACAATGCTCAATCACATGTTGCACAAAGAGCACAACTCAAGTTACAAGAACTGAACTTGCATCCGCCATATTCACCAGACCTTGCACCAACTGACTATCACATTTTCCAGGCATTCGACAACTTTTTTCAAGGAAAAAACTTCAAATCTGAAGATGCAAGAACTGCCTTTTATGATTTCATCACCTCTTGCTCTCCAGAATTCTTTGCTGCTGGCATAAATAAGCTACCAATAAAATGGTAAAATTGTGTTGATAATTTAGGTGCATACTTAGATTAACTGCATTGCTTTTCATTGAGATAAAGTAAAATAAACTTTCAGTTCAAAATCGGACATTTCATTCTTAATGACCAGATAGTTTGCAAGACTAAAATCACCATCACTTGAGTGGGGCTGCTGTAGAGATGGCAAAATATTAAATTAGTAAGATTAACACTTTTAAAATGAAGAATGGATTCTTCACATAATGAGAATGGATTCTTCACATAATGAGAATGAATTACTTCATACTGGATGAATTCAGTTCATCTTAAGGTTTTTCGATATACATTTTACTCACCTGTGTATGAGAGAAATTCTAGACTCAGTGCTTTTGTAAATTAGAATGAAGGTAACCAAATTTATCCAGGACAAACACATGCTAGCAAAAGCCAATGTATTATTTGATAAGGGTCTCCAAATCTTCCAGTACTATACCTACAATATTAATTGGAATTGTGGTGCAACATACATATATTGAAATAATATGGAAACTACTAGTTGTTCAATCAAATGTTTTAAAGTCATTTTCCTGCCATAACAGAATTTAACCTTGCAGGCCCATAACTGTCCAATAGTACTTATCATTGTTTGCTATTTTGTGGTAGCATTTCCTTCCTGGTGCCAACCCTTTGAGTCATCTCTTATGATAAACATGGATATGATGGACCCATTCTACATCCAGGATACATGTTTCTATTCTAATGTTGTTTTACCTAAGAGGCTATTGTTTGCTCCAATAGTTTCTTGGAATATTAGCCAGTGTATTGTCTCAAGGGAATCTTCCTTCTTAATTGGTGGTGGGTTTTTTCTTAGATAACAAGTAGGCTGTGTGGTGTATATCAGCTGTGATGTCATATGACAGTGTATTCTGCAGCAGCTTCACAGAAATATGTGGCTTTGTATTAGATGCAATTTCTGGAATATTGATACTGTATTTGTGTGTTGCATGCTGAGCACGAAAATGTTGTGAAATGGTATTTGAGGAAGTCTGGAATTGTGGAAGCTAAAAGACACCTGTAAGAGGTTTGGCTATGAAATGATGTAGGTTTTTATATGAATATGAAAATGTTGGCTCTTATATTTCTAGCCAGTATAGAATGATGAATCTTGAGCTAATCCTGACTGTGTGTTGAAATTATTTTTTATACTTTTAGGATTTGCTCCAGCTGCAGTATGAAGGTGTTGCTGTAATGAACATGTTTAACCGTGCAAAAGTGAATGTCAATTTACTGATATTTCTCCTGAACCGTAAATTTTATGGCAGGTGAACAGGACACAAATTTATCTTCCAAGTGTCTGTCTGCACTGAACTTCCTGTCGAGGATTGCTTTCTACTCAATTACAACATAATCATATTATGCAGACAAAATAGTTAAAATGTGAACATAAAAAAAAAAAAAAAATTCATGAGATTTTTTCCAGCTTATAGGAAGGAATTCGTTCCATCAGTTATTATTGGGAACACGAGTGAATTAATTATAATTTTATGTTTTTCATTGCATGTAAATATTCTCGATGGATTTCTTAGTCTTCTGTGTATGCAGCATATGGATGAATTTAGCTTTACAACTTTTTATTTAAAATAAATACAATTCCAAACTGATTCTACCAGAATTATTGGAACAATTATTGGAATATATATATTGTCAATATATATAATCTCTTTCAGTTTTACAAACCAATTTCTTTATAATACAGTAAAAAATGTAAATTATAATTCAGATTAATGCATCATTTTATTTCACATATCTCTATTTTGTGCATATGAACTCAAAACTTGCTTGAAAAAATGTGCACCAGAATGTGGACTGAATGGGTTTTTGTTTTGTTTTTGTTTTGTTTCCTTCATTTTCTTTGTGCTATTTTTCTTCTTTTCTTAAATAATTATAAATTATGATAGTTTATGTTACTTAGATGTTCAAATATGAATAGATTTTCTTGATTTATTATTTTAGTTTTATTATTTAGCTTTTATATTTAGTCTGTAATTTAGGTCTATCCATGACTATTGCATACAATTGTCTGTTATAAACATATACTGAAAACCAATAAATTCCTAATAAAGAAAAAAAATTGTCAACATTTATTTAAAGTAGTTATTTTTGTGTGTTTGACCTTGTGTTTTTTTTCCTTTTTAATTTGATTGTTTTTCATTTTCTAGTACACTTGATATAATCACAAACATACAAATGTTGTGTGTGTGTATATATACTTAAATATAATGGAAGTTTTTCTTTTTAATATATTTTTAATTATTGTCAAATGCAAGTAAAAACGTTGTTGGGTTGCTTATTTACTTTATTCATTTCTAAAACTTTTTGTATCGTAACAAATGCTTTGTTTCTTTTCTTTGCTACACACTAGCTGGGAAAACAAAATTTATATATGATCAGGCATGAGCCCAAAATCCAGTTGTCTTAAATGATTTTCAAGAAAGTAAAATCTAATGAATGTTCTTTTGTATTAAGCAGGGCCAGTGCCAGGGTATCCAGCACCCTAGGCCAGTGCTACAATATGCACCCCCTTCCCCCAAACCTACAACGAGAGTCTTCTATTTCAATTTTTTCTACTTCCTCCTCCAGCCATCACCCTCATTACACCAACTTGAAAATGCAGTTAAAAATTTATAATTAACTTGTGAACAATAAATCTATAGTTTTATGAACATGTATATCACTGAGTAAATTTTCTACCGAGCAAAATTTGAAATATTTTATGCTAAACTATGTAACAGGTCATAACACCACACAAGCCTCTCGCCAAACCCACTCATGTCTTCCAACTATTTTTGTTCTAGCAGTGACTTCACCTGCTCCCTTTATAAGTTTTTGTTATTTTAATTAAATCCAATAAATTTCGTGTATGTTGCACATGGCACCCCTGACTTTAGTGTCTCACCCAATCACCTAGTCTACTAGGAAATAGCACTGGCCATAGTCTCAAGTTATAAACACTAAGAAACTATCCATAGCAGTTAATTTCACTTAAGATTCACAGCCTAGTTTTGCACCACAACACTGGAAATTATAAATAAATCAGTTTGCTTATAATTATTCAGTGGTAAATATTTGAAAGTAAAAGATAAGTATCTAGGATCATATTTCCTCTATTATTACATTAAGGCATATAATGAATCAATATATTAAAGCTACTTGTTATTTAGTAAATCCTTCTGTCTTGTGTAATTTGTGTTTCCCCTGTTTTTGCAACTTGTAATCGATGTAAATATTTTCCCTTTCATTAACTTAAGATTGTGGAATGATGGTTATTTTGTCATTTATATGGGGTTTTTTATTAACTGTAAAATACTTTCCTCGGACGGAAGGGCATGTTTGAAAAGTTTACCAATTTTCACGGTATATTAAAAGAAATCATATTTTGTCATAATCTGCAGTATTTGTATCAAAAAGTTTTTAAAAAATACAAAAAGCTCTACACAAAAACTTCATACATGTTGTTTATAGAGCTGCAAAAACTTTTTTTATACCATTCCAAAAAGCTTTTGACACCTAAATGTTTTAATGTTTGCTCTCTCTCTCTCAGATATTCTCTCTCTCTCTCACTAATATGTTATTAGACAATTGTCTCTATTAGTAGTTTGAGCTGAACCAATTAGTTAAACATTAAATTTTTAGTATTCTTGTTTAAAATTCTTTTTGAGCAATTTTTAAGTTGTACGTAGCATATAATATGTTAGTGGCTCATGAATTATTGTATACTGCAAATGTAAATCACTAAAACTATAAGCTGAAGGTGAACTTATCCCTATCTTGAGAATCATTTGCCTTAAATTATCAACATTAATTACTACATATATAAAATAATCACAGAAGACTTTTTATTAAGAACAATATTTAAAGTTCTAGTTCTTTTATGGTTTATAATGTAAAGAAAAATAATTAAGCTGCCACTAAAATGTTTTAATGTTGTTGATTCCAAGAAGCTACTAGACTAGATACAGTAGAGAGTCCAGGATAACATATTACCAATTTGAACATCTTACTACTCTGTTATAATTATATAACTTAATTTTTAGTCTGAGAATAAAACTGCAATTTGTGGGAGTTTTTTCTTTTGCTTTTCCTCTTTTGATCTTAAAAGATGAACTTAAAGATTATAGTGAATTTCTTACTTTTTCACTCTCATACATACACAGTAATTATTATGGAAGTGAATAAATGTTTTGTATTTAAAATGAACATTCTTCAAAACTTTGTCTCTTGTTTCTAGAAAGACAGTTTTCAGTCGAAACAATGATTCATGTTTGTGTTTCTTTTATTGTATACTGTATTACTAACTTAATCCAATAAAATATTTCCAACAATTTTTAAACATTTATTTTCATAATGATTGGGAATAAATCTAGTTACTTTAAAACTTCACTGTGATATATCAAAGAAGCTGGTCTTATTCATGGAACACTGCTTCAGTTTATGGAACTTTCAAATATGAATTTTTATAATTTGTATTGCAAATGTCACATTGTCATGTTATAGTCACTCCATAACTGTACATTAATACAGTTTTTCTATATAACACAGATAAAAATGATTGCTCACAGACCTTGGTAACCTGAAATTTAGAGGGAGATAAATCATATTATGTCCCATTTTAATCAATTTCTAACACCTTGTTTATACTTTTTGTACATACACCTGTTTTCATAAATAAGTTTTACTGCACCAACTCAAGAATCTGTCACAACAAAAAACGTATTGGGGAACTCATTGACCAAGAGAATCGTTTTGAATAATGGGTATAGCTGCATGGTATAAAGTTTCTTCCCAACCACACAGTTATGCGTTCAGTCTCACTGCGTGACACCTTGATAGGTATCTTCTACTATAGCCTTGGGCCGACTACAGCCTTGAGAGTGGCTTTGGTATAGGAAAACTGAAAGAGACCCACATGTATGTATGTTTTTGTATTTTTCCCTCTACCACACTGCTTGATAACTGGTGTTGGTTTGTTTACATCCCCATAACTTAATGGTTCAGCAGAAGAGAAATATGAGCATCACACAGCATATCATTGTCATCATTTAACATCCACTTTTCCATGTGTGCATGGTTTGGACTGAAGTTGTTGAAGTGGATTTTCAATGGTTAGATGCCCTGTCAACAACTATCACATGAAGTCAAAGCAGACAGTGGCACATGCACAGGTGGATACAGTGTGCATTCCAGAAATTTTGACTTCTTCAGGGGAGACATTTGTTAAGTTCAAAGAAATACAAAACTAATCTCCTGCAAAGTAGGATCCTCTCACTTTAATGCACTTGTAGTGTTCCAGTCATTTTGTGAAGGCCTTATAAAAGTCCTCCAAAGTGAAGATGTCTAGGACCCTTGTTGCAGCCACCATCTTCTCAATATCATGAAAATGACTGCTTCTGAGGTTCTTCAGCTTAAGGAACAGCCAAAAGTCACAGGGAGCAATGTCTAAATTGTAGAGAGAGTGAGGGACAGTTTTGATGCCAATCACTGTTATGGAGTTGGTTACCAGGATGGAATTGTGGACTGGTGCAGGTGCCACTGACCCTAGTGGAAGAGCTCTAACCTTTTGCTATGAAATCTCTTCTTGAACTCCCTCAAAACCTCTGCAAAATGGTCTTTGTCAAAGGGAGTTCAATGAATACAGATGATGCCCTTGCTGTTGAAAAAGGAGTTCATCATGAGCTTCCCAGTAGACTTGCTTTGTCTGTGGGAGCCAAGATGCTTCCATTGGGCACTCTGTCTCTTGGTCTATGGATCATAACAGTTGATCCAGTTTTCATCACAGGTCACCAAAGACTTGTACTCTTGGATTGGAGGTAATGAGCTCAACAATCATCCTGCTGTCACCAATTCACCTTCTCTCACTGAGCACCCTGGGAACAAACTTTGCACAAATGTTGTGCATGTTCAAATCTTCATGAATAATTCTGTGTACAGTTGCCACACCATCTCCAAAATGTATGCTGATTGTTCTTATAGGCACATGATAGTCTTCATCCAGAAAATTGCAAATTTTTCTCAACTAGTTCTTATGTACTGACATACCTCTCCCTCCTACACTTCTCATCATCTCACATCTTCTCTACTGTCCCTGATCCTTTTGTGCTAGTGAAAAATGGATGCTTGGCTCATGTAGCATTTTTGTCTGATTGAGCTCAAAATTTTTATTGCATAGCAAGCTTCCAAATTGTCTTCACATCCTGACTGCATTCAGCTAACAAGTCAACTGTGACAAGCAGTGTTTAGTAAGATGTGTTTGAAGTGTTGTTACAGCTGTCTCATTCAATCTGGAATGAGAAAGTTGGTAGGTCAGCTTATTAGATGCATAGTAATGAAATACTAAAATTACAATAATCTTAGACAATTATAACTGCTTTTCTTAAAAAAAAAATCTAAGACCTTCTAGAATGCCCCTTATATATACATGTACAATGGACTCCTTTAAGTTTCCATCTACTAAATCCACTCACAAGGCTGCAAAAGAGGAGACTTTCCTAAAATGCTGGGACCATGTGGTTGGAAAGTAAACTTCTTACTACAGTCACACCTGTACATACAAGAAAATTGGTTTGCACATAAATAAAAACAGTTTGCTTCTCTCTAATAATAACCTTATATTATAAAAGTGAGGAGGATCTTCTGTCTGTCACATGCTGTATTAGAGGAAGGGGAGGAGAAAAGGTTGTTAAACAAGAGAAAGTGTATGTGTGAAGGAAAACAAGATAGTCTCTGTAGTGACTAACAAGTTTTGATTAAAAATATGGGAATTTTAAATGCAAGTTTGTCAAACAATATAGTTAATTTTTGGTTATTTGTGTCTGTGTGTTTCTGTATGTCTTTCAACATAGAGACAATACAACACATACTTTAAAAAAATACTTTCACTATAGTGGTAAGTTGTTATTGTTGTTGAAAGAGGAATTCACTGAGAAAGAGAAAGGGTGTGTGTGTGAAAGATAATTGAAATTTGTTTCAAGAGAAACCAGGTTGTTGCTGAGAGAGTGTGTGTATCTGAAAGATAGACAGGTAAATTGTTATCATAGTAACTGAGACTTTCCCTATATAACAGTCTACTGTACATGCATGATTAATAAATATTTTTACCTGCCGCATCGCTGTTATTGTTGCAGCTAATGAAATTATTCATTACAATGTGCTATTGTTTCTTATTTACTGTACCCTCAACGAACACCGTGCCGAAGAATGAAAATAAAATTTTGCTGCTAAGTACAACTCATTAGAAAAAAAACACAACAAACATTGTACTTATAAAATGATATTGCCACGTGTTCACATTCAAAATGAAGTTGCTGAGTTTTGAAATTTTTACAAAATATTAACGTAGAAGAAAACTATCATTCAAGACTAAGTTATTTATTGCAAACAAGTTTAGCTATTACAAATGATTGCACAATCACGACACCATTCTGGTTTGAAGAGGTAAATGTAAAGTCGTACAAAATGAGAAAGAAGCACTGCAAAAGAACGAAACCACCCTAAACCACTGAAGAAATTTGAGTTACTAATTGTAAAAGCTCCGTAACTACATACATATAAATTAGCAAATTCTCATGTAAGAGTCGCTTAAAGCTGATATAACTATAGATCGCCAACCAGTATTCTACATTGGGAAAATAAAAAGAGAATCGGATGTAAAGCAATTGATATCGACTACTTCATCCTGCGGCTGGAAAGACGTTCAGACGTGACACTTTGAAACATAGTCTCTTAAGATTGCCGAAGTCATAAATAAATGAGTCTCCATCTTAAGACAAATATACATTAAACCAAGAAAGGAAATATCGTGGAAAGATGACTTGTTCAACCTAAAATGTAAACACTTTTACAATACTGAAAGAATTAGAGATAAAAGCATAACGGTTGCATATCATTGCTATTCGTGATAAAGATAAACTTTCATGAAAATATATTTGGCCCTAAAAAGGGCCGTCGATAGAGAAATTACTACAGCAAGTGTTTATTTGCTGTTAGTGTATTTAGTAATTGCCTTCGTACCCTCTGACATTGCGTGTTTGGCCAATTGGCCACGAATCAAAAGCCGGACGGCAGTTTGGATTTCTCGACTACTGATGGTTGAACGTCTGTTGTAGTGAGCCAAACGACTGGCTTCGACAGCGATTCTCTCGAACAAATCGTTAACGAAGCTGTTCATGATGATCATGGCTTTGTTGGATATTCCAGTATCAGGATGGACCTGTTTCATAACTTTATAGATGTAGTTGGAATAGCTCTCCTTCCTCTTTCGCTTTACTTTCTTGTTTTTCGATCCAGCTAAATTTGGCTTGACGGGTTTCTTGATATCTTCGCTATCTGACATCATCAACGATCAATGCAAGCTCTAAGAATGCTTAGCTGATCTCTGGCAACTGACTTTATTTATGGATAGAGAGAAGGCACCACAGGAAAGTGACTGTTTGGCGCGCTTCAATTTCATTGGTTAAAATAGTTTCTCACGTGATCAGCATACTTGAGGCTACCTGAAGTTCAATTTATTTCTTTTTTTCTGTCCCCACCATGTGCTGTCCCCTTTGTGTTAGGCCCTCTGTGACGAATAAAGAAAGTAATTATACTCTATATATTATGTATGTATGTATGTGTACGTATGTATATATATATATATATATATATATATATATATATATATGTGTGTGTGTGTGTGTATACATATATATATATGTGTAATTATAACATTGATGTATTAAATAATAATTTAACACAAATGTCCCATAAACATTGTTATATTCAAAGTGGCTGTAGTGACTATATAAACAGATATTTTTATCAAGGATGTAATTGATTATAATTAGCAAGAAGTGAAATAATAAAGATAAGGCAATAGGAAAATAGGTATACATACACATATATATATATATATATATACATATATATACACTTACATACATAAACATATATATATACAAACATACACATTCATAGATTCATGTATACAAACACACAAATATATGTATACACATATGTAAAACTAAATATGAATGTGTGTATATATATATATATATATATATATGTGCGTGTGTGTGTGTGTGTGTGTGTGTGTATGTATGTATGTAACATTTAGTTCTTCGTTGCAGTCGAGGGTCATCAATTGTAACAGTTGTTGTTAAGGTGTTGGTTGCTAGTGTAACAGTTTGCATTATGATATATGTTGGAGTTGGCAGTTAGTGATTGTATCGGGTGCTGCTATTGAAGAGGTGCAAGATGGAAGAAAGAACAGTGGTTGAAGTTGTAAAGAAATACTTATTTGCCATTACTTTGTACATATCCAAAACTACAATGGGTTGGTATGTATAATTAGTAAATGGAAAAGCATGCAAAGCAAAAACAGTTAATTTTGACTGGTATGTGTGTACATGTTCTCGTAGTAGTAATCCACAGATAGAAATAGAATGAAGTTGTAAGAGAAAAGAAACTGAGCTAGTGAAAGTTACAGAGTTGAGGGAAGTTGTGTCACATAGTCACTGATTGTAACCTTTCTTGTTCCGGTCATTTGTCTGCTTGTGTCCATGACTCTCATTGGTCTCTGCTCACTAACTGATTTTGCCTTACCAAATCCTCGTTATAACTATCCAATTAGAAAGACAGGCATATTGTTGAGAACAGTAGATTTCGTTGGTGGTACCTGTTATCTCAATTCTAATTTTTGGTGGCCCAGAAAAGTTTAGAAGGGTCAAGTGGCAAAGACATAATTCTGCTTAGCGATGGTATCTGGTAAATGTAGCTGCTGTCACTCACAGAAAATCTATTGTTTCACCATGAGAAAAGTGCTGTTGAACTGTTAAGTAAAATTTGGCAATCGAAGATTGAATCCACGCCATGCCTGCATAAAGCCACTACATATATATATATATATATATATATATATATATATATATATATATATAATAATATTATTAGGGACAAAATCCAAAATTACAGGTAAAAAACTCAATTAAAATCAATTTATAAAAAATTAAAATTAAATTGAGCCTTATAGATAAAGTATATATAAAATATATATAGTTTCAGGGAAAATAACCAATTTTCAAGAACTCATCGATGAAAATCCACTATCACATATAGAAAAATTAATAATTAAAAGCACAATAAATGAGTATAATATAAAGTAAAGTAAATATCATAAGATAAATATAATAAAAAGATTACACGTGTTTCATAACCAATTTTCAAATAGAAAAGAAATTTAAATCGATTAAAATCAATTGAAATTATCGAAAATAAGTTCTATTCAAAAATATAGCTACTCGTCAGATCGTAAGTAGAACAATAATTAGATATATATCTCAACCAACAATAAGTACCAAATGAATTAATATGAAATACTTATTATATAAAGATAGAAAAATTATTTAAAAAATATCATAATATCAAAATAATAACCATTCAATAATCATCCCTTCATCCATAATAATAACATGTATATTATATACAAAAAACATCTTACCTAAATTATCATTGTTTTAAATTATCATTGTTTTAAATACAAGTTGAACGAAGTTTAAGTTTAAAATAATAATGAAGATAAAATTAGTACATATTTAACCGGTGTAATAGTTAAAGCTATACTATTTAAAGCTAAAGACGTTTATTTAATTATGATTAAAGATCAATTGAATAATAGAAAAATACAAGATTATTTATTTCTACAAACGTAATAATAAAAAATATGAATGAAAAAATTATGAATGGAAATGAGTGACTATGTGACACAACTTCCCTCAACTCTGTAACTTTCACTAGCTCAGTTTCTTTTCTCTTACAACTTCATTCTATTTCTATCTGTGGATTACTACTACGAGTAGCTATATTTTTGAATAGAACTTATTTTCGATAATTTCAATTGATTTTAATCGATTTAAATTTCTTTTCTATTTGAAAATTGGTTATGAAACACGTGTAATCTTTTTATTATATTTATCTTATGATATTTACTTTACTTTATATTATACTCATTTATTGTGCTTTTAATTATTAATTTTTCTATATGTGATAGTGGATTTTCATCGATGAGTTCTTGAAAATTGGTTATTTTCCCTAAAACTATATATATATATATATATATATATATATATATATATATATATATATATATATATATATATATATATCATCATCATCGTTTAACGTCCGCTTTCCATGCTAGCATGGGTTGGACGATTTGACTGAGGACTGGTGAAACCGGATGGCAACACCAGGCTCCAGTCTAATTTGGCAGAGTTTCTACAGCTGGATGCCCTTCCTAACGCCAACCACTCAGAGAGTGTAGTGGGTGCTTTTACGTGTCACCCGCACGAAAACGGCCACGCTCGAAATGGTGTCTTTTATGTGCCACCCGCACAAGCCAGTCCAGGGGCACTGGCAACGATCTCGCTCGAAAATCCTACGGGAGCCAGTCAGGCGGTACTGGCAACGGCCACGCTCAAAATGGTGCATCTCATGTGCCACCCGCACAAGAACCAGTCCAGGGGCACTGGCAACAATTTTACTTGGCTTGCCAAGTCTTCTCACGCACAGCCCATTTCCAAAGGTCTCGGTCAGTAGTCATCGCCTCGGTGAGGCCCAATGTACGAAGGTCTTGCCTCACCACCTCAGCCCAGGTCTTCCTGGGCCTACCTCTTCCACGGGTTTCCTCAACTGTTAGGGTGTGGCACTTTTTCACGCAGCTATCCTCATCCATTCTCACCACATGTCCATACCAGCGCAATCGTCTCTCTTGCACGCCACAACTGATGCTTCTAATGTTCAGCTTTTCTCTCAAGATACTTACACTCTGACGGGTATTCACATTGACATTACACATCCAACGGAACATACTGGCTTCATTCCTTGCGAGCTTACGTATGTCCTCAGCAGTTACAGCCCATGTTTCACTGCCATGTAGCATGGCTGTTCGTACGCATGCGTCATACAGTCTGCCTTTTACTCTGAGTGAGAGTCCCTTTGTCGCCAGCAGGGGTAAGAGCTCTCTAAACTTTGCCCAGGCTATTCTTATTCTAGCAGCTACACTTTCAGCGCACCCACCCCCACTACTAACTTGGTCGCCCAGATAGCGGAAGCTATCGACTACCTCTAGTTTTTCACCCTGGAATGAGATAGAAGTTGTTTCCTGTTTGTTTACAGTCTTTATTGCACCTGAACATCTGCCACAAACAAAAACTAACTTGCTAGTTAACCTGCCTTTGATGTTGCTGCACCTCTTATGTGTCCATAGCTTGCACCGGGTACATCTTATAGAGTTACTACCTACTCCTTTTCTACATACTGAGCAGGGCCATCTACCTGAAGGGGTTTGTGTTTTATCTACCTTCCTACTTATTAAGGTTTTGGTTTTAGCTAGGTTGACTCTAAGGCCCTTCAGTTCTAGACCTTGCTTTCACACCTGAAACTTCTCCTCTAGTTCTGATAGTGACTCCGCAATTAGGGCAAGGTCATCAGCATAGAGGAGCTCCCAGGGGCAACCTGTCTTGAACTCCTCTGTGATTGCCTGGAGGACTATGATAAATAAGAGGGGGCTGAGGACGGAACCTTGGTGGACCCCTACCTCTACCCGGAATTCATTGCTGTACTCATTTCCAACCCTCACCTTACTGGCAGCATCTCTGTACATGGCTCGCACAGCTCTCACTAACCATTCTTCTATCCCAAGTTTCTTCATTGACCACCAGATAAGGGATCGGGGGACCCTGTCAAAGGCTTTCTCCATGTCAACGAAAGCCAGGTACAGAGGTTTATCCTTAGCTAGGAATTTCTCCTGCAACTGTCTCACTAGAAATAAGGCATCAGTAGTGCTTTTACCTGGCACGAACCCAAACTGCATCTCATCTAAATTGATTCGCTCCCTAATTAGTTGGGCTATGACCCTCTCTGTAACTTTCATAATCTGATCTAACAGCTTGATGCCTCTGTAATTATTTGTATCTAAAGCGTCACCTTTACCTTTGTAGCAGTTGACTATGATGCTGCTACACCAGTCATTGGGTATGACTCCTTCGTGTATCACCTGGTTCGTAATACGGGTGACTAGGCTATAGCCAACACTGCCAGATATTTTGAGCATCTCTGCAGTGATTCCTGATGGGCCGGGAGCTTTCGTTCTGGCTATATATAAATGAGAAACCCATTCTAAATTATCTCGCTGACATACTACGACGAAATCTCCAAGATGCAGATAAGATAGAGATTTTTTATTTATTTACGGCCTCAAACATCTCATAATACCTTCGCGCTTTAGTTTGCCCTCTATTATTTATCTTGTTTCTCTCCATGAAATTCAATTGAATTCAGTTGTTGTCTTAAATTCATGCTTATTCATTTTCTAAGCTTCCTAAATTCATGCTACGTTATATTCTAATCACCTAGAATTCATTGCTCTTTTAAAAATTACGATTTATGCATTGTTGTCTCTCAAATATTTAAAATCTACAATTAAGAGCCCTATCTCCTCGCTGATGGTACACCCGCCCTCCCACCCCCTCCACCGGAAGTGCATTCCTCTGTCATCCTGTCAACCTCGGCTGTCTCCCGGAACCCATCTAGTGGCCTTGGCCATCCTCTCCCCTACCTTTGGGTAGCGCATTAAGTTTGAGAAATGTTTGCAGGTTGTAGGTACTGTTTTGCTTATGAATTCTTCCAATTGCAAGTTTTCTTTTCAGGTACACGACACTGTTTTTCCCCTTCCCAGGCTACAGGCCCACACCCCCAACACCCATACTGTTAGGATTGGCACTCTCAACGTCGGCACGCTGAAAGGTAGATCTGGTGAAATTGTTGAGATGCTTGAACGGAGACGCGTAGATATGTGCTGCATCCAGGAAGTAAGATGGAGAGGAGGTTCTGCGAGGTTCCTCACAGGCAAAGAACACAGGTACAAGATTTTCTGGGCAGGGAACACTGACGGGGTCGGGGGCGTAGGAATACTTCTAGCGGAGAAATGGGTGGATAAGGTAATCGAGGTCGTTAGAGTAAGTGACAGAGTACTTAAGATCAGACTAGTGCTTCATCATAGATTAGCTACTGTCATCTCAGCCTATGCACCTCAACCGGGGCTACCAGATGGTCTGAAAGACCAATTCTATGACACCCTCTTGCAAACTACCTCGTCGACGAGTGACAGGGACCTTCTCTTTGTGGCTGGAGACTTCAACGGTCATGTCGGACGTCGTGCTGGAGGCTTCCATGGCATACATGGAGGCTATGGCTTCGGTTCCCGCAACGAGGAGGGAACCAGACTGCTGGAGTTCTGTGATGCAACCAATCGTATGGTCTGCAATACCAACTTCAGGAAACCTGCCAGTCACCTACCACTCCGGCAGACACTCTAGCCAAATCGACTACATCCTCGCCAGAAATAGGGAAAGAGGGCGGCTTATAAATGCCAAAACCTACCCTGGCGAAGAATGTACCCCACAACATAGATTAGTAGTTAGCGACTTTGGGATCAAGGCAAAATGGGTGCCCAGAATTAGACAGGCTTGGAGAAGAAGGGTGTGGAAGCTTAAAGACCCTGCAAACGGACAGAGACTTAGAGACAAGTTACTTGAAGCATTTAACGAAATAGAAGGGGATATAGCATCATACAACGTGGAAGACAATTGGAGATTTCTGCGGGACAACCTGTTGAAAGCCACCGACCAGATTTATGGGTGGTGTAAGGTCCCCTCCCGACCCAGAGTAACGTGGTGGTGGAACAAGGAGGTAGACAGGGCTATTAGACAAAAGAAACAGGCTTGGAAGGACTGGAAGAACGGTGGTAGCAGGGAATTGTACCAATGTGCCAGAAGGGAGGCTAGGCAACAGGTTTATTTAGCCAGAGGGGAAGCAGATAAGGAAAGATTTGCCAATGTTCTGCGCCGTGAGGACCAAAGACTCGAGGTATTTCGTGTTGCAAGACAGTGTAGGAGAGAGAATAGTGATGTTGTAGGAGAGAAATGTGTTCGCATGGATGATGGTACGCTTGCATTAAATGAGGATGCAAAGAAAGAGGTCTGGAGATGCCACTACGATAGATTGCTTAATAAAGAGAATGAATGGGAGAAAGAGAGCCTGCCGTATGTCGACCCAATAGAGGGACCAGCTATCCGAGTTGATAGTACCAGGGTAGATAAAGCAATTAAGAGTATGAAGACCGGGAAAGCCCCCGGCCCATCAGGAATCACTGCAGAGATGCTCAAAATATCTGGCAGTGTTGGCTATAGCCTAGTCACCCGTATTACGAACCAGGTGATACACGAAGGAGTCATACCCAATGACTGGTGTAGCAGCATCATAGTCAACTGCTACAAAGGTAAAGGGGACGCTTTAGATACAAATAATTACAGAGGCATCAAGCTGTTAGATCAGGTTATGAAAGTTACAGAGAGGGTCATAGCCCAACTAATTAGGGAGCGAATCAATTTAGATGAGATGCAGTTTGGGTTCGTGCCAGGTAAAAGCACTACTGATGCCTTATTTCTAGTGAGACAGTTGCAGGAGAAATACCTAGCTAAGGATAAACCTCTGTACCTGGCTTTCGTTGACATGGAGAAAGCCTTTGACAGGGTCCCCCGATCCCTTATCTGGTGGTCAATGAGGAAACTTGGGATAGAAGAATGGTTAGTGAGAGCTGTGCGAGCCATGTACAGAGATGCTGCCAGTAAGGTGAGGGTTGGAAATGAGTACAGCAATGAATTCCGGGTAGAGGTAGGGGTCCACCAAGGTTCCGTCCTCAGCCCCCTATTATTTACCATAGTCCTCCAGGCAATCACAGAGGAGTTCAAGACAGGTTGCCCCTGGGAGCTCCTCTATGCTGATGACCTTGCCCTAATTGCGGAGTCACTATCAGAACTAGAGGAGAAGTTTCAGGTGTGGAAGCAAGGTCTAGAATTGAAGGGCCTCAGAGTCAACCTAGCTAAAACCAAAATCCTAATAAGTAGGAAGGTAGATAAAACACAAACCCCTTCAGGTAGATGGCCCTGCTCAGTATGTAGAAAAGGAGTAGGTAGTAACTCTATAAGATGTACCCGGTGCAAGCTATGGACACATAAGAGGTGCAGCAACATCAAAGGCAGGTTAACTAGCAAGTTAGTTTTTGTTTGTGGCAGATGTTCAGGTGCAATAAAGACTGCAAACAAACAGGAAACAACTTCTATCTCATTCCAGGGTGAAAAACTAGAGGTAGTCGATAGCTTCCGCTATCTGGGCGACCAAGTTAGTAGTGGGGGTGGGTGCGCTGAAAGTGTAGCTGCTAGAATAAGAATAGCCTGGGCAAAGTTTAGAGAGCTCTTACCCCTGCTGGCGACAAAGGGACTCTCACTCAGAGTAAAAGGCAGACTGTATGACGCATGCGTACGAACAACCATGCTACATGGCAGTGAAACATGGGCTGTAACTGCTGAGGACATACGTAAGCTCGCAAGGAATGAAGCCAGTATGCTCCGTTGGATGTGTAATGTCAATGTGAATACCCGTCAGAGTGTAAGTATCTTGAGAGAAAAGCTGAACATTAGAAGCATCAGTTGTGGCGTGCAAGAGAGACGATTGCGCTGGTATGGACATGTGGTGAGAATGGAGGAGGATAGCTGCGTGAAAAAGTGCCACACCCTAACAGTTGAGGGAACCCGTGGAAGAGGTAGGCCCAGGAAGACCTGGGCTGAGGTGGTGAGGCAAGACCTTCGTACATTGGGCCTCACCGAGGCGATGACTACGGACCGAGACCTTTGGAAATGTGCTGTGCGTGAGAAGACCCGGCAAGCCAAGTAAGATCATTGCTAGTGCCCCTGGACTGGTTCTTGTGCGGGTGGCACATGAGATGCACCATTTTGAGCATGGCCGTTGCCAGTACCGCCTGACTGGCTCCTGTAGGATTTTCGAGCGAGATCGTTGCCAGTGCCCCTGGACTGGCTTGTGCGGGTGGCACATAAAAGACACCATTTCGAGCGTGGCCGTTTTCGTGCGGGTGACACGTAAAAGCACCCACTACACTCTCTGAGTGGTTGGCGTTAGGAAGGGCATCCAGCTGTAGAAACTCTGCCAAATCAGACTGGAGCCTGGTGTTGCCATCCGGTTTCACCAGTCCTCAGTCAAATCGTCCAACCCATGCTAGCATGGAAAGCGGACGTTAAACGATGATGATGATGATGATGATGATACATATATATATATATATATATATATATATGTATAGGAGAGTATTGTAGTTCGCTTGAAGCATTGTGTATTGTTTGTAAAGAATAAAAAGTTTAGGAAGGTATAACAATGCAATATAGAACAAAAAATAGACTGCATACCTGTTGTAACTTGGTAAACTGTAGTCCGATGATATTTCGGAATTAGAATTCCTTCTTCAGATCTTATTTGCTGGAGTCATGAGGAGCAGAGGCTTGAAGTGTTTCGGATTGCAAGGCAGTGTGTCAGAGAAAATCATAATGTGGCAGGAGAGAAATGTGTTCGCTTGGATGATGGCTCACTTGCAGTTAGTGATTCTGCGAGGAAGGAGGCTTGGAAGTAACACTATGAAAGGTTGTTAAATGTAGAGAATGAATGGGAGAAGGAGAGCCTGCCTAATGTAGACCCAACAGAAGGGCCAGCTATCTGAATTGACAGTAGCTTAGTAGATAGATCAATTAAGGACATGAAAGCAGGGAAAGCCTCCAGCCCATCAGGAATCACTGCTGAGATGCTTAAAATATCTGGCGGTATAGTTAATCCGGTTGTCCACGAGAGAGTCATACGCAATGATTGCTGTAGCAACACCATAGTCAACTGCTACAAAGGAAAGAGAGTGATGCCCTAAACAGAAATAGTTACAGAGGCATCAAATTGCTGGACCAGATGATGAAAATTGCAGAAAAGGTCATAGCTCAATTAATTAGGCAGAGAATTAGTATAGATGAGATGCAGTTTGGATTTGTGCCAGAGAGAAGCACCACTGGTGCTATCATCCTGGTGAGACAACTGCAGGAGGAATACTTGGCCAAAAATAAACTTCTGTACCTGGCTTTTGTTGACATGGAGAAAGCCTTTCACAGGGTCCCTCACTCCCTTATCTGGTGGGCAATCTGGAAGCTAGGGATAGATGAGTGGTTAGTGAGAGCTGTACAAGCCATGTACAGGGATGCTGTTTGTAAGGTGAGAGTTGCTTATGAGTATAGCAAGGAGTTTAGTGTACAAGTAAGAGTCCACCATGGTTCAGTTCTTAGTCCCCTCTTATTTATCATGGTTCTCCTAGCTATAACTGAGGAATTTTGACTCGCTGCCCTTGGGAGCTCCTCTATGCCAATGACTTTGCTCTTATTGCTGAATCACTACCAGAACTAGGGAAGAAATTTCACGTATGGAACCACAATTGGAATCAAAATGCCTTAGAGTTATTTCAGAAAAGACCAAAGTATTGATAAGTAGAAAAACAGCCCAGTCACAGATCCCTTCAGGGAGATAGCTCTGCTCAATATGTAGAAAAAGTGTCAGGAGAAACTCCATAAAGTGTACTCAGAGCAAGCTATGGACACATAAGAGGTGCAGCTGTATCACTGGAAGACTAACAGAGAAAGTAGTCTTTACATATGGCAGATGTGCAGCTACATTGAACATCAGGAATGTATAAAAAATAGACTCCCTCAAATATCAGAGGGGATCCTTAGGAGTAGTAGGCACTTTCTGTTACTTAGGTGAACAAGTTAGTAGTTGGGGAGGTTGATCCGAAAGCATAGCTGCTAGAATAAGAATAGGCTGGACAAAGTTCAGAGAGCTACTACCTCTGTTAGTAATGAAGGATCTCTCCCACCCTCAGAGTGAAAGGCAGATTGTATGATGCCTGTGTATGAACAGCTATGCTGCATGACAATGAGACATGGGCGGTGACTACTGAGGATATGCAAAGGTTTGAAAGAAATGAAGGCAGTATACTCCACTGGATGCATATATGACATTGTAAGTGATTTGAGAGAAAAACTGGGTGTATGAGGTATCAAGTGTAGCGTGCAAAAGAGAAGGGTGTGCTGAGACTGCCATGTAATGCATATGAATGAAGACAGTTGAATCAAGAGGTGCCAGTCTCTAATTGTAGAGGGAACATGTAGAAGGGGTAGACCCAGGAAGACGTGGGATAAAGTGGTGAGAAAGTATCAACAAACTTTGGGACTCACAGAAGATATAACAGGGGACTGAGACTCCTGGCAGTTTGCTATGCTTGAAAAGAGACGTCAAGCTAAGTAAAACCTTGGTTGTCCTTGCATATAGGTTTGTCTCCTGCGTCCCTCTCCCGCTGAGCATTCCTAATCTTGCAGGCTCGTAGGTGCTGGTGCCACATAAAAAGCACATGTGTTGGTGCAGCATAAAAACACCCAGTACACTCTGTAAAGTGGTTGGCTTTAGGAAGGGCATCCTGCCATAGAAACCATGCCAAAATAGACAAAGAGCCTGGGCAGCGCTTCAGCTGGCCAGCTCCTGTCAAACCCATCCCAGCATGGAAAACGGACGTTAATTGATGATGATCATGATGATGTTTATGATGATTAGGAGGAGGAGGATATACATACATTTGAGAGTTAAATTCTTTAACGCATCTCGCTGTATTATAACAATAATTACGTATTTTGAAACACTATTTCAACAAAAAACATCAATATTATTCTTCTATGTATTTACCTTATATACTTCTATCTACCCCATCTACATTACTAAATAACAGTGCTCCTATTCTTTTTTACACCCTATTCTCTATTTACTTCTGTCTTTGAACTTCTAATTTTTAATTTCATATTGTTCATATATTTTTTTGTTGATATCAATCCAAATATTTCGTACACGCTGTTGTTTTTCCTTTGTCTCTACTATTTTTTTTTTATTTTCTGGGTTATTACTGTTAAGTATATGATCTTCCCATTCATTCTCTTATACCAAAATGATCTACTATTTTGTTTTTAATACTTGTCCTATCGAAAGATTATTAAAATGGTGTCATAATGTCATTATGACATCACAATATCGGTAACGTTTATTTAGAAAATGGGCTTTGATGTCAAAAAAATTTCAGTCTTTTCTCAACTTCCTTCGTGACTTAAGACTTTGGGATATGTAAGTAAGCCGCAGGGTTCACTCAAATATATAAGGATTCGTTTTATGTCAACATCACCTGTTTTTTTTTTTAATGCTTATTGAGTTGCTTGATGCACTTTTGAGTTCTTGAACATGCTCTCTGACATGTTGGTCGGTACTACAACATATATTTTCAAGTTGTACGGTATCGTTTTACTACCATATGCGTCTTAAACAGGCTTTTCCTTTTCTGGGGTGAGCCAGTGTGACATTCCAAACGAAAACATGCTTCATACTCGATGCATTCATATAGAATATTCTATTGTACACACGTGAATGTGAAGAGAATGTGACATTAGAATAGTGATTTACAAAATATCATAACTATGAAATAAACTAGGTAAGTCTTTTAATTAAATATACGTTTGTTGCTTTTAAAATATTTGAGAATATTTTCCGTCTATTACTTGTATAAAGTAAAATCGTTTCTTAATTAGTTGCAAATACGGCTACGTCTTTGGCTACAAGTGTGTATGCATCTGAGTGTGTTTGTATTTGAATGCTTGTCGAAATCCTCTCTCACACATCTAATGTATACACAAAATACACCAGAGACAACTAGCGGGCATCTACGTGGTAGCTAGACATAGTACGTATTTCAAGGAAATTTCTTTCGAACCTCAAACCATTATTTTATGTAGATATCTATGCCTGAGCAAACTAAGGACCTATCACCTGAAGTCAAGATATCACGGATGTTTTCGGTTCTGTCACAGATTTTGAAATTTCAAATTAAGTAAAAAATATTCAAATTTGGTATATTGATGCAATTTTTCACTTTTTAACCCGGATTTTCAGTGCTTTTTGAACGAACCTGACCATCAAAACTGTCCGAAATCACTCGTTCACTAAACATACTACTCAGTCAAAGCGAAACTGTAAAAGTACATATTTTTCTGGAAGATGCCCATACCAGAGAAGCATCTGAATTTGTGTCACACATCATTATAAAGGCTATAGAAAACAGATTTAATCGGCATGAATTTAGTATTAAATCCATCTCGCTTAGAAGGTGAAATTTATATTCGATTCAATTTAAATGTGAAATTTGTTTTTTTGCTGTTTTGTTTTTGGTGGTGGTGGTGGGGTTCCATGAATATGAACAAATAAGAACAATAAAACCCTCGGAAGTCAATCGTTCTTTAGATAAGCCACCCCTTCTAAGTGAAACGCGTGTAATTGTAAAAAAAATTACCATGATTGGTTGCAAACTGGCGAAACAAGTACATCACTCAACAGTTGATTTTTTTTTTTAAAGAGAAATTCAACTTCAATGTTTATTAATGTACCTCCCAGAAAAATACCAACACCAGACAGTAATTTACTAATTTTGTGTTTATAAATGGTTTACTGCAATTCTCTATTATGTCTAGCAATATTTCCTGCAAATGTCAAAGCTGATGATGTACAAGTGCCCATACGCTCCATTTAGTTTTGCTTCACAGGGAACTAACGATCAGTTTCCTGTGAAGTTTTCTTTCTTTCGCTTGTACTCTTTTTCTACTATTATTGTGTGATTAAGTTCGTTTTGCAACGATGTGGATTCAGGTTCGTTTCCACTGAAACCCCAATATATATAAACACACACGTGTGTGACCACTTCGCCGTTTGACAACCGGTGTCGGTTTGTCTATATTTCCGTGACTTAGCGGTTCGGCAAATGGTATCAGAGAATACCAGACTGTATTTTAAAAAATACAGTGGTCCCGGTGCGCACAATCGCGCTAGCGAGTCGTGACTAGTCGATCCTACGACTACCTAGCGCGAGTGCGCATCATGCGCATAAATAGTTGTGATACCAAAATACACCCTGGAAGAACGTAAAACGACCTTTTAAAAGTAAGATGGGGGAAGATTCAACAAAAAAAAAAATGATCTACTTTGTGTTTTATTTACTTTAGGATCGACTAGTCACGACTAGCTAGCGCGGATGCGCGAGTGTGCGCACCTGGCCCACTCTTTTTGAATAGTACCTCGATTTGTTCAACTAGAAGCCCTCAAGAAGCCGCTCCAGCATGCCCACAGTCCAATGTTTAAAATAAACAAAAGATATAGCTATATAAGGTATTACATCGAAAATAGTTTAGTTAACTTCAAGATCACGTGAGAAACTATTTTAACCAATGAAATTGAAGCGCGCCAAACGGTCACTTGCCTGGGGAACCTTCTCATTAGCCATAAATAGTCAGTTGCCAGAGATCAGCTAAGCATTCTTAGAGCTTACAGTGATCGTTGATGATGTCAGACAGCGAAGATATCAAGAAACCCGTCAAGCCAAATTTAGCCAGATCGAAAAACAAGAAAGTAAAGAGAAAGGAGAGCTATTCCAATTACATCTATAAGGTTATGAAACAGGTCCATCCTGATACTGGAATATCCAACAAAACCATGATCATCATGAACAGCTTCGTTAACGATTTGTTCGAGAGAATCGCTGTCGAAGCCAGTCGTTTGGCTCACTACAACAGACGTTCGACCATCAGTAGTCGAGAAATCCAAACTGCCGTCCGGCTTTTGATTCCTGGCCAATTGGCCAAACACGCAATGTCAGAGGGTACGAAGGCAATTACTAAATACACTAACAGCGAATAAACACTTGCTATAGTAATTTCTCTACCGACGGCCCTTTTTAGGGCCAAATATATTTTCATGAAAGTTTGCCTCAACGAGTAACAATGGTATGCAACCATAGAATATTTATTCACCTGACATTCTCAGAGAATCTCTTACCATACATAGAGACATTACAGAGTAGGGTATGATAGGTCCTATTTCATTCACAAATTTTGTTCAGAACATTACTCTTATATTCCACGCAATCGAGGTAGACTCAGCTTTAATCTTTTTAATACTATGAAATTAACGTACTACTCATGTAATGCAGTCGATTGTATCCTCCCATAAAATATATCAATATATCAAATTATCTCTGGCGCGTCGAGAAAGACTGGTGTGATGGCACCTGAATTAAGCAGCTATTCAGAATGTTTAATGTTGCTTCCAAGGAGTATTTTAAAAATAGTTGTGCTGAAGTGTAGGGAAGTCAGCATCTCCTAGGTTTTTGGTGCTTATGGAGTCGGCTTCTTCAGCTTCCACTTTTTAAACACCCTCTGTCGATGCTGGCCTGTACCAAAACAAGTTCAAATTGTACGGTTTTGCTACACCGCCGTATGTTTGGATTTAAGATTAACTATCGTAATAAGGAATAATTTTCGAAAATATTTTATTTGAAGAGTAGAATAATTTTCAAGACAAGACTGCTTTCGGGCCGAGACAAATGTAGAAGAATGGTAGTCCTTTCAAAATTCTGACATTCGCAGGCCTTTCGCTGTCTATGGGGGATTCGGGTCGACATACCAGTTGAATCCTTGGCCATTGTATATATATTTATATTACCTATATAAACACATGTAATTTTACGATACGTACATACGAGTATGTGAATTGAATTTAGTTGCCATATTGTGACGTCAGTTAAGTTAATTCGGAAAATCTTATAAATTGGGCTTTGAATTAAAACAAAATTCATTCTATTCTCACCGTGGGCTGCCAAGTTCACTCAAATATCTAGACTCGTGTTGTGTCAGCATCACCTAAGTTTTTGGTGCTTATGGAGTCGGCTTTTTCAGCTTCCACTTCTTAGTCGATGCTGGTCTGTACCAAAACATAAATTCAAATTGTACGGTTTTGCTACACCACCGTATTCGTCTTAATAAAGCTCATCCACTTCTGGTTGATGCCTGTGTAGTTTCAACCAAAAATAGTCGATATATTCATATAGAATATTTTATTGTACACACTTGTGTACCAGAAAAGCTCTTGTGACATTATACATTTCTGTGGAACGTTTTGTCGTCGTTATGTCATCACGCCAAAATGTCAATTTCCAAATCCTGTTTTCTGATTGGGCAAAAGTTTTCAAACTTTAAACTTTTGTAGCATTTTCTAAAAGTTTTCGGGAACAAGTGAATAGCGTGAAAAATTACATCAATATTGCAAATTTTAAAATTTCAAAAAGTGACGCCAAATAGAAAAGATCCCTCTTTTACTTAGTAATGTTTCTATGTATGATTGGAGATCTGCTTTCGGAATACCTTCGTCTACACCGTCACTAACCTTCAGTTATTTTCTAAAAACAAAACGTGCCATCATGGCCATTCGTACATGTATGCTGATCAACAACCAGCAGACGAGACTTGGAGCTATCGACATGGGATTCCTCTATGTGGTTGCTCAGCATGCTAGAAATAACAGCCAAATTACACATACTACTAATACACTATAAAACAAAGGATACATCAAGCAATATAATTTTTTTAAAATACAAACCTACGCGTCTAGAATTTTAAAAAAATGTTGCTGCGAAAATCTGAGGATAAATTGCTGAATCAGAAAAATAGTCATATAAAAATTGGAAAACAATTTCAGATAAATACAATAGTTACATATCATTGCTACTCATTAAAAGATAAACTTTCGTGAAAATATATTTGGCCCTGAAAAGGGCCGTACATTCAAGGAAGTACAGTACCAAGTATTTATTCGCTGCTAGTGTATTTGCTAACTACTTTCGTACCTTCAGATAGTGCGTGTTTGTCTTTAAGTGTACCAAATGCGACATTGCGTTTAATGAATTAAAGATGCCTATTCTGCAACCGATAAATCTAGCGTGTGTAACAGTGCTTAAATAATAAAATCTATAATTTCATAACTAAAAAACCGTTACTTAGTAAAACTATTAGACTTTCTATTCTAAACATTCTCTTTTCTTCGTCCAGAAATTGTAGCCATACATAACAAGTCTACAGTAATATCCTTATGTTTAGCGCAATCATCGTAGACTGCACTTTTAAACTTTGAAATAAAATTGAAGTATTATACTGTAGTCAATTATACCCTTCCTTAATATTTGTGACAATATCAGAAATCATTTCTGGTAAGTGGAGACTGCCATGTTGGCCTGCGATTGAATTAACTTTTCAATAAAGCAAACTATCTCTTCCAATGTATTTTTTTTTTAAGACTGGTTGTTACGGATTATTCATTTTATCGAAGCTAATATGCAATGCAATATTTTCAGTTTCTTTTATTTCTTTGAAGAGTAGATAATATCTAGGGATTCGAAGAAAAAATTTTGCATGTTGGGACAAGACTCCTATCATTGCCCAAGAGAGATGCTCCTTTCAAAACTCAAATTTATTATATATATATAATAATATTAGGGATAAAAATCCAAATTTACAGGTTAAAACTCAATTAAATTCAATTTATCAAAAATTAAAATTAAATTAAGTTTCACAGTATATAATATATAAATATATAATTTAGAGAAAAGAACCAAAGTTCATAAACTCATCCATGAAAATCCACAGTCACATATAGAAAAATTATTATTTTAATGATTATTACTTTGTATTTTATTATAGTTCTTTTTAGTGTATTTACTTATTAAATTTTTCTATGTGACTGGATTTTCATGAACATTGGTTCTTTTCTCTTAATTATATATATATATATATATATATATATATATATATATATATATATATATATGTATATACATACATACACACACACACATGCATGTAAACATATATATACACACATATAAGCATATACACATAAACACAGTATACTAATAGTTTCATGCGATGAAAACAACTCAGCATTCTATAACACATCTGGTGCCTTCACGCAATCATCAGACTCAGCCCACGCAGCATAACAAGCTAAGACAGGACGACAGAGTCAGAGAAAAGACGAGAAGAAAGCAGATGTAAAAGGTGGAAGGTTGAAAACACCGGAAAACTAAAAAGAAAAAAAAAAACGAGGTTAGAGTTATGTCCCCTCCGACCGTAAAGTCATAAGGCTGACTGAATAGGGGTCCTGGAGTCTGCGGTATGTAGATTTCTAATGAAGTAATAGGCAGAATAGAGAAGCCGTCATAAGAAAACTTACGTTAAAAATAACATGCACACAATTTTTTTTTTCTCAATAGAAGTAAATTCCAAAGTAAACGTTTCTAGTAGAGAAGTAGAAGAGAACAGGGCTGCGTATTACTTCATAAGAAATCTACGGATGCACATACGCACATAATAGAGAAAAATGAAACAATTATAGACGACTTGCTCCGAAACACCACCGAGTGGGGAACACTTTTCAAAAATAACCTGCAGTTGTTTCCTTCAAAATTCCTACATGCTCGAAATGTACATACACCAAGGTATATTTGTAGAAAATTTCACGAAAAAATATTTATTTTCCTGGAAGTTAAGAGGAATTTAAGTGGACTCTGTTGGAATTTCCGAAAATTGTCCCCCACCCCCATTCCAAAACACTTTCACCGAAATGTTTTGTATATTCAGAATCTACATAATAAATAATATGTGCATAGAAAATTTCATTAAAAAATATTCATTTTTCTGAAAGTTATGACCTTCCAAAGTCGTGGGGGGGGGGGGGGTACAACTCTGTAGTTATGCCAATTATTTTACAAAACTGATACAGTACACTGGAAACTAAAGGCCATTACTAAATGATCGAAATTAGTTTTCCTTTCTGGCTACCAGACATGACAAAACTATCATTTAAGAATCACATGGAAAATAGTTTAATGGAAGTAAACTAAAATTCATGTAGCTTCAAGTATACTGATCACGTGAGAAACACTTTTAACCAATGACATTCAAGCGCGCCAAACTGTAACTTGCTTGTGGAGCCTACTGACTAACTATAAAAAGAGTCAGCTGTTGGAGATTGGCAAAACATTCGTAGAGCTTGCAGTTAATGTAAATAATGTCAGACAGCGAAGATATCAAGAAACCCGTCAAGCCAAATTTAGCCGCATCGAAAAGCAAGAAAGTAAAGCGAAAGAGGAAGGAGAGCTATTCCAACTACATCTATAAAGTTATGAAACAGGTCCATCCTGATACTGGAATATCCAACAAAGTCATGATCATCATGAATAGCTTCGTTAACGATTTGTTCTAGAGAATCGCTGCAGAAGCCAGTCGTTTGGCTCACAACAGACGTTCATAATTAGGAACTCGTACCGAAAGATCGCCATATCATTGCTATTCATGATAAAGATAACTTTCATGAAAATATATTTGGCCCTGAAAAGGGCCGATGATTTCTGGAAATACACCAAGTGTTTATTCGCTGCTAGTGTATCTTGTAACTGACTTCGTACCCTCAGATATTGCGTGTTTGGCTAATTGGCCAGGAATCAAAAGCCGAATAGCATTTTGAATTTCTCGACAGCAGTCGAGAACTGTCGAGAAATTCAAAATCCTATTCGGCTTTTGATTCCTGGCCAATTAGCCAAACACGCAATATCTGAGGGTACGAAGTCAGTTACAAGATACACTAGCAGCGAATAAACACTTGGTGTATTTCCAGAAATCATCGGCCCTTTTCAGGGCCAAATATATTTTCATGAAAGTTATCTTTATCATGAATAGCAATGATATGGCGATCTTTCGGTACGAGTTCCTAATTATCGGCCTTTTCCGTAAAAAGTGTCTTCGGCAATCTTTACCAAAGATCACCCTTTTCCGTAAAAAGTGTTGGAGAGAAACAGGGAAACGACGTCATAACAGCGATTTATTTTGAAGGGTTAGGGTTTGCGTTAGGGAATTCCGTCCCTAACCGTAACCCTGACACTAAAACCCTAACACCGTAGTGAAGATCGTGCGGGTGTTACGGAAAAGGCCGATATTCAGGAACTCGTACCGAACTATCGCCATACTTACCCCGTTCCCCAAATTTGCTGGCCTTGTGCCAAAACTTGAAATCAATATAAACCTAGCACTACAAAGCATAGGTTGTGAAAGACGCTCAGTTGCTTGCGATTCGAAACTTATTCTCTGTATATTGCCGAATTCATAAATAAACAATTCTGCATTTTACGACACGTACACATGAACAGGTGTACACGATTCATAAAAAAAAAAAAAAGTGGTGGAAATTGCAAACAGATGAATTGCTGGATCTAAAATATAAACACTTAAGGAATACTGAAAGAATTACTTAGAAACATATCGGTGGCGATATTTCGGTACGAGTTCCTAAATATCGGCCTTTTCCGTAAAAAGTGTCTTCGGCGATCTTTATCAAAGATCTGTACCGAAAGATCGCCAGTCGGGCGATTACATCGACCCCAGAGCTCAACTGGTACTTATTTTATTGGTCCCGAAAGGATGAAAAGTAAAGTCAGCCTCGGCGGAATTTAAACGCAGAATGTAAAGAGGGACGAATTTTTCTTTATTAATTTCTATGGCACGATGTTCTTTGAGGGTACAGTAAATAAGAAACAATGATACATTATAATAATTTTATTAACTACTAAATTCACGGTAAACGATGTAAGCAAAATAAATAAATAGAAGAAACTCAAAATAGCGAAAGTGAATGTAAACAAACTTGCGCGTTGAATAGTAGGTTTGTTTATGACAATTTTCAAAAATGCTCTTAACTTGCGATTTCTGGTTGGTGTAGTTTACGAAATATATTTGCAAAAGAACTAATGCAAAACACAACGCTCAGAAAGAACATAATTGGAGGGAGATTTCCATGCACTCAACACACTTGGGTTTCAAATAGTACAAACAAAAGGTAACATACCCTCACAACTAAATCCTCTTTACATCTAAATACACAGTTGCCTCTCCAAAACAACTAGAACTCTTAACTAGACATCACCTTCTGTTCTACATACCTAGCTACCACAACCACTTGCCAAACAACCCTTTAAGTTTTATCGGACTACTTGCTAAATATAACACATTCTAGGCTTGTTGAGCAAACATCTACGGATGGGCAAATGAATGGAAGAGATTAGAAATTTATGGAGGATTGGTGTTGGGTTAGGTGATGATATTCCGAAAACAGATCTCCAACCATACATAGAAACATTACAAAGTAAAGAATTTGTTTGGATGTAGTTCCTTACTTGCTTCACGACTATGTACTTTCATAAAAGAATATGTTGAGATTGGAGGGGGGGGATTTGCTTGTTATGCTTACCATGTCTAGCAACCACGTAGATACTCACTCGTTGGCTCTTAGGCATTTTATGCGTATGCATAAGCTTTGCCGATTTATTTGAGGGAAAGGGAGAGATAGTGAGAGACAGAGTTATGTGTGTGTATGGAAAGAAAGAGAGGATAGGGTGTTGAGAGATACATGGACATATATAAATGCGTGAATGTATGTGGGAAATAAATTTACGTAACATTCGTCCCGTCGAAAGACTTCAATAATTTCGCTCATGTCATTATGACGTCACAATATCGATAATGTTTATCATTTCAAAATACTTTCAGTCTCATCTCATCTTCGGTGCCTAGAAACTTCGAGATATGTAAGCCGTGGACCTTATCCAAATATCTAAAGACACGTGTGAAGTCAACATCATCATCTAGTTTTTTTGTTTTTTTTTATGACTGCATGGGGATCTTTCTGATTTGACGGGCACCACTTGTTTTCTTAACGAAACACTTTCACACATGGGATATAGGTAGAATGTGTCGTATAAAACAACTTTTTCTCTTAGCCTTCTTAACAAAAATTTGTACATCGCAAGTTATTTCATGTTAAAGTTGTCGTATTTCTGTAATTTCAACCAATCACTGACGTCTGTTCAGCTGAATACAGTTACTGCTGTTTTGTAAACAATAATTTTTGCCGGTGTCAAGAGTGTTATTCCTTGTTTAATTATATCATTATTTCCTAGTAAGGGTTTAGGGTTGGGGTTATGGTTATGAGTTTTAGGGTTAGGGTTATGAGTGAGGTTATGGCAAAAATAATCATAACCCTAACTCTAAAACCCGAACCCTAACCCTAAAGCTAAAACCAGTACAAACGCACGAACGATGTCATAAATAACAGTATCACGGATAGTTGTTGTTGACAAACTACGGCACTAATTTTATTCAAGGGAAAAGATCCCATAACACCGTTAGAACATGTTGTTTACATTCCACGGCAGTAATTGTTTTCACCTCAATAGACGTCAGTGATTGGTTGAAATTACCGAAATACGACAATTTTTACATGAAATAACTTCGAATACAAAAATTTTTATCTGTTCTATAACACAAAATATACAAGTATTCGAAGTTTGAAAGTGTTTCGGTACGAAAAAAAACTACATAAAACATGAATGAAAAGTGGTGCCCGTCAAATCAGAAAGATCCCTGCATGGTGTTGAAAACAACACCTTTGAGTTCTTGAACAGCTGTGTCATGCTGGTCGGTACCATTACATAGTTTCATGTTGTACAGTATTGTTATACAACCATATGCGTCTTAAAGTCGCTCATCCACTTGTGGATGGTGCATGTGGTTCCAACCAAAAACATACTCTACTGTCGATATATTCATACAGAATATTTTATTATATACACTTGTGTACGTATGAAGAGAATGTGACACTAGGTAGCAAGAAGCATGGTGAACACGAAATAATGGTTACTCAAAATATCGTACTTATAAAAAAAAATGGTTAGACACAAGGTAATCTACGTTTGTTGCTCTTAATATATTTGAGAATATTTTCTTCCTACTTCTGTAGTGAAGTAAAATGGTTTCTTCATTTTCTGAGAAAACACGTCTACATGTCTTTGGTTACATGTGCGTCTGGGTCTGTATGTACGTGGTGAATATTTATTGGAATCCTTTCTGTGTCCTCACATGCATAATTCTTATATACACATAATATGTGTGTACATAAGTCAATGAGCAAGCATCAATGTAGTAGCTAGGCATGGTGAGTATAGCTAGCAACTCTCCTTCAAATCTCAACCTACTTTCTGTTTGATGTAGATATGCAAGCATATGCAAACTAAGAACCTACATGCACCCAAACTACATCTACTGATTATAATGAATTTATTTGAATTCAAGCTAATAAATATGTGTGGGCAAACTCAAGTTAAACATTTTTGAAAACTACTCTGGATGTAATAAATATTCTTTTAAATGATATCAGGGTAAAGTTTTACTATTACCCTGTTTCACTTTGAAAGTGAAATTTGCTTTTTCTCTGATTTTTGATGTATTTTGAATGAATCTGACCATCAAAAACATTGGAAATTACTAGTTCTTTAGGTAAATCAACCCCTCAAAGTGAAATGGTTGTAATAATAAAATTTACAATGGTCAGTTGCAATTGACTGGTTATTTTAGGAAGTTCAACTTGGATGTTGTACTTCAAACACTGGACAGTAGGTTATTAATCCTTAACCTTTATGAATGACTGACTACAATAGCGGAGTATCAATATCTATCGTTATCTCCAATAGTATTTCCTGCAAATACCAAAAGGTGCAGATCATGAATATTACATGCCAGACCCCATATAAGCTGATGTAGCAGCACCAACATATTCATTGTAGTTTCATTCACTGAAAATTAAACACCTCCAGATAAGCCTGCTTCTTTCCTTTTGCTTGTTCTCTTTTTCTACTGTCAGATATGATAGATATATCAAGAAATATACATGATGGTTCATTTAAACTATCACATATGTCAAGTAATCTTTAGTTGAAGCAAATTAAACTTCAGGTAGTTTCATATATGCTGACAATGCAAGAAACAATGTTAATCAATTAAATTCAAGTGTTCCAAATGGTCACTTGCCTGTGGAGCCTAAATAATCAGTTGTCAGAGACCAACAAAGCGCTTGTAGAGTTTGCAGTGATCATAAATGATGTTGGATAGCAAAGATATCAAGAAGTCTATCAAGGTAAAATGGTTTCAAATAGTATAGATAAGAGCTAATATATCACAACTAAATTCCCTTTAAATCAAAAACTATGACTGTCGTGAAGAGCTTTACAAATGACTTGTTCAAGAGAATCGCTGCCAAAGTCAGTCATTTAGCTGACTATAGCAAACATTCAATCATTAGTAGTCAAGAAATTCAAAGTGCTGTCTAATTTTTGCTTCCAAGCCAATTGACCAAACATGCAATATCTGAGGACACGAAGGTCATTACCAAATAAGCTAGCAGCCAACAAACATTTGCTGCCATATTTCCTCATATTGTTCAAAGGTACTCACATCCATTTCAGTGGAGACATCACCAATTTGAATTGAATTTTGAATAAAATGCTTTGCACATAGAACACAGTAAAAAGGTCCGTTCTCCAAGACTATATGTTATTTCATATTTGCCACACCATACACCTAATAATAAAATTAGGTTAATGAGCATCATAAATGTCTTTACAATGAATATTTCTAGTGACAAATTCTTTTTGTACACTTCTATAGACATCCATCTACATGTTCAGTAAGCTTAGTAGCTTCACTAGACCCAGGTTAAAGTTGAATTGTGATGAAGGCCATTATTTTTCAGGAAAGAATTATGTCTAATTTATTTGCTGTTAACTGGTCATTCCTATTAACATTCACAACAGATTTCGATATAATCGGAGTCTACACCATCTGAAGAGTATTTGTTAAAAATTTCATTTAAAAATATCCATTTTTCTGAAAGTTATGAGGAAATAAAGTCGATGGGGGCGGGGAGCACACTCGTGTAGATTAGCCAAAAATAAATAAATCAAAAGAAAAAGCGGAGTTGCATGTTCGACACGTCAACCTGGACTTCGTCGAATTGTGTCAATATTGAATATTTCCATTACCAAAATGTGACCTCAAAGCGAAAGAATGCCTATAATTTCAGCAAATAGCAATTAAATCACACCACCAAGAAAAGGAAAAGATACATTTGATAATCAAGTCTGATATTAACCCTGCTGGGAGTTTTCTGGATGGTTACAGGTTATAGTTGGAACTATCATAGATCTGCTCGATCGATATTAATCTGAAACTAAACAAGTGAGGACTAAAATAAGAAAAACATCTTAATACAGCCTGTATTTCCCTAAAACAAAATATCGAATTCATGACTCAACATATTTAAAACTTACCTATCAATGTAGTCAGAATGTGAAATATGGCAGAGGCCTGAATTATAATCAAACTTGGAAGTTTACGAGGACAATGAGTCTCACAACTTGTAGTTCTGGTCACAAGATGATGTAAAGGTTTTTGTTTAAGATCCAATTTACATCTAACAGGAAAGTAAATATCTATAAATATGTATATATAACATTTTGTTGGCTTGAGGTTGACATGTAACAAAGGGGAAAATTCTTACACTCAGAGGCCTTACATAAACAGTTAATCCAAGACAAAATAAGTTATCAGGGGAAATAACTCTCGTTATGACAGAAAATTGACGGAGACAGTATGAATGAGAAAGAGTAAATCTTTTATCTTTTACTTGTTTCAGTCAGTAGACTGCGGTCATGCTGGGGCACCACCTCGTAGAATTTTTAGTCGAATGAATCGACTCCAGTACTTAATTTTTTTTTTTTTTGGCTAAGCCTGGTACTTATTCTATCAATCTCTTTTGCTGAACCGCTATGTTTCAGAACGTAAACACACCAACACCGATTGTCAAGCGGTGGTGGGGGACAGAGACAAAGGCACACACATTTATGACGGGCTTCTTCTAGTTTTCGTCTACTAAATCGACTCTCAAGGCCTTGGTCAGCCTGAGGTTATAGTAGAAGACACTTGCCTTAGGTGCCACACAGGGGGACTGAACCCGGAACCATGGGGTTAGGAAGCAAGTTTCTTACCATACTGAGAAAAGAAACTTCACCATCTCTTTTTATTTTATGCTATAACAGCTTTATTTTAACATAACATAACAACCACAATGCTTCGATCACTTGTAAAAGGTATCATACAAAGATACATTTTTACCATGTCTTTCAAAAACAATTGTATGAAATTAACTGCTCTCTTACGCTAAAGTACTAAACTAAAATGTTATTTGTTCATATTTTGTCCCAGTGGTGTAAATAACAGCTGGTCCAGTTCACTTTATTTATTTTAGTGGGCAATTCTTGAACAATTACTTTGTCAGCTACAGATTTTCAACAGACTTAATCATCGGATCACCTTGTTTCTTTGACCTGTAACAAGGTGGTGTCTGCAATTTGTTGCGGATCAAATACATCAAAGGATTTCGACCGAAAAGCACCTACTTTTCTGTTTAATATATATCATCATCATCATCGTTTAATGTCTGTGTTCTATGCTGGCATGGGTGTCACTATACATATATATATGTATTTGTAGCTGTGTTGTAGGAAGTTTGCTCCCCAACCATACAGTTCTGGGTTCAGTCCCATAGATAGATAACTATGTGTTCAGATCCCTGTAACTCAGGGGTTTGGCAAAAGAGACTGATAGAATAAGTACCAGGCTTAAAAATCGTAAGTACTGAGGTCAATTCATTTGACTAAAATACTTTAAGGTCTCAGCACGCCCATAGTTAACGGCTGTAACAAGAGTAAAAAAATGTATATACACACACACACATATATATGTATTATCGAACATACATACCCCATGTATGTGCTTTTCTTGTTCACCAATTGGCTGCGATTTGACAGTGGAGATGACTCTCTCAAAGCGTCGGAGGTTAAAACACTTGAAAGCCATAGACATGGGAGCTTTGTCAGTTGCGTCATTGCACCTGTTGCTTATATTTGCATCTTCAAGCTTCATTTCACACATGAATGGCTTTGACTCTAGTTAGCAGGGCTGACTCATAGTACACAAACAGGTTCCTGCTGGTTGCTTTCTTGTAAAAGATAATGTTAATGGAGCCCTCCTCTGCAATCCTGAGTTGGAAATCGATCAGAGAGAGAGGGCTTCAGACTTGTCTGCATGTGCAATTTCAAATTTTATGTGTTCATTGGTGTTGTTGAATATCTGCTACATGATGATGGCCTTCTCCCAGGAGGAAGTAAACGTTAGGATTTCGTCAACATATCTAGAGAAAAAGATGGCAGCTTAAGCACTGTGTGCTCCAGTTGATCCATGTATGTGATGGCCAGGATCACTGAACATAATGTGATTGGTGATTGCTATGGTTATACTAATGTAAGTAGAGGCATAGCATAGATGTTGAGTGCACTTGAAAATCATTGGGTATGGTTGAGTGGTCAGAGATTCTTACCCGTTTTTAACAAAGGAATGGTGGTGTACTAAAAAGGGGGCTTGTTATTGGGTCTGTGAGGAGAAATTAGTAATTGTAGTAAAGTGTGCACTTCAGTGGAAGGATGGCCGAGTGGGAAGTTATATCTAATCTGTTACTGTGCATACAGAATATAGAACAGTGGTAAAGTTGATCCCACCCTCAACTGGAGTGTGGGATTCACAACTAACCAAGATTACTTTCTTAAGATTTGGATTTGAAGTCTGAACCAAAGCTGCATGGCCAGCAAAGTGAGAAGAATAGAGAGAACAGGATTGTAGATTTGATGTGTCTGGATGAGAAGGAGCATAGTGGAGAACTGGGGGGATGCTTAAAATGAGCAGAGGTTGGCAGGTGGAAGTTATCATGATGAAGATATCTAGGAAGTTGATAAAAGTTTGGGGATGGCAGAAGTGAATTCTAAAGCAGAATGGAACAAATCGGATTAAGCTTTTGAGTTGATGCCTGGTGAGTGTATTGATGTTCATGCAGTCATCAAAACACTGAGCATATACAGCTCTGGTTCAACAACATTTTTATGATACTTTAACATGGCTGACAATCGATTTGCCAATTCAGACCCATTTTAGCACTCTAAAGCAGCTACACTGACTTAATTGTAAAACTTACAGCAAAACAGGGAAGAATTGAGAGTGAGGATGGGTTCAGTTAAAGAGAAGAGAGTAATGGTGGTAAATGTAAGTAGGAACAGCATAAGGAGTGATAGGCCATCACTTGGGGATGATCATGTAGAGTGATTTAAATAGAAGTATGAAATGTATTGTGAGAAAAGGGAACAAGTTGAAGAGGTTTAGGGTGTAGTTGAGGAAACCTCAATGTTGTTGTTGTTGTTTATCCCTAATTTAGTCTTAATTAAGCATATCTATGATCAAAAGAAATTCTAACTATGGCCAACAGATTTTTTTCCTAAATTCGACATATTTATGATCACATTATTAGGGAATGCCTGAGGAATTTGGCTGTTAGTTCTAACAAGTTGGGTGACCATAGAGAGGCTCCCTAATTCACATAAGTCCTTAATGTGTGTTGACATGAGGGATAATAGCAGTTTGATGAGATGTCAGGAGATGAATTTGGTGTGACAGTTACAAGTAGGGAAGATACAACAGCAGGATTTGTGTGGGAAGAAAGTAAATGATGGAAGTGTAGGTTATGGTTAGAATGATGTGTGGTAGAATTGGGGGCAGTGAGTTAGAAGAGATGAGTTTATGTACCACTGTGGAGATTTTTTTCTGGTTGTGATAAGTAAAGTCTCCAGGTAATTTGCTATGGAAGAGAGGTTGTAGAGTTGGCAACATGCTTCATGCCCATATGGGTCAGTTCACTCAACTAACATACCCTGCTGCTGTCAGCCAGTCTGATAATAATATCATTCTAGTAGCAGAGTTTCCAAGGAGCATCAAATTCTAAACAGGAATGTATTAAGTGGTGTAGACTCAGTGTAGAGTTCAGCTGGAGTGCCATCTTTTGAGATTGGTAAAAGACTCCTCCATTGGAAATTTTAGTCTACTGTTATGAAAGACCTTTAGTAGGCTATGATAGAAAAACACTTGGTATTGGCATGTTTATTGAACTCAATTATTTTCTCTTGAGAAAATAATGCTTAGGCTCGTTTAGCGTACACAAGAGGCAGACCACAGCAGATAAGGTGAGGGGTAAGTAAAAATTGGTTAATTTTTGAGTGTTCATAAAATCATGGAAAGCACTGTTAGTGATATAATTGCAGCATTATAAACTGAAGTAGCATGAGGCAGATGACGGAGAGAAAAGGACAGCTGTGAACTAGCTTGTGTAGTAAGTGGGTGTATTTTGCACACATGGAACAGAAAATGCAGTGCATAAGTCATATGGAAGGGGATGCAATGATGTATTGCATTAGGATGAAAGCTTGTAGAGTTAGCTGAGACCATATTGAGGAATGAAATTTCAGTTGGAAATTACATAAGAGTGATTTTAAAGTAGAAACAATGTTCAAGGAAGTTTGTGATCACAGTGTGAGTCCACAACAGATAGATGAGAGTAAATACAGTTTTATAGTGTACAAGTCCTGAATTAACAACGAGGCTAGGTAGAGCAGAAGCAATAGTTAACAGGTTTTAATAAATCCAAAGAGACAAGTGGTGGTCTGTATCAGCAAAAATTGTGTTTATCCCTAATGTGTAAAGTTTAAGTTTGTACACTGTTGTGAGAAATGATGCTAACTTTTCAGTAAAATGAACAGAAAACTTAATGCATAGTCGACACATACACTGATACGAGTGGAAGACATGATGCTATAATGTAAGGAGCAGATGTACTGATATTTGTGTAGGATATGATGTATACAATCAGCACATGTACAGGATGATATTGAAGACAAGATGAACATGACTAATATATGCATTAGGTCTGTCTCCTAATATTAGCAAGTGCTAAGAGCTTTGAATAAGAGTGATTTCTGAAGTTATGAAAAACATGAAAACAATAACATTTTTATAGTATTAATGATCAGAAAACATATATTAAAAGTTGAAGATTATATTGATATATAGCATTTAGCTTAACCAATAAATGATGATGGTAGACATATGCTGTAAATAAGAGAAACTATAAACCATATAAATCTTCCAAACAATTCCCTAAATGGAATATTTTATATTTTTCACCAGAATACAGTATTTTCTGCATACAAATCCATGTGGTATACAGTGTAAACATTACATCATTATCTTTCCATATCCTGCTGCATTTCACATGGAATTTTGAATCCACAAAAGTCATCTTGGAGTATAAACTGGCCTAGCTTTTCTGGCTGTAAATTTTGGTCTGAAAAAATTCAACATTTATGCTGGAAAATACAATATATATAAGGTACAGGAAAGAATGCACATACAAAATCTCATACATGTTATAATATGGTATGATGAAATAATTCGGTTATGGTTTGAATATTTTATATATAATTATAACCTTACAGTAAATTAAACCCTGATTTAAGACAAATACATGTCTCAACAATTTGCCCATAATATCAAATAAATTAAAAGTATCTTTCCTCATTTCTAAAAATGGAATATATGTCTTCTGAAAAGATGCCTTTATTAAAAAGATAATACAGATTTTACAAGATTGTGTTCATTGTTTAACTGTCACACCATTATATCTTCTCTTGAGTGAATACATCTGTGGTTGAAGTATTTCTGCTTGTTTAAATATATCTCAAAAGGATTACTCTTCTGCCTCAAAAATATACTTGTGGTATTTTGTGAAAATGATTTAGCATTTGCACGAGTGACAAAACTTTTCTTCTGCGTGACTTTGTGTAATTAAATATTTTAGAGAGAACTATTTACTATAGATATAAAATTAATGTGGACTTTCTCCTGAATGAATTCGTTTGTGAGTAGTTAAGTGACCATTTTGAGAGAATGATTTGCCACAAATATCACAGAGATATAGTTTCTCACCTATATGAATACGCTTATGAGTAGATAAACTACCATTTTGAGAAAACGATTCACCACAAATTTCACAGTGATATGGTTTTTCTCCTGTATGAACACGTATGTGGGTACGTAAGTTACTACTTGTATGAAATGATTTACCACAGATATCACAATGATATGGTTTTTCACCTGTATGAATACGTTTGTGAGTGGTTAACTCACTCCTTTGAGAGAATGATTTACCACACATATCACAGTAATATGGCTTCTCTCCTGTATGAATACGTTTGTGACCAGTTAATTCACCACTTCGAGAAAATGATTTACCACAGATATCACAATGATATGGTTTCTCACCTGTATGAATACGTATGTGAATAGTTAAGCTACTAGTTATAGAGAATGATTTACCACAAATATTACAGTGATATGGTTTCTCTCCTGTATGAATGCGTTTGTGTGTAATCAACTCACTACTCTGACAGAACGATTTGCCACAGATTGTACATTGAAATCGCTTATCTCCCGTGTGAATGCGTTTATGTCTAGTTAAAAGTCCTTTTGTAGAGAATGATTTATCACAGATATCACAGTGATATGGTTTCTCTCCTGTATGAATATGTTTGTGTTTATTTAAGTTTCTTGTTATAGAGAACGACTTGCCACAGATATCACAGTGAAGTGGCTTCTCTCCAGTATGAATATGTTTGTGACCAGTTAATTCAATACTTCGAGAGAATGATTTACCACAGGTATCACAGTGATATGGTTTCTCTTCTGAATGAATACCTTTGTGTGTAGTTAATTCACTAATCTGAGGGAATGATTTACCACAGATATCACAGTGATAAGATTTTTCTCCTGTGTGAATATGTTTATGAGTGGATAAGTGACTATTTTGAGAGAATGAATCACCACAAATATCACAGTGATATGGCTTCTCACTCGTATGAATACGTCTGTGAATAGTTAATTCACTACTTTCAGAGAATGATTTACCACAAACATCACAAGGGTAAGGTTTCTCTCTTTTATCAATATCTTTGTGAGCAGTTAATTCAGTACTTTGTGAGAATGATTTACTATAGATATCAGAAGATGGTTTTCCTTCTGCATGTACATATTTGTGAGTAGTCAAGTCACTACTTTTGGAGAATGATTTACCACAGATATCACAGCAATATGGTCTCCCTCCTGTATCAATAAGTTTCTGAGTAGTTAGGTTAGCACTTTGAGAGATTGATTCCTCCAAGTGAGGTGGCTTAACGCCTGGATCATTACATCTACTTGAGTGGTTTGCTTCAGAAACTGATTTACCAGAGATACGACACTGATATGAATTCTCTCTTGTATGAATGTGTTTGTGTCTCGATAAGTTAATTGTTTGAGAAAAGGATTTACCACAGATGTCACAGCGATATGGTGTCTCACCTGTATGAATACGTTTGTGAATAGTCAAGTCACTACTCTGAGAGCAAGTCTTACCACAGATATCACAATGATATGGCTTATATCCTGTATGACTACGTTTATGTCTGGTTAAGTTACTACTGTGAGAAAATGATTCACCACAGATATCACAGTGATATGGCTTATCTCCTGTATGAATGCGTCTATGCTTAGTCAAGTTACTTGTTATAGAGAATGATTTACTACAGATATCACAGTGATATGGCTTCTCTCCTGTATGGATACGTTTGTGCTTAGTTAATTCACCACTTCGAGAGAATGATTTTCCACACGTATCACAGGGATATGGCTTATTTTCTGTATGAATATACTTGTGATTTGTCAAGGAGAATGATTTGCCATATATATGACACTGAGATGGTTTCTTTCCTGTATGAGTTTGCTTGTGAGCAGTTAAGCTACTAGTTATAGAGAATGATTTATCACAGATATCACAGTGATATGGTTTCTCTCCTGTATGAATACGCTTGTGTTTAGTTAAATTACTTGTTATAGAAAACGATTTACCACAGATATCACACTGATAAGGCCTTTCTCCTGTATGAATCCGTTTGTGAGTAGTCAAGTTACTATTGTGAGAGAACGATTCACCACAGACATCACAATGGTATGGTTTAACTCCTGTATGAACACGTATGTGTCTTGTTAAGTCCCTTTTTTGAGAGAATACCTTTTTACAAATATCACAGCGGTATGATGTTTTTCCAATCTCTTTATACATCTCATCAGGAACATCAATCCTTTGAGACTGCATTTTATATTTAATCTGGTTTTCACATAGCTTATTTTCCATAATTTTCCTTCAGCACAATATACAAATATTTTTCTTGACTTTGTTTCTCTATAACATTCCTAACGTTTATTTTTCCTGGTATATTTCTACTACCTGTGGTTTTATGACAATATCTGAAGATCTTGCAAACAGTCACAAGATAATTTATTAGTATTCAACCATTTGAGACATAATTATTCCAATACTGCTTATGCTAGAACCCTGCCTTGTCATGGGAAACAAGCAAGTAAAATAACATCAAAATAGATCCATTTATCAAGACTGTTCATGTGGAAATTCTTGCAGTAAGGTCAGTTATATCTGACTTCACTGCAAGTTGTTGAAGTTTAATATGAATGTATGATTATTTTATATTCCAGACAATTACTGTAGAAATGTTGCTGCTCTTAATTTCAGTTGAGAGAAACTTTTCCACTGTAATTCAAGATTTGGTGTTAATAGGGTTTTATGTGTTCAGAATAAAAACTTCTTTAGTCTTTAAAAGATGATATTGTTGATGGATTTGAAGAAAATAATTATGTTATGCCAATGTCATCTGATAACCTGAAATAATAAAGAAACAGTTTAAGACAGAGAAGATACTTAGAAAGAAGAGATAGAGATTGTACAATGGAATTTTAATACATTTATACTAATAAACTGTAGATTTAAATCTTTAATATTTAGATTACTCTGAATATTCAGATTATGCTTATTTATTTACATTGTTTTAGACTAATCCTGCATTATCTTGGATGCTCAAGAATTCAATGTGATTAATTTTTTTTTAGAATGATATTGTAAAATAAGTGTGAGAAGGTAGATCTGGCTGGTTTAAACATAAAATAGATAGAGAATTTGAGCCAGATATGGCTGGTTTAAACACTAGAGAGTTAAACCTTTACCTGAATTTTACTTTTTAATCTATTACTAAAATTATATCCTACAACCTTGTGCTAAGTCCTTAATATTTGTAAACTACAGTCACACCTTCAGATTGTGTGCCATAGTATATGTTAAACTACAAAATTGTGCACTGAGCTTGACACAACCCTACAGTTTGCTGGTTCCCTGTCAAACCTTCCTATCCATGCCAGCATGAAAAGAGGTTAAATTATGATGATGCCATGTCATTTAGTCATCAGTCAGACCTATAATCAAAAGCATTCTATGATTATCTTGTCTTTCATACAAAGTAAGTAGGACTACATCATTAATCAATGTAGCCTTCTTTTTCTAAAACATTGGGGTGTAGTTTGAAGGACATTTGGTTGCTACTTCCAACACATTGAATAATCACTTAGAGCCTACCTTGGAATGATTGCTTTTAGGTATAGAGGTGCAACAAATTGGAATTAGACCTGATTCATGCTCCATTTAAGTTTTACTTTTGGAATATATTGTCTTTCATCTAAACTGTTCCACTTTTTATACATTCATTTTAACTTAACTTCAATTTTTCTTTTAAATGATACAAAATCATTTCAATAATTTATGCCCCCTATTATTTTTGTAAATGTTTTTTAAACCTGTAGGATTTCCTTATCTTGTGTGCCCTTTCCATTTAAAAATAGTGGAATGTAATTTCAGGGAGATTTGGTTACTATTTCTAGCAAGTTAAACCCTACTTTGTATTGAATTTTTAGTCAAGAGTACTTTTGCTAACACAAACTCTGACATTCATCAAAAGGAATCCAATTAAGACAGGTCTTCACATTATACAATTTAAAGAATGTGATGTACAGTAGTTCCAAAATTAATATAAAAATAGTCTAACCACAGACTGAAGAAATAAAGATGCAAGGTTTTGGAATAATGAAAAGGAAAATCTTAGTTTGGTAACATGGCCATGAAAGTGTCACCTTTTCCACTATTATCGTATTTGGAACCATGGAATTTAAATTTTTGCATATTTAATCTATGGCTGAATGTCAGAAAAAACACTTTCTTGAAGGTTTTGTTGGTTGCTACAATGATAGATTGCTTTGTCAGTTAATATGATTTACGCACAAGACCAGCAATTCTGAGAAGAGATTATTCAATTACATTGAGTACTGTCCTTGACTGGCATTTTATTTTATTGACCTCAGAGGGATAAAAAAAACAAAGCTGACCACAGTGGGATTTAAACTCAGAATGTAAAGAGTTGAAAGAAAAACACTATAAAGCATTTTGTTTGTCACTTTTAACATTCTGCCAGCTTACAGTCTTAGCACCAATGCTATAACAAAGTATTTCTGCAGAGATATCAGAATTCCCAGATTGGAAACAGGCAACTGAGTTAGCAACTTCATGCATACTGGACACCTGCTAGTGTCAAATAACTTCTTGCAAGGTATGTCATCCCATTTTCATTACCTCCATATGTGGAGGTCAGATGTTATGCTCATCATCTTGGGGTGACCAATGCAATCTCCAAATCCAATGACAAGGGAATATTGACTGAAGAAAAGGATAAGAATCTGTTGCTGATGAGACTGGTAGAGTAGAGAAGTGATGAAAGAAATCCTGTGAAAGAAACTCTAGCAAGTAACTGTATGCTTAAACCTTTAGCATTCAAATTACTCTGTTAAATGGGATGCTTATTTATTCATATTGCTTTGAATTAATCTTGCATATCTCATAGTGTCGAGACTTCGATAATGTGGTTGTTATTTTTAGAATGACATAGTAGGTATGAGATGCATGATCTGACCAGCTTGAACATAAAACAGGGAGAATAGTCAGGTCTGATATGGTCAGTTGAAATGCTAAAGGATAAACTATCATTTCATCCTAGTTAGCTTGGAGTTTTGATAGCTTTCACCACTCCATTACCCTCCGGAATTCAATAAGTTCAAATTGCACCAATGCCAGCAGCGTTGGTTACATAATTGTCAAGAGTACTGACTCTAGCCCTTGTTTTCATGAAACTGACAGATTGAGCCATAAGTGTAAATATGGCTTTCCCAGTCTGAAATTATGCTTAGTGCATATATATTTAACCAGTAATGAAATCGACATTAATAATATCCATAGACTTCTGAGGCTTATTCTATTTTATTTATTTACTTTATTTATCTAGCCGATGAATAAGATGGTGAAGCTTGCAATGTATGCATCAATCACGATTTTTCTTTTAACATAGTGGCAATGCAGTTCAATTTCCTTGAATCACATTAATGATAACTCATCAAATTTGCCTTTAAAGATACGTTCTGAGCTTTCTGGTGTAACATGCAATCTGAGAATTGTCCAGTTCGATATGCTATGAAATGACAAAGTCAGTAGCAGTTATTAAAATGAACTAGACGTTTCATATCGCAATTGGCAACCACCTCACATTTCAAACATCTTCTGGAAGGCCCAAACTATAGAATCAATTAATAATTATACAGGCATCTTCTAAGTAAAGCATTTGGATCACCTTCGATTGCTGCATCATCGAAGTAAATAATTTAATATTTTATTTTGGTCACAGGTTAAATAACAGATAACAAGAAAAATAAAAGAAATTATGCAATTTCTTTTAACGGCCATGTAATTAATATATGTGGCAACGAAACAAAAATGTTGATAACATTATAATGTAGCATTGTTTCTGTAAACTTCAGTTTTTAAAGTACATATCAGAATGGGGACTACTGAATACAGTAGTTCACTCTCTATGATCTATTTTTTATACATATCTTAAGATCTCTTTTTCTCATAGCATAAACATTTATTGCACTGATTCAATACATAGTCGATGAGCAACAATAGTCCGCGGTTTCTGTTCTTTTGACATGCGTTTTCTAAAGCATAAAATACTATAAATATTTTCTGCATTTTATTAATACTATATGTGAGTCTGTGTTTTCTTGGCTATGTAGACCTAGGTCAGCCTTGAGCGATCAGACAAATTTATGATAAAATATACTCCAGCTGTGACCATGCAGGGCTGTTTTTGTTTTATATTTTCTTTTTCAGATTAAAAAAAAATGCATAACATTAAAACTAAAACAAAGAAAAAAATCCCAGTTTACTTACAATACAAATCGATAGTATTATTATTGAAAAATATCAATCATTGTAATGTACTGTTTTGTTGTGTAATGATTACAAGCAAGTTATTGAATGCTTAAAAACGTATGAAATTTTTGAGAAAAATAAACTTGAACAAATTTTAGCCACATAATCATCACCGCCTTCGAAAACATATCTCAGCAAAATTTCATTAAAAGATATGTATTATTGAAAAAGTTACGTGAGTAGGTATACCAAATTGTAGTTATGTCAATAAAAGACTTCAGGTTATTAATGCAGTTGTATTTTCGTAAAAAATAAAATATCGAATACGATGTTTGTAAAACTTACCAACGTAAGCGGATCGTGAAATTTAACAGATGTCGTATTAAGGTTTAGAAGGGACAATTAGTCTTACCACCAACTTCTAACTCATGAAATTATTTCTCCAGACAAAAATCACAAAGACAATTAATGTAATGTTTCTTTGTCTTAGACCTTTACATCAGTCTAACATCTAATTGCACTAGATAGATAGATAGATATGGTGCACGATGAGTTAGACGTAGCGAGAAAATCTGAGCAGCAACAGAGAAAATCAGCTTCTAATGAACACATAATTGCATAAAAGACAAGTGTTTGAAAGGAAATTAGACAAAATTTTTTTTTAGGGGAACTAACTCTCGTAATCTTAGAGAGAGAGGGAGGAGTGTGTCTATAAGAAAGAGTCAGTCAGGGGCAATCTGCGGCCCGCAGGACTTTCTGCACGGCACGCCCAACGAAAACTTACCTTGAAATTTTTTTTAATATTGCGGCCCGCCTTATGAGCCATGTCTTATGCGGTCTGCTTCTCGAAAAAGGTTGTCCATTCATGAAGGAACTTCCCATCTCAATATCGAGTATTAATAATTCGATGATATTAGCTAGCGTTTTAACTTTCGTTAACTTTAGTTTTCTTTTTAATTTACACAAATGAATGAAATTAATTATATTTTTATTTTATTTTTAGAGGTTACTGGCCTGGCAAATAATTTTATCTGACACCGTGTGTTGAAACTAAAACAATTGCAGCGTGGAAGAAATATTAGTTATTTAAAAACATACTAAAACTGCAAATAAGTGAAATTAATAGTCTTTGGCAAAATTCTCTTTTAAGCACCCCATATAATCCTTCATAATCATATTCTTTTATAATTTTCAGAAAAATTTTGCGAATTTGTGTTCTACACTCGGGAATTCATACAATTATGCAAAATCAACAAAAATTGTGTATGATTTAAGTGCAATTTAGCTGTTATTTTAGGTACATCTCACGACCACTTGATACCCTTCTCGTATTGATGTTTTTCAATATCTTTCTCTCTATACACTCATTCAATGATCTATTGCCGGGATTTAATCAAAAACTTCGAACTGTCCGTATTTTACAAAAGAAAAAAAAATCGGTAAATTAAAAAAAAGCTTAAAAAATAATTCAGAAGAATAAGAATTTTTTTTTTACGTAGCCGTATGACTTCTCATGTGTTGAATACAAATTCGCGAGAATTTCTTGAAAATTCCCAAACAAAAAAAAAGTTATGAGGGTTTATATGGGGTGTTTGAAGCAGAATTTTACTCAGTTTTTGATGCAATGAGTTTTTTCATTCTTTCTTTATCAACAGAGGATTGATAAAAAAAATTGGGGCCAGTATGGGATGATATAGTGTGGGAGTACATGAAGGAGCACGTAAAAAGTAAAATAACAGAAATAAAGAAACAATAAATTTCAAACAAGGAATAATTGCTCAAAATAATGGTTTCTGATTTCGGAACCATGGAGCTATGTAAAAAGCACCCTCAGTCCACTCTGTAAGATGGCTTCACTGTTTTAGCAGGGTTTTTATGACTGGCGTAGTTTTCTGCCTAGCCAGCCCCCATCAAACCGTCCAACCCATGCCAGCTTGGAAAACAGATATTGAATGAATAATAATAATAATGGTTTCAAATTTTGTCACAAGGACAGCACTTTTGCGGGAGGGGATGAGTCGATTACATCTACCCCAGTGTTTCACTGGTACTTAATTTATTGACCCTGAAAGGATGAAAGGCAAAGTCAACCTCAGCAGAATTTGAACTCAGAACATAGTGATGCGAAATACCGCTAAGCATTTTGTCCAGCATGTTAACCATTCTGCCAGCACACTTGATGATGATGATGATCCTTTCTACTATAGGCACATGACCTAAAATTTTGGGGGTGGTGACTAGTTGATTACATCTACCCCAGTGTTACACAGGTACTTAATTTATTGACCCCCAAAAGGATGGAAGGCAAAGTCAACCTTGATAGAATTTGAACTCAGAATGTAAAGACTGGCGAAATACCGCTAAGCATTTTGTCCAGCATGTTAACCATTCTGCCAGTTCGCTGCCTTGATGATGATAATGATGATGATGATCCTTTCTACTAAAGGCGCAAAGCCTGAAATTTTGGGTAAGTGGATTAGTCGATTACATTGACCCTGCAAAGATGAAAGGCAGAGTCAGCTTTGGTAGAATGTTTGGCAAGAAGAAAAGCTGCAAAACATTTTGCCCAGTCAGCTAACAGTTTTGCCAGCTCACCACCTTAATGATAATAATAATCCTTTCTACCATGGACACAAGGCCTGAACCGTTGGTAAAAAGCCTTTTAAAGAATTACTCAAAATTTGAGTTGCAAGTTTGTGGAAGTCTGGATATTTCTTCATTTCCAGGTCTAATTTGAAAATAAAAGTATTTATGTTATTGAAAGCAGTTGTTTTCCTCACCAAAAAGTGAAAATATTTTCCCACGAAATGAAACTATTCAGTAAAGAAAGTAAAACAGCAGACAATAGAGTGTTGACTATAAAGCATCCAGTGTGATGCTGAACATTTCTATCTTGTCATTAGTTATGACTTTACAATGTTTTGCTTGTCTTACTTTTATATTCAGTGACACATCTACAAGAGATGGGATATACAGAATTCTTGGTCATAATTTGTTTGAGAGAAATGTCTCTGAAGTGTAGATCTGCTTTTAAATATTGTCATGATGTTGTACACACTGCAGATTTGAAGTCTTGCAAACATGCTTCTTATGCAAGGCAGACAGGTTGTTGCTGCTTTTTGACTGACATCTTTGCTGTTAGAAGCTAATCCTTATCATCTTTTACTGGTATGTGTTTGGGTTACTACTTACAGTCAATGTTGTAGGCCATAGACAATCCTTTTCTTCCTGTTGTACAGATGCAAGAATTAAATATGGCTCAGCGAATGTACTTACTTGTCTACTTATGATGACCTATCAAAAGTGATGACAATGTCTATCCAGGACATTCATCATCCTCCTCCTCTTCCAGCACATTGTTCCCTATGGGAAATGTGGCTGACAAGAGAGCCATAAGATAAGCAAATTACGTGACACTAAGGGCACAGCAAGTGACCTGAACAACAACCACAGGGGGCTGACAGTCTCCTGCATTTGGTTTCAAAGTACTGATTCAGCACATGCCTTCCAAGCAACAGCCAAGGCCTCCAACTGATTGGGAGGGATACAACATAAAATGAGACATTGCTTTAGATGATCATGAAAATAAAGTTTTGGGTGTGCATGAGGCTTGACTCTAGCCTTGATCTCACTGAAGAGGACCATCTATGGCAACCAGTAATCTGGTATTTGAATCATATGGGCAAACCCAGCAGAGATGACAGTGAAGGATGCAGGCCTCAATGCTGTTGATCCCAACCTACCAGGGGGATGTTGGTATGAGGTACCTTCTGTGATGATTTGGAGCAATCTGAAATGGAATCTGAGTTGTTTGATTTGGTGCCAATAAAGGGTTCTGGTCTCAGACTTGTACAGGACAGTAGGTACACAGATAGCTCAGTTCCAGTGAATGTAGTTTTGTGATATAAAAATGTAAGCACTCTGTAAGAAATTAGCACCTTCAAGAAAGCCAATTGCCTTTTCAGTTGGGGACTGTATTTAAAGTCTTACTGAATAATTGTGCATCTTCTTGACAAGTCCAGAGTATAAAGGTGTCATCTATGTAATTATATCAGCGAGACCTGTCACCCATAGAAAGTGAGGCATGGAACATCTAACCACTATAATCTGTAGGGTGACATAAAAAATATATATATGGCTGACCCTTTGTAAAAGGTAATGATAAGTCACTAACCTTTGTGGAAGAAAGTGAAGATAAATAAGGTCCAAAATCAGAAGACAAGGTTTAAAGAATCATTACATATGCTAAGCTTTGATAACCTCTTCAGTTGAACTAACAAAGATATGGGAGTCTGTAAACCTTAAACATATTACCACGAGAAAAAGTTACGTTTGAAGCTTCTTTCATTATCCAATTGTCCTATAGGACAATGATTATATTTACTATCTCACTATCCTATAAATTTCAACTACATATTATACACTCACGTGGTTACCCCAGTTTAATCCTGACTGAATTTTCTACTCTTTGGACTTGCATGTCTGAACCACTTCCCGAACTTTCAGCACCTCTCTTCATCCACATATTTTCTCTTATTTCTTTCTGTTGAAGAGCGTAGGCTCGAAAGATAAGGACTTTTTCATTTTACCAAACGTCAAACTAATACACTTGCTTGTTGTTCATACACCTGTCTTCGTCTTTTGTTTTTCTATAAATTTCAACTAGTTAACATAATCTATGTCAAGTGTTCAATTTAATAGCAGATATTCCTTGTCAACTATGGATTCAAGATCATCCATGATTTTGCACAAAGAGAACATCCAATTATTTAAACGCACATGCCCCACTCTATAATCACATTTACATCAGCAAATATATCCTCCCAATGTTCCCCATTCTTTACAGTTAAAGGGAATTGTTGGGGAAATGTTCACATTAAAATCACACGGCTAATTGTAGTCAAGGGAGACAACTGCATGTTAAACGGGAGGAATGCAGTGGAGATTGAATCAAAATTTTGGCAATAAGACAACTATGAAACTAACTAATCAGCATCCTGTATGATTGAGATTAAGGGTTCTGACAGGAAAAAAACACGAACATAACATCTACCAATTAGGCAACTTAAAATAATTGTGAGAAATACTTTGGCTTTCTGTTCAAATGTCAGTCAAATACAGGGACATCCCTCATTTCTGCCTTCAACCTAGATAAAAAAAAAAAAACCCACTCTGTTCTTGAGTGCAATATCAGGAAATCATTGTGGACATAACTATAAATTATGACATTCTAATGGGGAAAAATGAATACTTGTATATAGGTGCTTATATTAAAGTCATTATTTTTGAAGTAATTTTATTAGAAACATAGGGATAGGCATGGCTGTGCTGTTAAGCTTGCTTTCCAGTTGTCTCACTGTGTGATACCATGACTTTTATTATAACCTTGGGTCAACCATAGACTTAAGAGTGGATTTGTGGATGGAAACTGAAACAAGCCCCTGTCTGTGTAAGTTGCTATCTTATTGCGTAACATAAGCATCATACAAGTGGTATCTTTCATTTCCAAACTTCTGTGGGAACATGTCCAGCCAAAGAGAAAGATTACTTTCAGCGACTGGAAGGACATTCAGTCATAGAAAATTTGCCTCCACAAATTTCATTCAACCCATGCAAACATCACCATTTTAAAAGCCACATTTGTGGCTATTAAAATGATGTTTGTAACGTGCAAAAAAATAAACTGGATTTAATATCATATAGCATTGAACAGTTGTAAGAAAGAAAAAAAATTCAAGATTATGAGTAAAAAGTCATAAACACTGATGCCAAAACAGTTGAAGCTGCTTCTATAGAACAACTAAGAGAATACAGAAATTTATTTGCAATGATTGATACATCAGGATTGTCTAAGCCACTAAAATTAAAAGGTAACAAAAGATAGAAATAGAATTCAAAACATTTTCTTTATTTTTTTTTTATTACAAAATGAATAGTAATGATTTGAAATATAATGAAGTTTTTATTAAAATAGCAGATGAACTCTAGTCATTTAATGGAAAACTCCAAAATTTTAGATTTAATTTCTGAGATTATATAATCAGTGAATAAGAAAAAAATAAATTATGTTTGCATAACAAATAACATTTTTTTGTTTTGTTTTGTTTGTGTGGACTTTAACATCTATCTTTATTGCTTTTGATCATACAATGTTTTGATATGTACTTCATCTAATATTTAAAATATATCAAAAGACTAGTGACTGAGCAACAATATTAAACAGTTAAGATGTTTTACAATTCATGCTACTACAGTTGTAATTACAACATATAACTGTATTATAGTCCCCAAATACTTAATGATTGCAGAAGAAATGTTAATCAACTAGAGATTGAGATTAGAAGTATCTTACCATTAAGTTTTTTTCTTTTTAATCATGACAACCATTTTTAAAAGGTTCATGCAAAAATTTTTTTCCAGTATAAATTTCATTAGAAGTATATAGAGAAATACTTAAGAAAGTTTTGGATCTAAAAATTGTATAAAAACGAAATAAAGATAAATGGAAAAGTCCAAAAAAGAAAAAAAAATTATTTACTCTGTTAGTGTATAACACTGATTTTTTTTCTTCTTTACATTGACTTAAGATATTACAGTTTCAAGTCCATGAGTTGTTTTGTTGCATGCAGCCTAGAAAGAGTACATGGTTACAAAATCTGCAATTTCTTGCTCACATCATAAGACCATTGATTTGTTTTCTGCTTTACATAGCAGCAAATATTTTTATATATGGAAATGCAACAAACAACATCAAAGATTCAACAAATAAATTATTACTCTCAACTTCAGGAGTACATCGAAACAAAAAATAAATATATGACTCCAAACTCACAGATAGGCACTAATCTTCCAGCAGTACATACACTCACAAACTTGCAAATAACATCCAACTTAGCAATCTAGTTGGTAATTAGCCAAAATCAATGTCAGCCAGATTTTCTTGTAAGTTATTTTATCAAGCACACCAGACTCATACATTCACATGAATGTAATCACCAGCAGTATTTGTTTGTTTTTTTTTTTCTTCTTTCAATTTCTTTTTGTGGTTCAACTTCAGATTTGTCTTATCAATTCTTACAATTATGTTGAGAATATAAAATTCATATTTCATATATTTTACTTTCAAAAGTAATGATATTTTTTAAAAGCTATATTTGTTCAGCTAGATATGGATGCATATTATAGTTAAAAAAAATTAAACTTTAACAAACATTTTCCCTTTTGTAATGCCATAAAATTTCCATTAATGAAAACATTTTCAATTTGTCTCAAAGACAGAAATGAAGAAACTTCTGTTATAATTAAACAAATCTAGTAAGCTGAGATCACCTGTAGTAGATGATTTAATATTATTTAGCCTAGTATTATTTGAAATGAACTTCAATAACAGGAATATAAATATATCATTATATATAGATTTAGAAGTCTCTAACATTTAAATTATATATAAAATTAATTTTTTTTTATTTTACAATATTTCTTTTTCAATACTACCTTAGTCCTTGTGAAAATCTTGATATATGTACATATATAGTTATATATTTCAGTAAGATGTCATTATCAAAAGATGAATGTACATTCATCCTAAAAACAGTCCAATACAAAACAGTAATCCAGTTTCATTGTTCAGACATACTTAGTGCAACTGCCCAGAGTTGTCCAAGCAGCTGGCAATATGAAGAGCAAGGCAGTAGACCAGCTATCCTATAATCCCTTATCCTTGGTTGTCAAACTGGATGGGAGTGTTAATGAATGCAGTGGAAAAGTAGGTGAATGCTGTGATGAGGTGTGACTTTTAATTCACCCTGTATCTGTATATATAAAACAAAAAAAAAATTCATAACATAAATATGAAATATTTCTGGCAAGGAAAACTTGCATCATTAGGTCAAGTATTAATAAGTAGTAGAATACTTAATTTACAAAAAAAAAAAAAAAAAAAAAAAAAAAACACTCGAAATCTTTTAGATTCATTCAACTTTGGGAAGTATACATTAACTCTCACATACAAATAAAAACTTTTAAAAGTCTTTAATACACAATAAGGGCTTTGTGGAAGCTGTCAATAAAAGGTTATTTGAAAGAATCCTGAATCACATCATTTTTACCAATCATGGGCAAACTGAACTTTCTGAATGGTACACAATGAAAATTTACCTTGAATTTTTTTTTAGTAGTGCAGCCCGATTGTGTTATGTGGCCCACTTCTCAAAACAAGGTTGCCCATGTTTGACTTAAACCACCTGAAAACTTTTTTAACTGTAGGTATGCTGTTTAACTGCCAATGCTACAACATAATCATGTCTGAATTCTGCTGGAAAGTTGTTACAAGCTATGAGAAATGATTTTCCAACATTTTACTAATGAAAAATTTCACTGCTTGTTAAATTAATCTTGTGTTCTTGGATATTCAAATGAATCAATTTTTCTCAGTGACACTATTAGTCAAAGATACTAATGTACATCCTTATATAATAGTGTTTAACATTTTTGAAAATTACATAATATAAATATGAAAGTTTATAAAAAATCCTTTTAAGTACCAAAAGATAACGAAACTTTTTGCTTTCAACAAGACATAAACTAATCATGAAACAGTCAACTGAACACCGTTTCATACATCACAAGCACCAACAAATTCCCCAACTGGGAATTCTGTCAAATGACTAGACATGCTTCCAATTGTAGAGATTGCTATATTCAACCAGGACTGTTCCACAAATACACTACCCATATTCTTCCCTCTTGGTTTTGAGTTTAAAATGTACATCATCATTATCATTGGTATTAATAACTTTATGGCCAATAAGTATAATTAATATAACGAAAGTTAAATGAGCACATCCTCTTCCTTACAAAATTTTCCCTGGTGTCTAGTCAAACGAAATCAATAGCCTGAAAAGAAACTACCAGTAGAACATTGGTAACTATTGTTGTATTGGTCAATGTAAGCAGCAGTAAGCTTTTATTTTCATGTTTGGTTTAAGCAGATCAAAATGCTTTCCCAAACACTAGACATATAATTTCACAAAATATTGTATATTTATGTTCTGGTTAATAGATATTGAATATAGTGGTTGAAATATACAATTACATAAATAAAAAAGAGTTACTGACTGAAAACATTGACACACTACAAAACTTCCTGCAGAGATGACATACTTATTGCTATGGAACTTTGGTATGAAGCTTTTGCCTAGTGTTTACACGAAATACTTTGGGACAAAAATTTGCACTATAAAAAGGCAGCTACAATCCTGATAAAATGGTTCGTACAAAATTTTAATACAGACTGGAATATCTTTTTCATTCTTAAGGAATTATGAAACCATTTGGGTTTCCATAAGTACAACAAAGCCTATGCATGGGACAAACTGACTTACAACCCTTAACTTCCAACACTCTCTTTGGAAGATGTGTCCAATAAGGAAGATATATATATATATATATATATACACAATTATACATACTCATGTTCAGTCTGCACTATTTAAGCTCTCTTATAAACATTCTGTTAAAAATAAAGAGGCACATTTTATGGGCTACCATAAAAAGAGTCAGTCAACTGGATCCTAGTGTGTAGCCTGGAGGCCAGTTAAATAGAAATATGGGCTTCTCAATGAAGACAAAATACTATAGTTTTAATAACATCATATAACTATAAATTCAACAGAAATTTGGAATGAAACTTATTAAGTTGACGACATCTTCTCTTCAAATAAGAAAAGATATTTGTATTTTAAAATAAAAATTTTTTAGATTTTAAATTTTTAATTTAAAAAAAAAAACAACTTTTCATAGAAAAATTTTTTTAAAGTAAGCATAAAAACGTAGTTCACTTACTGCAAAAGTAATCTTATAAACCAATGGTTTTAAGCCTAATTATCATGCTTCAATGGTTATATAAGATTACTAAATATTTTTATAATTGCAGGTCATGTCTAGCAGTATTTTGAAACTGAATGATATCAAAGAATATTCACTATAACAATGCTATATGAGATTGTTAGTCCAGATTATAAAGAAAATTTGTAAATGGATCTGAAAATAGAAGACGGCCGACCAAGCTTAATATATTAAACAAAAATATAATAATAATAATAATAAACAAAAATATAGTAATGATTACTACAACTTGTATATCAACATAAATACTGAACAACAAATATTTGATCATATTGATCAGAGATAAAAAGTAAGATCTGGTTGCCAGCAGTCTGCTTGTATCAGTCCTTGTCTTTACATTGCAGTTATCTTCAACAACTCAATTGGCACAGCACGGTCATAATGCAAAATATCATCATTAGGTGCCATCAAGGATTCAAAATGAAGATCTTGAACACCTATAAAATAAAATATAAATGCATAAATGAAACATGTTCTCAGATATACTAAAGAAAGTGTGCAATAGTTTATCAACCCAAATAACTTCAACTTCAGGAATTTACTAAATCATCCATTAATAAAACTTTAAATCTTCTGTAATAGAAAGACAAGTACAGGCACACCTCAGCTTACACTGTTAATGGGTCCAAAGACATGTGACTTACATCAAAAATCAACATAAGAAAAAAACATTTAAAATAATTCATTAGATTGTATCTGTTTTTCATTTATTTCACTCAGGTGTTCACAGGACATCAAAAGAAGCAGGAAATTACAAAAGAAAGAGAAAGTTTACACTCTCAGTAATAAAAATTGTGGGAATAGGGTTACTTAAAAAAACAAACAAACAAAAGAGAGAGAAATTAAGAAAATATTGACCATTTACCTAATGTAAACAGGAACTGATCTCGAGTGTCTTCTAAACGCACAGTTGATGCTACATAAGCCACTGGCTTTTCACCATTCTCAAGAGTAACAGACAGTAATTTTTTCAACACAAGTACCAAGGATGGAATTACTGTTGTATCATAAACCACATCTGAAAGATAATGAAGTTCATCGTTATGAATCACAGTTTTACAACGCTAAGAAAATTACAAAAAATTTTTTTAACAAAATGTATTTCAATCTATTGCAATTACAGGGCTACTACAATTATAGTACAGGATTATCAACATTTTCAAGAGTTCAAAGCTGTTGTGTTTTATTCTTAATCAAGGTACATAACATTATATGCCTTGACAAGCAATCCACCACTTCAGAATTTTGTGGTAGGAAGGGCAATTATTGTTTTTAGCAAAAATCACACCCACCTCCCAAGTTAACACAGAAACTAAATAACAAAAAAAAACATACTGAAAGAATTCATAGAATAAAAGTCTGAAATAGTTCCTGATTATCAATTTGAAAAATGAAACTTTCAAAAGAGAAACTAGTTTTATGATTAGTTAACAACAATGGGAATTTTTGTCTAACTTGAAGGCTGATGTAACTTACTGAAAGGTACAGAAATATGACTCATAAGGTTTGAAATTCATTTAGCAGGAACTGTACATAAAGGTAATATAATGATTCTAAAGAGAAAATACTGGATCAAGTGAAGTAATAGAGCAAGTGATGATATGAAATATTAAGAAACACAGCATTACTATTGATGACATAGATGATGATAATACCTGCAGCAATGATAACTTCTGGACAATACCATTTGAGAAAACTATCATCGAAACACTCCCAGTCCAGTTTTGCAACACTAATTTTGTCATTTTTTTTAAGTGTAGCAATTTTGCTTTCAGAGTCCTTCTTCCATGACTTAGAGTAGAGCTCAAAATCTGCAAAATCTTCCACAGGGTCTTTCTGCATGATTTCACTCTCATCACTAGGAGGTGTAGATGGAGACAGGCAGATCTCAATGATATCAGTCATGTCATTTGAAGTATTGTTATCAGCACTTAAACTAAGCTGTCGACGAATCTTCCGCATTATTTTTTCATCGTTTTTATTATTTATGTTGATAGGTGATAAGTGAATGTCCTCCTGGGTATTGTCTGTCTCACTTTGATTGTTTTGCAGCATGTTGAGTTCAATATTCTTAGACAAGAGATACAATACTTGAGGGTGACAGTCTGTAAAGCAAAAATGTGTTGGTTGGCAATTCTTGCAAATTACTATGCCTGTCAAACCAAGACCACATCCTAGTTCCAAAATTTTTCTGGAAAGAAACAACACACGCACAAAAAAATTAAACATGATAGTAAACAAATAAGCAAAAATAATTAGGAGAAAAATATTAGTTCAACATAAAATATATTTTGTTATTTAAAAAAAACCCAAAAAACTAACAGCTGCTACCTATTTTACTTGCCAGTTGTTACCACTTAGCCCCAAGTGAGACCTGACTAAGCAGAGGAGACATGTTCAAAATAATTCCAACCCTAATCAGCTCCAATCTTTTTAGGGGTAAGTAAGACTACATTATCTAATGTGTCCTTCCATTTTTAAAACTGTGAAAAGTTTGAGAGATTGATTAGCTACTGTTTCTAACAGGTTGAGGGACAACATACAGAGTTCCTCAATTCTGACAGATAATCCATAAGTTACTATAAGTAATGTTTTACAACTAATTTCAGAAAATAATGGTTTCTGATTTAGGTACTAGGCCAACAATTTTGAGGGGATGGGGCTAATTAATACTCCCCCCACCTACACCAGTACTTGACTGGTACTTTACAAGTCCCAAAGGGATTTTGAAAGGAATAACAAACAGCAAAGCAATGACAAGAATTATCTTGAAGCTAAGAGAATAATATTTGCAGTATTTCAATGTAGTCAAAACTCTTCAGATCCAGAAACCAAATTCTTTTCTACTCTAAGCATAAGGCCTGAAATTTTTGGGAAGGGATGGGGGAGGGGCAACCGATTAGATTGACCCCAGTATGTAACTGGTACTTAATTTATTGACCCTGAAAGGATGAAAGGAAAAGTCGACTTCAGTGGAATTTGAACTCAGAACGTAAAGCCAGGCAAAATACCGCTAAGCATGCTAATGTTTCTGCCAGCTCGCTGCCATATCCAGAAATTAAATTACTTCAGTTCTGAATAGCTGTTAGTAAAAATACATTGTTTAAACAGCATTGAAATGTAATTCAAATAAAGAAAAAAATTAATGAAAAGATAAGCAGAAGCAACTTCTATATAGCAAAAGAGTGAGATGAAATCTTTAGCACAACCAGAGTTTAGTTGAATACAGGCAACTAGCCATATAAAGTTTTCTACATAAGCAAACATATCATAAGATGAATGCTAACACATGCATAGTAATATTTAAATTACTATGAAATGAATATGCATTCTGTGGAATGAATAATACAAATACTGTTTTAACAGCAACTATTACCATATTTGCTGGCATATTAAACAAGCTTTTTTTATTTCTATATGAATCAAAACAGTGCCCTGTGTTTAATGCGGCCAAATTACAGATGGGAGACCAAGTATTGTGGGCTAGGGAGCTGAATAAGCATAATAATTGTTACTCATAAAATATTGAAAACAAGCCAAAATGTCAGTCTCCTAGTATAAACTGACAAGACATTACTTACAGCATGTCAGCAGTCTTGTGGAGAGGTCAGATCATTTCATTATACTTTCTTTCCCAGCTTACATAACCCCCACCAGATACGGCCTAACATTATGTAATGGCTGTGTTACCTTTAAAAATAATTTTTTAATTATCTAAATGAAACCTCTGCTAGAAAAATGAAAGGAATGTTAAATTTTCATTTGCCTGTCAGCTAATTGCAATGAGTGGATGGCAAAAACCATAGAGGTGGTGTACAACTCGGATGGTTGATTTTAGTAACACAAACATCATAGCCAAAACTACAAGTGTTAACATCTTGACTATCAATTCTCTCCATAAAAATATACACAATTATATAAATGATCTGAAAGAAGACAAAACTGAAATACAGTACTTGTATAATGTTTGTTTATGATGAATTTGTAGTTCAAACTTTATTCCAATACACTGTTGCAGCACTGCATTTACATGCACAAAATCCTAAGTTTTCCCCAACAAAACTTCTTTAAAATAACTTTTAAGAAGTGTATGACAAAACTTACTAAATTTATTTTACTTCCCAAAATATACTTGTAAAATAGGGGTGCGTCTTATACACCAGCAAATAAAGTATTTATCTCATATTTATTATACTTGTTAAATACAAAATATTATAAACATGCAATTCAGATAGACTACTTAAAAGAGTTTGAGCATAATTGATCTTCAATACATGCTATTAAAAATGTGCTCAAATAAAAAAAGACAATGTAGAGTCTGAACTTCTTTTAGTAGCAAAATTACTTTTATGACCAATATGTTTGAAAATGATATCTTACTTATTCTGAAATACCTCGCTATTTTCAATGGACCATTCAGCTAAATGTTGAGCAGCCTGCAACAAATATAAAAGATAATTGAAATTTTTCTTCAAGAGAGGAATGCCAATGGAATTAGTTTCCAAAAGCGATGAGTATTCAGACAGGTGTTTAGAAGAAAGATGAAGCCAAAATTTTCAAGAAGTATAAGCGAGATTAATATTAACATTTTGTATTAAATCAGTTCTTCACTAATTAGTTGCCATACTAAAAAATTGATGCAATACCTGTAATTCACACCTTTCTGGGATTTTCTTAAAGAAATAATCAACTGCTGGAGAATAATTATTTCTAATACAGACACAAGGCCTGAAGTTTTAAGGTAGGGGGATTAGTCACTTAAATCAAATGACTTGTTCACCTTGGTAAGGAACCTGCAAAGATTGTAAGGTATGTTGCCCTCATTGCTGACAATAAACCTGGGGTGTTCACACTACAAAGTAGCTACAGATATGTTAATCAAAAGATTATACAAAGATTAGTTTGGATTGGAAGTACTAGTGATTAATATTATTCCAGTAAGAATAATTAGCAAATTTAAAATAAGACATTAAAATCTAAAACTAAACTCTAACAATTTTATATATCCTTTAATAGCCACTCATAACAAGATAGACATTGCTAAAGATAAACTTCAAAAACAATACCAACTGTAAAAGCAGGATTCACTGTTAGATTTTGAAAGAATTAGATGTACCACTGGTTACTTAAAATAATTTTTTTTTAGTTTGTTTAATATATAAAGTTTATTTAAATATCAAAGAAAAAACAATGATCTTAATTGATATGTATAATTATATTATTTCAAGTATAGATATGTTTATTAAATACTTGTCGTTGATTGTATACTTATATTATTCTTGCTCGTTATATATAATGATTTGTGCTTGGTTTTCATTATAAACATTATTATGTATAACATTTGTTAGTTTAATAATCTTTGCTTAAAGCAAATCTTTTATAATAAATAATGATGATAATTAGTTAAGGAATTCCTAATGAAATATTTTTAGATTGATTTGTTATATAATTATTTAGGCAATGGAGTAACAATATTCTTCATTAACTACACAAAAAGATATTTCAAACAAACATTACCCCAATATGCATACAACATTAATTAATAACAATCAGACATTTCTAAGTTTCTATTTAATGCTTTCACAAGTAGAGAAGATCAGATTCTAGTAAAGTTAACCTGAATTCAATGTTCTACTCTTTTGAATTTGAACTTGGCCTGATTTTGAAATATCATTACTGGCAGATTGGAGCCTGGTGTAGCCATCTGGTTTCACCAGTCCTCAGTCAAATCGTCCAACCCATGCTAGCATGGAAAGCGGACGTTAAACGACGATGATGATGTTATGTCCACTTTCCCATGGGCTGGATGGAGTTTAATGAGGCTGATTTCCTATTCCTTTATTGCCCGCAAGGGGCCAAACAAAGACAGATAAAGCGATTAAGTTGATTACATTGACCCCAATGTGTAACTGTTACTTAATTTATCAACTACGAAAGGATGAAAGGCAAAGTCGACCTCGGAGGAATTTGAACTCAGAATGTAACAGCAGACGAAATACCGCTAAGCATTTTGCCCGACCTGCTAACATTTCTGCCAGCTCACTGATTTCCTATGACATAATGCCATTCCTGTTGCTAACCCTCATCTATTTTCAAGTAAGGTAATATTTTTCTATGGCCAGATATGTTTCCACAGAATATTGAAAATCAATGATACTACTTACTCAAAAGTGATACTTATTTACAACTATTAGAAGAAAGATCACAAACACACACACACACACACATATATATATATATATATACACAAAAACATATATATAGATGTTGGGCTTCATGGAAGAGATAATGATGGACTGAGATTTCTGGGGATATGAGATTCTTGAGAAGACCTGCCCACCTCAGTGAAACTGAGTTCTGGAAGCAGTGTGTTTTCCACCCACATTTAACATTTAGTTTTTCACAACCCTATTCCAATAAACCAAATTACATCTCTTCTTCATGCACTATATCTATCTCCTCCTCCCCATTCCTGCAGCCCAATTCTATCCTCCTTGCCCTGCCAACTGTATCATTATCCTGTTGTTTCCCCTGTCACCAGTCACTGCCCTCCCCAATCCTTTTTGGAATCGTGTGAACTTCCTAATCACACAACCTGGACAATCCTCAACCATCCCATTCAGGAAGGGCATCCAGCTGTAAAAAAAACCATGCCAAAACAGACACTGAAGCCCAGTGCAGTCTTCTGCTTAACCATCTCCTGTCAAACAATCCAACCCATGCCAACATGGAAAGCGAATGTTAAATGATGATGAGAGTACTACGAGAGTATGTCCATGGTACATCACCACCATCTCTTTCTAACTGGGGCAACCAGGTATCATCTATCTCTACAGCAAGATACCTGCTTCTGTCCTTCCTCTAACCTCTCATCACCTGTTACAAAGCCACCTCCTTCAACACCAGCCCTCCTCTCAAAGGATCTTTGTCTAGCAAGTTACTTGGTGACCTTGTTAGTGCTGGTGCCATGTAAAAAGCGCCCAGTCCACTCTGTAAAGTGGCTGGTGTTTGGAAGGGCATCCAGCTGTAAAAACCATGCCACAAAAGACTTCACTGGTGCTGGTGTCATGTAAAAAGCAGCCAGTCTGTTGTAAAGTGGTTGGTGTTAGAAAGGGCACCCAGCTGTAAAAACCATGCCAAAGCAGACCTTGCTGGTGCTGATGCCATATAAAAAAAGCCAGTCCATTCTGACAGTGGAGTTTGGCATAGTCCTCAGGCTTGCCATGTCCTGTCAAACTGTCCAACCCATGCCAGCATGGAAGATAGCTGTTAAATGCTTATACATACACACAATAATGACGGCAGTTCATGTCGAAAAAATCATGAGGAAAAGCAGCAAGCCCTTAAGTGGCTATGTAAACTGATCCCTTGACTGATAGGCTTTGAGGTACTTTGGGCAAATATGTAGGTTTTGCTCAGATGGGAGCCATTTGGCATTTCTCAGCTGCTGCAGTTGCTCTGTCCTTCTCAAAGTTGCTTGCAATGGTCTGGATGCCATACTTTCCCAGGTATTGCCACTTTCTCCCATCACGTGGAGTCTATCTCTATCTGGAGGAAGCTGGTATTTCAGTCTTTAAAATGCTTTGGGAGTGGTGGTGTTTACTCTTCTGTCTCTTTCGCCCTGGCTGAGATCCCTGTAGAATATGACTTTTGGCATTCTGGATTTGTCCATGCATGAAACATGGCCTGCCCATTGTCCATGCATGAAACGTGACCTGCTGGAGGACTTCATTGTTGGTGATGTGTTCCTTCCATAGGAAGCCATCTCTTGATACACACACACACACGCGATGAGCTTCTTTCAATTGTCTACAAACTCCAGTTAATGTTTTGGTCACCTCAGGGATATAGTAGAAGACACTTGCCCAAGGTGCCATGCAGTGAGACTGAAATCAAAACCATGTAGTTGGGAAGCAAACCTCTTTTATCACACACCAATGTAAAATATAACACCATTAATATCAATAAATCAAGTCAACTCTGTAGCCTTGACTTTGTTTCTAACTAAAATAAGCAATTTTTATTTAAATTAGTTTACTTTGTTATATTTAGACAAGAAAGAAGAAGGCAGCAATATGTTAAAGGAATATATTAGTCTTACTTAAAAATAAAATGGAAAGAGTTTAATACTGGATTGATTAATCGTCGTGAGAGGGTAAGTTAAATAGCTAAAAGCAATAAATTAAGAAGCCAATGAAACTAAATCTAAGGATATTTCAACATCCTCAAATCGAAAAAAATCCTAAATCAATAACCAAGAGACTTAACTCCATCTTATGTCCACATCTTATTTCGTCACCATTGTAAAACGTTAAGATCCTGCATAAATAAACTGTAGATAGAAATAGCCATTATTATTTTAACTATTGAAATAAATTTTATGAGAATGTCTATTTGTAAGATCAACAGTCATTTTTATTCCCCGACATCAACATAAAATGTAATCACTAGATAACAACAATATTTACATTTGACCTAATCTTGTTTGTTGTTAACACAATGTTTCAGCTGATATACCCTCCAACCTTCTTCAGGTGACTTGGGGAAATTTCGAACCTGGGTTCTCATTCCTAAGGTATTTTCTGATATCATTATTATTACTACTATTATTGTTCAAGTCACTGCCTGGAATTGAACTTGGAATCTTGGGGTTAGTAGTCCGTGCTCTTAACCACTACACCATATGCCCGTGGGCAATTATGGAGTGAATTTTAGGGCTTATAAATTTTAATATTTTCCTATCCTTTCTTAATACCGGTTCCCATATGCTACTCATATCCGCACTTGGTCTGCTAGGAGGTTGTTGTATCCTAAGTAGACCAAATGCAGATATGAGTAGCATATGGGAACCGGTATTAAGAAAGGGTAGGAAAATATTAGATTTATAAGCCCTAAAATTCACTCCATTGTACTGGTTAAGAGTGCGGACTACTAACCCCAAGATTCCAAGTTCGATTCCAGGCAGTGACCTGATCAGTAATAGTAATAATAATAACATGAGAACCCAGGTTCGAAATTTCCCCAAGACACCTGATGATGACTGGAGGGTATATCAGCTGAAATTTTGTGTTAATAACAAGCAAGATGAGGACATATCCGTCAAATGTAAATAATGTACATAATTCCTCATCTCTTAAATATAGAAATAAATAGATAAAAACAGTTTGACAGATCTTATAATTAGACATACCTGCCATGTGCTTAATCCAGTTGTACCTTGTGTCACCAGGTGAACAGATTCCTGAAGGCTCACTGTATTAGATGAAGGCTATAAAGAATAAACAAGTTAAATATAATCACATACGTAAAAGAATACATACACAGTTAATTTACATTGTATTTAAAGTATTCTGTACATTTACATAACAGTTCATTTGTCTAAAAATGAGTTTTTGTAAAAACAATTGCGTATAGAGAATCCTTTTGAAAACAGACCGTAATCACACTTCAATGTTATGTTTCTGTGTCCTATACCTAATGAGATAGAAAATAAAAATTTAACAATCATCATCGTTTTGCATGTTTTCCATGATGGCAGTCCAAGTCAGTTATTATTTGGAGTTACTGCCCTTTTTGAAGAGAAAGAAGACTACATCTTGCTCGTATGTACAAGTTTTTGCATTATTTCTATTGCTGGATACCTTTCTTAACACCAATTTTGAATATTGTTAAATAAGTGTGGCTGTGAAACAGTTAAATATAGACATCACAGCAGGCAATTTTAATGATTGTACTGGGAAACGCCAGGATAACTATTCTGATAAGATATGGCTATGGTACACAATGAAAAACTGAAGATTAAAAAACCCATCTAACCAACAGGATACCTACTACTATATAGGGCAGGGGAGCTGGATCAACTCTATTCTTGTGAGAAAATTAGATTTGCAAATTATTGTGAACACTAGGATTCTCCTTGGCACAACTGATGGGAGACTGACTAGGTCTTAAAAGCCTCAGCCAATGTAGCCAAATGAAGTTACTGGACTGATATGGACATGTGATGTGAATAGACAAAGAGTACTAGGTGAAAAAGTGCTAAGCACTGACAAGGTAAGATACCTGTAGGAAAGAGGTGCCAATGAAATGAATAAGCCAGATCTCAAGATGCTGGACTTCATAGAATGGGACGAACAGCAATTTATCATGCTGCAGATATTCAAACAATGATGATGACCTTAATACAAGATATTTACCATTTTTAACTGTGAGAGACTGTAGTTTGAATTTATAAGTACTGAATATGTATCAGGAGTTAGAACTGTAGATTTTATTAATGTACTTATTGAAAAAAAAAAAAAAAAAAAAAAGCAAATTATTATTGACACATTGATATAAAAATTCCAACTTACTAACGTGTATGTCTTGTAGCAAAGAGTATCATCTTCTTCCTCTTTTTGATTGAGAATATCAGAATAAACTTCATACACCTCATCACAGACTTCAGACTCGCACGACTCAAGCTAAAAAGAATTAACCAGCAGTAAGGCTTATCAGAAAAAAAAAAAAAGAGAGAAAAAAAAAAGAGAGTAGTTTTTGTTAACTCATCAAGCAAGCATGTAAATTGGAAGCAAAAAAAAAAAAAAAAAAAAGATAGAATAGAAATAATCTGGATTCTGAAACTGTTAATCAACTATGTTTAACGGCTTCTTGGTGGAACTTTTTCTATCAGCCTCATAGAACTCCATACTCAGACTTCCTAAATTTGCACAAAAGTTTTATAGCTGAATAATTTTTATAAAACTAACCTAGTAATTGACAGTGATAACATCACCACCATTGTTTAACGTCCGCTTTCCATGCTAGCATGGGTTGGACGATTTGACTGAGGACTGGCAAGCCAGAAGGCTGCACCAGGCTCCAATCTGATCTGGCAGAGTTTCTACAGCTGGATGCCCTTCCTAACGCCAACCACTCCGAGAGTGTAGTGGGTGCTTTTACGTGCCACCTGCACGGGAGCCAGTCTAGTGGCACTGGCAACGACCTCACTCGAATGATTTTCTAGAAAGCAACGCTGGTAATTGCAGTGTGGAAGGTGTTTATAAGCCATTTAAAATAACACACAAAATTCGTTAGATTCACTTCAACATTTAAATTTAATTTGTCAAAATATTTTCGTCGCTTTGAGACCGCGACCTGTTCACTGACAAAATTCTGTGCTGCATCAGGTCACTTGCTATGCAAGTGCATCTCCGTAACGCTGGTAATGATTATGCTCAAATGGTGCTATTTACAGGCCACTAGCACGGAAGCCAGACAGCTGCTCTGGCAATGAAAACGCTCGGACAGTGCTGTTAAGGCTCCACTGGCGCAGGTGCTAGTCATCGAGTATGGTATTTTCCAGATATGTATACTGAAGCAAATAGATTATGTATATTGTATACAAGTATGGAATATTATATTGCATTCAAAAGGTAAACTGATGACATCTTTAGACAGTTTTCCATTGCCTGCTTCAGACAAGCTCATTACTTCAAGAAGACATCTGTTCATAAGTGAATTGATATAGCAATAATCAGGAATTAAAGCCAAGTTGCAGTCTTTGCATGCTGGGTGTTTACCCTCTCTATGGTGCCAGTATCAAATAAAACTATATGGAAAATATAACTATTTCAAGATTCTAAAATAAAATTAAAAACCACATAAAGACACTTATGATGATCAGGATATAAGTGCCATTAATCATGACAATTAAAAATGATAATTAAGCAGGATAGAAGAAAACTGTTACTAGTAACAAATTACTTACTTTATGAAGGAAATGTTTCACAAAATTACGTTGGTAAGTAAGAGAGGGTGGATATTTTTCACAAAGAGGACTGGTTACAGTGGCACTTAAAACCTTCTTTTGAGTTTCTGGTCCCAGTTCTGATCCTTCAAAAGTATAATTCTGAAAAAGAAAAAATAAACTTTTTTGTAGGGTTTTGCGAAATTGACTTGGAATAATTGGTTTCATAAAATAAGCTCACATAATATATTTAAAATGATCACAAGCATTCAATGAACATACAAGATACAGTAAAACAGTTTTGGGTTTTTTTTTCTAAACTAATCTTGTCAGTTTAGTAACGTCTTAAAACACAAAACCGATTTTAAAAGGATGCAGTAGATTGTTTGACCACACAATACATTACTGGTATGTATTTCTTAGATACCAAATACAAATTTTTTAGATAACAGATAAATATAATCGTCAACGGCCTAAGTCTTACATTAGCGGCACTTGCTTTATATACTAGCTGTAAAATTTATAATCGCGAAAACATTTTTTCTTCTCATTCAATGTTAATTTCCGTATAGACAGAATCGATTTCAGATTGAATGGATAAAGTGTGAAATGCAGCATTTTTGTTAAAGATTGTGATAGATACATGGAATAATCATAATTCAACAACAAATTCATAAATCTTCTTTTATTCAAAGAATCGTCTAATTAGCACTTGGTAATTATTATTTCACTTCATCACGGTTTCTCAAAAAGGTCACCGTATTAGTGTATGCATATATATATATATATATATATATATATATATATATATATATATATATATAATTATTATTATGTAATTCGAGCAGGTGAAGGTTTGTTATATATATATACAAAGATGTATATATATATATATATATATATATATATATATATACAAAGATGGACCGCTAACAAATAAATTTGAAATGAGGCGTCATATTTATTTTTGTTTTAAAGATAATTTTTGTAATCAAATTTTTACATAATTTGATCGTAATGAATTTCGGTACACATGAAAATGGTTATATTTATTTGAAAGGTAATGAAGAAAAAAAGAATTAAACATTGAGATGTTTAATTGTATGCATATATATATATAGTGTATGCATATATATATATATATATATATATATATATAATTATTATGTAATTCGAGCAGGTGAAGGTTTGTTATATATACAAAGATGTATATATATATATATATATATATATATATATATATAATTATTATTATGTAATTCGAGCAGGTGAAGGTTTGTTATATATACAAAGATGTATATATATATATATATATATATATATATATATATATATATATATAATTATTATTATGTAATTCGAGCAGGTGAAGGTTTGTCATACATATATATATATATACAAAGATGTATATATATATATATATACAAAGATGGACCGCTAACAAATAAATTTGAAATGAGGCGTCATATTTATTTTTGTTTTAAAGATAATTTTTGTAATCAAATTTTTACATAATTTGATCGTAATGAATTTCGGTACACATGAAAATGGTTATATTTATTTGAAAGGTAATGAAGAAAAAAAGAATTAAACATTGTGATGAAGCATCAACGAATTGATAATTTTTATTTTTTTTAATGAAGCACTTTTTAAAAACATCAAACTGCAATAATTATGTAGCTTTTCATTGCAAGTGTGAAATATAAATTAAAAACAAAAACATCTATAGAGATGAAAGTAATTATATATCGTTGTTTTGTTTAGTAATTACGTATGAAATACAACAAAACAAAACATTAAATTATGTCAGCAGAGATGGTTTTTAAGTAAACAGATTCTGCTTGAAGAAAGAAAACAATAAAATAATTTAATATCCCAAAGAAGAGGATAAATGTATTCTGAAGAAACAAAAGAACAGTTATTAAGTATGAACAGCGAAAGAAGTAGAATAACAGATGGCATTGCATCTAAGAGTAACTTACACCCCATTTCATTTTTCTTATAGGCACCATTTCGAAGAACTGAGTTACAGTTTCCCAAAGAAGTTTATCTTCCAAGGAACTGCCACTCACACACGCCGCCATCTTTATCTTGATAAATGCTTCATTCAATTTGATTAGTTCGTTTAGTTACCTCGTTGCATTTCCACCAATCAGAATCCTCCATACAAAAGTTGACTTTTTAATACCCCCCCCTCACTTCTACGACGACCATTAAACAAGCGTTGGATTTATAATATTTTTGTTACAATGTAAGTTTTTTGGGGACTTTTTTTTCAATAATTCCATTATTTACCGTAAAATCAAAACCTTTTAAAAACATTCCATAGTCGAGTATTTTATTTCGTTGTATGCATGTGTCCTTTAATGTGTAATTTTGTAAATCTATTGACTTTGTTTCTGTGATCTTTTCTACTTGCTGTTAATAGTCCCGACAAGATGGATACAACACGTGAAACCGGTAAAGCTTTAGCCACAAAATCTCCTTTTATTTGCGATTTTTGAATAAAGAAACTGAAAAGAAAAAGGAGAGAAACACTCATTGATTTAATAAATTTCATTAGTTTCTATTTCTTTCTATTCTTAGTACATCTTCGTAAACACATTTTTGATTTTGAATTGTATCTTTTCTTCCTAATATTCATTATTTTTTAGCCATAATTCGTCCTAAATGTTGTTTATTGTCGCTTACCGTTTTAACATTCCAATACTAAAACAGGCATGTACAAGTCATGTTTAATTAACGAACAATGGACGTTGTGTACGTGTAGCTATTTGACCAGGGAGTTAGACAAGTTGAAAAAATAAAAAGAAAGCGGTAATAACAATGGCCATCAAGTCAAAACATTTCATGTTTCTTTTTTCTTTTTATTGCTATTTGCATCGTTGTCTATCTAGAAATTACTCGGCTTTTATTTTATTTTTGTTACCTATCAACCGCCAACTATGCAGTCAGTTTTTCCCTTTATTCAGATGAACTGATGTGGAAATGTTATAAACCTTAATATTATTTAACTCTTTCACGAATCACGAGAATTCGTAGGTCCAGTCTTGGTTTTCCCAGCGTTATGCAGACGGTAGATAAACCCTCTCCTGGAGAAGACGCCAATCCATCTCAGGAAACTTCCTACAACTTCTCTTACTTCTTTTAAAACTCCATTGACCTTTTATTTGCTTCCTTTTTCACTATTCATGTTCTTATGTCGAAATCTGTGGGTCAGCGGTTGCTATAGTTGCGTATACGAAATTTAATCAGTTTGGTTCCATGGATATGTACTGCTCTTAGCGTTTGGTTGTTAGTATTTATTATTCTATTAAGTATAAAGATTAAAGTATGAGTGGTTTTTTAATGTCTGTGTTTCTCTTGTATTACACTACGTTGTGTTCTCAGTATTTTTTATGGCCCACAATCAGTGAATTCTGCCAAATTTCAAAATATATCCTGATTTTTACCTTTTATAATTATACTTAATCAGTGTATTATTGTAACTGAGCCCCTGGTCAACCCTTATCGTAAAGATCTATACCAGCCACGACTTTTTTCAGTCTGTCCAACTACATTTATCCAGTGTGTTCCTATTCTTAAACGGCGGTTTTTAATTTGAAGATTTTGCTTGATATTTCTAGCAAGCTGTACAACTGCGTAGAAGTTTCCTTCGTCGGTTCAAATATTCTTACACTTGATATTAACTGACATAGAGTAGTGGTCTCTCGACCTGCACGAAGTAGCAGCCAAATTTTAGCCATAAAGACTGAGACCGAGATCGATGCAATGTCTGATCTGGGACTAAACAAAAACATTCAGAGAAAGGGGGCACATACAAAGGGATGTAATACCTTGTGTTTTTCACCCTTTGATATTTCATATTTCAGTGAAATGAATATTAAACTATTTCGTGGAATAATACTGTTGTATTACACAGGTCAAATGTAAAGCGACTATTTACAACAAATGTTTTTGTTTTATTAGTTAGAAGAGGTCGAGCAGCGCCTTTGATCTTTTCTAGGCCTCCTAGACGTGAGAGAGCGATGAAATTAATGCTTAACTAGAAATTCTTCAGGGAAAACGTGAGAGAGAGAGAGAGAAAATTCTTGAGCGTTGCAGCTCCAAGGTAGAAAAAGGAAGTGTATCGAGTGAACCGTAGCGGAAGCGGTTTGCAGGTAACTTATTCAAAGGAGCAGATGGCATTATAGCACTGATTTAAATAGTAGAGAAGAAACAATGTCTGTGAACCAATGGTGTAGCCTTATATATATGACTTTGAAGAAGATGGCTAGTGTTTGAAACGAAGATTTAACAGTTATATTGTGAGGTCACCATGAGAGGTCATTAGAAATTGTTTAACAAGAACTATAGTATTTAGAGCAACTTTGAGAGCTATAGCTGTGAGTTGATCATGTGTAGTAAAGTTATATTGCATGATTATTTCCTTGTGTAAAAAGAGTAAGTCTTATTAAATCTAGTTCTATAAGATATTGTTGATAGTCACTAAAAATGGAAGAGAACCTCAAAGAGTTAAAGATCCTTGTTTATTGTTGTTTCTTTCACCTTTGAAACGTTGGGTACTCTTTTGAGGAACGGTCACAGAAGAGTTTAGTGAGGATAGGAACTAGCACTGCAGCATACAGTTTGAGTTTAATGGACTAGATACTTAGATCACTCACTTTGTTAGGGTGGAGTGATCAGAAAAGTTTTCATGTTATGCAACTATTCGTATGAGGGGATGAAATTGGTAAGGCAGAGAGAGTATTTGAGAGGCTTTGTTGTGTATGAGTGAGTTGCAAATTCATTGGGTTTGTTAAGTGCTCTCATTACAGACTAATCTAAGTTGAGGTGTGGCAAGTACAAAAAATGGAAAATTGATAGTGCTTTTGACAAGGGGTCATAATATCTTGTGTGTTATGGGAGGTGTCATGGATAGTATTTGTACATCTGGGTATTATGAAGGATGAGGAGGAACATACCCTACAGGAATGGTATTGGTCACCCACTTAGCTATCTCTGATGCGTCAGAGGTGAAACACATTTACTGTCAAAAGTAGTCAGTGAAGAATTGGTAGAGTACCAACCAGTTACATAGAAGTACCAAAACGTTTTTTCAGGGCAATTGTTACGAAGAGTGTTATCTTAGTTGGCAGTGTTCTAACATGTTTCAAAATTTTATGAAGTTGAAGAACCCTTTTCTTACCCTATTTTCATTAAAATACACTGCTTTTGTTTCAATTAATTTTGACATTATTGCAGAATTTTGTGACATAAGTGGGGCGCTAACAGTACTGTCCGAGCGTGATCATTGCCAGAACAGCTGTCTGGCTTCCGTGCTGGTGGCACGTAAATAGCACCATTTGAGTGTGATCATTACCAGCGTCACCTTACTGGCACGTGAAAAATCATTCGAGTGAGGTCGTTGCCAGTGCCGCTGGAGTGGCTCCTGTGCGGGTGGCTCGTAAAATACACCATTTTGAGTGTGGCCATTGCCAGAACTGCCTGACTGGCGCTCATGCTGGTGGCACGTAAAAGCACCCACTACACTCTTGGAGTGGTTGGCGTTAGGAAGGGCATCCAGCTGTAGAAACTCTGCCAGATCAGATTGGAGCCTGGTGCAGCCATCTGGTTTGCCAGTCCTCGGTGAAATCGTCCAACACATGCTAGCATGGAAAGCAGACGTTAAACAATGATGATGAACTTTATTATTAAGTTGAAGATTGGAACATAAATTAACTTAAAATTTTGATGTGAGATTTTAATTTAGATGACTTTTATCATGGAATCAGAGTCAGTCTCAAGTTGTTTGGTATCAAAAAGGTTAATGTTACCACCAGCAGAATGAATTAGTTATCATGTTTGACTATTATAAATTGATAGTATTATGGTAAAGAAAAAGAGAGAGAAACCCAAAGAGATTTAGAAAAGAGTCTTCAACTATTTAAGATCAATAACTTATTTTGAGACATCTTGTGATCAGATCTACATTTGGGTTGATTAAATTTGATAGGGCCAGGAATTACATATATTTTCAAACTTTTGGTTTTTAATACTTTTACTGGTTTAACTAATTGGACTGCTGCAAAATGGGGTACTTTTTTGGGTGATTTTAGTCTAGTACTTATTTTATCAACTTATATTTAATGAATAGCTAGATTCACTGTATTGAGTTTGTATCCCTTTAAATAAAAACCACAAGGTATACACAAATACCACATCAATGTATACAAACACAGGCATACACATACACACAATGTAAAAACTATATGCATTTGCTTCTTTAAATCAAAAGGATTTTCAACAATTTCTAAGCTGGTATTGGTTGGACAAGTCTGTTCTAACTCTGCCTTTTTTAAATTTTTGCCACTTGTCATTGTTCTTTGTCATCTGATACACAATTGCACATTCAGCCAACTAAATTTTATTTACATGACATTTAGTCAACCTAAAGCTTTGGTGCGCCACTTAATGGGTTTTGAACCCAGAACCTTGTAGCTGCAAAGCAAACATCTTAACCTCATAACTATCATCATTATCATCATCATCGTTTAACGTCCGCTTTCCATGCTATCATGGGTTGGACGATTTGACTGAGGACTGGTGAAACTGGATGGCAACACCAGGCTCCAATCTGATTTGGCAGAGTTTCTACAGCTGGATGCCCTTCCTAACGCCAACCACTCAGAGAGTGTAGTGGGTGCTTTTACGTGTCACCCACACGAAGGCCAGTCAGGCGGTACTGGCAACGGCCACGCTCAAAATGGTGTATTTTATGTGCCACCCGCACAAAACTATAATAAATAGAATTGGTTTTGCCTGAAGTAATTAAAATAAGTACTAACTCTATATTGGTTTAGTTTTAAATGCATGCCACTCTGATAAAAAAGCTCTTCAAACTTAGAGGATAGAAATTGTTTTTCTTATTAGATAGGTTAATTACTTATTGGTAAGTTTACATATTGATATTAAAATTTTTGGCTATGGTTGGAGAATGTTTTACAGCCTTAATTTGTTTAGTCATCTAAATTACTTCTTTGATACTTGCAGGACAAGAAGTACATTAACTAGAGAAAAGAAAAAGACAAGCAGTGGTAATGCTAGTGGAGGAGGAGGAGGAGGTGGTGGTGGCGGCAGCGGTGGTGGAGGTGGTGGTGGGTCTGGGAGTACTACGGCAGCTGCAACGACTGAGCGGGGTCGTGACAAAAAAAGACGCAGTGTTTCTTCCAGTAGTACGAGTAGTAGTGGCAGCTCAGGAAGTTCAAGGTGAGTTAGCTTGAATTTTTTTTTTTTTCCTTTTTTTGTGAAATTATTCCACTAAACATTTTGCCAAATTATAGACATTCACCTCTTTTGGCCCAGGAGGTTTTTTTCAATAACTGTTTCATGTATAGGTTTTATATATTTTTTAAAAATTCCAATCATTTCAGATATATTTTCTTTGTGGTTGTTCTGTTCAGAATCTGGGTTGGATTTTTAGTTTAAAATTTAATCCTTTTTTAGTCATTATCCTAACTTCAGGGTTGTCTGTTTGCTGATCTTCTATGTAATTTAAATTTACAGGTATTTATTTTTCCAGATAATATTTATTAGATCACTTGATACTTATCATTCTTCAATTCACTTGTTGTGTCTTTTAAAATATGTATGTAATTCAAAAGTCCTTTTAGCTTATGAATATATTATTATTTGAACACCTGATCATTAGGTCTTATGTTTGATTCCTGGATTGAGCAGCATGTGTCCTTTAGTGAGTACTTCATTTGACATTGCTCTTGTTTGCTTAGATAAAACAAGTACTGAATGAGTTCCGTTGTAACTCACTCTCCTTTCAGCTGTCATATCAAAGATGGGAGGGTTGAGAGGATTTCTATATCTGCTTGTGACGACATTAAGATATAAACCAGCTGGCAAAAAAGCAGGGTACATAACACCAAGCCATCCTCAATTCTGTATATATTTATCTCAATGAATGAGGTATATTTATATATATATATACTCGATATTCTCTCCTTTTGATAACATTTTTTTGAAAATATATAAAACTATTTGTGGAACTCAAAAAAAGTTGATGAGGCACCACGTTTTATTACTCTATAGTAGGTGGGGGAAACTTTTTAGTGCAATGGGCATAAATTTCCTAAGAAAAAGGTCCGTGGGTGGATCACAAGTTCTAAGTCTTATATCTGTGTAACTCTTGTATACATCTATATATAATTCGATACACATTAATGTAGATAAGTTTAACACATTAAATTAATGCGTAACATCTTCATTAACACTACTACTGAATTTAGGAGGTTTATGTTACCTATGAGGTATTCTATATTTTTCAGCTAGAGTGTAGTTGGGTCTCAAGAAGGTGGTGCAAACCTAGCAATACGTGTTACATAGTGAAAACAAAATTTCCATTCAAATGGCAATTATCGGATGATTTCTGTTTGAGTCTGACCATTTTGAGTCATAATGGAAATGCGACCTCTGTCACAAATAGCCATACGAATATTGTATAAATTTTATGATTGAAAAGTTTACTATATTTTGTACATATGGCTATATCAGCCTGTGGGCATAATAAAATGGGTTTGTGGGTGCAATTGCACCCACAGGCGGGGGTTTCCCCACCCCTGCTCTATAGCCACCAGATAGAAGGACACTGCTTGCCCTTCCCAACCAAAAAGTGATAGTGTGGCAATCTTCTTGAATGCTTAGCTGATACTTGGATCTATCGTACTTGCAATGGCAGCTGTTAAAGAAAACTCCATGAATTAGTAATACTTTGACACTGAAGTGTGGTTTTGTCATTTTGCATTTAGATTTTGTCTCAAACAGGTAATATTCCATTGTATTATTGCCAGGTCAAGGATTTCTGAAGATATCAGCAAGTTCATTTTTGTTGATATCCAGAGTTAAATTGAGAATGCCATCACTAGTTCTCTTTATAGATTGCTGATATAGAGGGCTGTGAGCTCCTGATAATATTTCCAATTGACAAGTGCCCAAACTAGCTGCTTGAGAAAGAGTATCTATACCTACTAACCAGTGGCCTAAATATTAAAAACCTGGATTCAGTAGAGTTATGAACTAGAACATCCCCTTATTCATTTCCTTCTTGAGCAGCACTACCACCCACTGTGTCTAAAATGAATGCTCCCATTCTACTGCCAGATGAGATAGACTTCTACCTTGATGTTACTTGTAGAGCAGGTCATCCAAACCAGTTCTTGCTCAACTGTCTGCACCATTCAAGCCTCAACTGCTCTTATCAGCTTTTTGCAATATCTTACATCTACTATTTGTCTTGAACAGCCTTTGAAAAGCTTTTGAACAGCCATTGAAAAGCTGCACATATTTTTAGAATCAAGCAGTACACACCCATTCTGCTCTGTCAAAGACCAAATTGTGGTTTAGTTGCTGCATTGCAGGCCCATCAAAAGGCTTTTGTTTCTTTAGTGTGCATGCTTTGCCCTAGTCATACAATTGTGTTTAACACTGGAAATCATTTTTGTAGGTAGCACATTGGTCACAATCCCTTTTCTAATTTGCTCACTTGCTCTCTATTAATTAGTTCATTATTGAATGTTATATATTCTACTTTAATCCTCTTGAGAGTACCCCACCACATGTTGTTGACGATCACCCCTGTCAAATTCCACTTAACTAATCTGACCACTGAAGAGGTTATTCTCTGTGAACGACACAGCTTCCATTAACTGTGGTGAATATAACAGATTGTTTGAAATTGTGGACACCCTTCATATTTCTATCTGCTAACCTAAATGACTTGGTGCAGATACTCCTTGTCTACACTGGTTAATTTGAGAAATTCTGTTGGTGCTTGTTAGTTGGAACTGTCTGAGTAGGTTTCCTGAGATTTTTTTTGCTGTCTCCTATTAGCTAACCCCACACAATCCCAGTGTGCATTTAAGATATTCTAGTCACTAACTGGCTCTAAAGAAAGCTTATAGACATCAGAGGAAATTCATTTATCCTTCTTTGATCAGGACATAGACAGTATTCTTCATTATCTCCAGCTTCTTGGCTTCACTTAATAACTCTTGAATATTCTATTGGCCGTGGTGCAACTGCAAAAAAAGCTGTCCTATAGCCACATTGGAATAGTCGCTGGCTGTGGTGCTAATGGCAATGTTGTTTCTGCTTGTAGATCTTGTCATAATGTTGTTACTATTATCACTTGCTAGACATGTTGGTAATGCTGGTTTGAGTCCTTCCCCCATTGTTACTGCTTTTGGTATTGTCTTTATTGCTACAAAAGCACCTTTATTTCTAGATCATGCCAGTGAAGGAATTGTTGGTTGCACTGGTAGGAAATCTTACTGAAAGTACCTGCATTGTTTTCACTTTTGAAACTGTCATTCTCTAAGCAGATGACATGCATAATAACCCTTGTGCCTTTATGGCTGTTTTGACTGTTTCCTACCACTCCTGCCTCCTTCAGCATGAGTTTTACCTGTGTTGATATTTATAAAATATGCTTTTACATGAGGTGGCATTTACAGTAAAAATGATGCAGACTACAGAAAAATGGGCAGTTGATTTTTTTCCCCTAATTAGAGGAGACACTGATAGCTTTTCAATACTCTTTTTTTTTTGGGGTGGGGGTGGGGGGTAGAATGCCGTAGACAATATCTGACAAAAGTTTTGAAACTTTTATTTGGCATAATCATTTTAAGTGGTTTAAAACGTATTGAGCCTTTTTTGCTGAGCTTCTCAGATGCAAGAGACAGAGTGAGAGTATCTTTTATTTGTTTCAGTCAATAGACTGTGGCCATGCTGTGACCCCACTTTGAAATTTAGTTGAATGAATCAACCCCAATACTTTTTTTAAAGCTTAATACTTATTCTATCAGTCTCTTTTGCTGGGGGCCTAAACAAGCCAGTTCTCGGGCAATGGTGGAGAGCAGACACAAAGACACACACACACACACACACACACACACATATATATATGATGGGCTTCTCTCAGTTTCCATCTACTAAATCCACTCACAAGGCTTTGGTTGGCCCTAGGCTATAGTAGAAGACACTTGCTCCAAGTGCCATGCAGTGGGACTGAACCCAGAACTATGTAGTTGGGAAGCAAACTTCTTGCCACACAGCCACCCTTGCATCTATGGGTGTAATAATAATAGTAATAATCCTTTCTACTATAGGCACAAGGCCTGAAATTTTGGGAGAGCAGGGGCTAGTCAATTATATTGACCCAGTGGTCAACTGGTACTTACATTATTGACCCTGAAATGATGAGAGGCAAAGTTGACCTTGGCTGCATTTGAAACCAAATAATAGTGATTTCAAATTTTGATACAAGGCCAGCAATTTAGGTGGATGGGACACATCAATTACTTCAACTCTAGTATTCAATTTATTATTTTATCAACCCTGAAAGGATGAAAAGCAAGTCAACTCGGGTAGCATTTGAACTCGGAACATAAAGACAGACAAACTACTGCTAAGCATTTTGTCTGGTGTGCTAACAATTCTGCCAGCTTGCCAACTTAATAATGATAATAGTAACAACAACAACAATGATTTAATAGTAATAATAATCATAACAACATTTGCTTGTGTCTTTTTCAGTGGAAGTAGTAGTTCATCTCGTAGCAGGTCACGCTCATCATCATCTTCCAGTGGATCGAGTTCATCTGGCAGCAGCAGCAGCAGCAGTAGCAGCAGTGTGAGCACCTCTCGTTCCTCTAGCTCAAGTTCCAGCAGATCTTCACATAGTCGTTCTTCAGCAGTTGGACGAGGTGCCAGCAACAGACATAAATCTTTGTAAGAATGATTTTCATTTAGTTTACAACACTATATCTGTCAGTAGTTAATAATTAATATCTTAGGAAATAATTACTTTTAAATAATATTTATTGCATTTCAGCACTTCATGTCACTTTAACTTATTCATAATATTGGTTTATAGTTAGAATAATATATATGGTAACTTTGTGTGTGTGATAAATTTTGAAAAATAGTATTTACTTCTGAGAATGCTAATAATAGCATGATATAAAATGATTACTGAACTACCATGTACTAAATTTCTAACACTATGAACACTACATCTCTCTGAGACACTTCTGTATGTGTGTTTGTGTAATTGCCAATTTGTATCCTGTAACTATTCAAATTTAAACATTAACTGCACTAAACTTATCTGTTTGAATTCATTTCCTAATGTAAGAAGGGATTAATAAACACATAACAATAGTCTTCCCTGCATGTTAAAATAATTTTCTTTTATATAGATACATTTCTATGTTGTTATTTATTTAAAACTAAAATGTCATAGCTAGTTTCTGAAGTAAATTTGATTTAATATTTTTAACGGATTTCCATGACTAACTTTTCTATTACTTCTAAAGTATATGAAATATATGAAAATATATTTTTCAGAATCTTTGATCTATTAATTTTCCAAATTGGTAAAAGGCTATGGATTTGTATGTTATGAATCAACATTAGTATAGTACTGTTATCGGAGAAAGATGAAAGACAAACTTAAGCCAAGGATATAAAAAAAACAATGTAGTTAAACCCTACAAGATATAAGTTAAAAAAATGTGAATCTGCTTATATATATATATATATGAGAGAATAAAAGTAACTGTAAAATTTATTAGTCTTACCAAATTTTGAGCTGTTTAAATAATTTTTCCTTTATCCTTTATTTATTTACTTATTTGTCCTTCAAACTTTTACGTAGAAATACATTGCTAGTTCTTTGAACTCAATACCTCTTTGACTATCATATAACACCCATTTGTGCTTTTAATTTTATCTTTCAGATCTCCAAGAAGGAAAAAACAACGTAGCCCCACTCCCAAAACTGCTAAAGTACATATTGGCAAATTAACTCGTAATGTCTCCAAGGATCATATTATGGAAATTTTCTCTGTATATGGTAGTATAAGACATATAGAGATGCCTACAGATCGGATTCATCCAAATTTTTCTCGTGGTTTTGCATATGTTGAATATGAAAATGCAGCTGAAGCAGAAAAAGCCATTAAGTACATGGATGGTGGTATGTATTGAGTGTTCTTTTATAGGTCTACTCCACTTGTTCTTGCTTACCCAGAGGTGCAGGATTTCACTGTTATAAGACACTTATATTACTATTTGAGTTAGTAAAGTTTCAATAATTTCTGTAGTCATTTCTTTTAATTCTGATGACATGTGGTTTTAGTTTCAGTCCCATTGTGCATCACCTTGGCCAACCGAAGCCTTGTGAATGGATAAGCAGAAACTGAAAGAAACCCATTATATATCAGGTTGAGTAAAAAGTAAACAACGTTTGGAACCATGAAGAATTTGTACTGGAATTTTGCAAAATTTTGGATATTTTTTAAACATTCTTTTGCAATTGTCTGATAATACAAACATAGACTTGCCCAAATACATCAATAAATTAACATTGACATTTTTTCATCATTGTTACAATCATCTGAAATGGAACTGTCAAAGTGCAATATTCCTTCAAAAAAGGACGTAAAGTAGCTGTAACTGCGATATTAACAAAACGTTTGGTGAGGAAATGACCAGTGAGTGGTCAGCTCAAAAATGGTTTAAATGATTTCGCAGTGGAAACCTGAGCCTTGGAAAGCATAATGGATGCCCATCTGTCATCAATGACGGTCAATTAAAGACCATCATTGAGAAATATCCACGTAAAACCACTTGAGAACTGGCAAAAGAACTTCAGGTTAGCAAAAAAACTGCCTGTAACCATTTGCATGCAATCGGAAAATCAAAAAAGCTCGACAAATGGGTACTACATGATTTCAATGAAAATTAGATCATGCACAGATATGAAATTTGCTTGTCGCTTCTTCTCTGTAACCAGATCAATCCAACTGTATTGTAACTTGCAATGAAAAGTGGATTCTATACAATAATAAAAAATGTTCTTTGCAGTGGTTGGACCAAAATGAAGCACTGAAAACCTTCCCTAAACCAGAGCTCTTCAAAGGTTATGGTGACTGTTTGGTGGTGTACTGCTGGACTCATCTACTATAACTTCTTAAAACCTTTTAAAACCATTACTGCAGAAACATATTGCCATGAAATTGCTAAAATGAACGAAAAACTGCTACTCTTCCATCCCAGACTGGTCAACAGAAGAGGGCCAATCATTGTTCATGACAATGCTCAACCACATGTTTCACTAATGATGCTCCAGAAGTTGAGGGAACTTGGCTATGAAGTTCTTCCCCACCCAGCTTATTCCCAAGACCTTTCTCCTGCTGACTATCACTTTTTCAAGCACCTTGATGGTTTCCTGCGAGAGAAGGAGTTCAAAAATCAAACCGATGCTGAAAGTACGTTCAGAGAGTTCATCCACTCCAGAATTCTAGATTTTTATGTCACCGGAATAAACAAACCTGTAACTCGTTGGCAAAAATGTGTTGAGTGTAATGGAACTTACTTTGAGGAATAAAATTTCTGCATTGTTGAAATTGTGATGAATTTCATGTTTGAAACCATTGCTTACTTTTTACTCAGCTTGATATATATATATATATATACACACAATTTTACAAACCCTGAATTATATGTCTATTTGTCATTCAGGGTTTATGAAGTTGCTTATAAATATATTTGTCAATCAAATTCCAACATAGTTTGATTATCACATGTTTCGTACTTTTACAATTTTTTCAATATTGCATATTACAGGTGCTTACATATTTCGTAACAATCTTCAGGTAAATGTTTATGTAGTAGATTAACAAACAACTAATGTTCACATTTGATAACCGAAGTGAAATGATTGAATTTTTTCCTTTAAATACTTTTTGCTAGGCTCCACCTGGTTGAAGCTTATGAACACTATTTTGACCAATCAATATGGGGCTTAGGTGTGATGGTTTGATGACTGCAGTAACACATTGACAGCACTTATTAAAAGAAGCATTTTAACCAATCACAGTCACCAGTACAGGATTTCATTACAATCAGTTGTTGAGAAACATCTGACACTTCAAACTGTAGTCCCATCTTAACTATTTTTAAACGAAATTAAGTGCAAATTCAGATTAATTATATTATCAATATTACTACAAGTTTAGAGTTGAATTGATATTAGTAATATGAAGAATAATACTAAAACATGCGTGGCCATAGGAAATCTGTCTCAAAGAATTCTGTCTTGCCTATAAAAGCATGGAAAAGTGGATGTTAAGCATTTTTAAACTTATATAAACTAAGAAATGTCAGCTACTAATTTATTTGATTGAAATTGTGTTTTCTTAATAATGATTTTGTTTCTATTTCTGTTTTTAGCTCAAATTGATGGCCAAGAAATTACAGCAGCTGCTGTACTTGCACCTAGACCTACTAGAGTGATTCCTCGTCGTAGTCCTATACGTAGACTACCTCCACGATGGCGTCCATCTCCTCCGAGATTCAGAGATAGGCGCAGGTTTGTATTTTTTACACTTTATTCTATAGACCATATTTTTCTTTCTCCCCTTGGTATCTTCACTTAGGTTTCATTAGTCAGGTCGGGTTTAGCTGGCTCCATTGCAACTGACTGGTCATCATGCTTGAATATCACTAAAATTATGTCAACAGAACTTGTTTTTAAATGTCTATGCTTTCTCAGTATTGGCCTCTTATGCAGCCAGTTAGGCATGTTGGTGCTTAACATGTCTAGAGGAATACCTACCCGTTGAATTCCGTAGTGGTTAAATTATTATTGATGTGTTGTGTACAGTGTTAAAAGTGGTGGCTGATATACTGCAAATGCTTGAAATTCAATGCACTCGAAAAGTACTTGAGAAAGTGCAGGGAAGCCTTACTGTTATCACTGTCTTGAACACATTGGTGTCCTGTTGACTGCATCATCTAGCTAACCTCTTAACTTTCTGTTACTATACTTCCTACTTCCAGAAAAGACTTTGCTAAGGTTTTAACAAACAACTTCAAATCAAGCCGATTTCAACCAAGCTGGAAGATGGCCAACATCAGACAGCAGACACAGCTATCCAGGTTCAGTCCTAACTTTCTGTACTCTAACAAAAGAGCAATTGATTAAAATTCTAATATAGTATTGAAATATAATAGAAATACTTACCAACATCTAACAGCACCGAAGCTAAATGCGACTCAACTAGGTTATAATTGCAATCCTTTGGTCGTTAGACTTGCATGTTCTCTCTAGGAATTATAAAGCCCCAAATTTGTGTTCCACTTTTATTTCATAGTTGAGTGATTAATAGTAGGAAAGGCATCCATCTGTAAAGACAATTGCTCCTACAAAAGAGCCATTTCACCCATGCAAGCATGGAAAAATGGATATCAAGTTGATAATAAAAAAAAAAATTGTGTGAAAGACTTGAAGTGGGGAAAAAGATACCAGGGAAAGAAATAACTGGTATTATTAAGATATTGCTCTTTGCACTGTTTTTTTAATTTCTGGTATGTTAGCTTGAGGATTAGTCATTGGGCAAATTATTTTGAGCCTTTTGTTTTAATATGAAATTTAAAATCAGAAACTTGTTTCAGTATCTTTTTTAGTTTGGCCAGAAATATATTGGCAAATTTACAATGCCTCTTTTATATGCTGGTTAGATGTTCAAGTATAAAATGTAATACTTTAAAAGACCAGATAATCAAATTAGTTTCAATTCGGTGATACACATCAGTTTCTGAGAGTGATCAGTTTTACTTGTACACTGATTAAAGTTAACTAAGTGGAGCTGCAACGATACCCAAGGCAAAGCCTTTTGTTGTAAATTGATTGTTTTTTCAATATTTGCACTAAAAAAATAAAAGGAAACATGCAAAAGTGAATAAGACTAGAAACTGTAAATGTCTTTTACTTGTTCACTATTTTTATAATTATAAATGGCCACTTGCAAGAGGTAGATTTTGCTCTCCAGCAAATTGAGTGGATGTATATCGAAACTATCATCTTAGCATTAATAGGCATATATATATCTGTTTGAATATACTCAATGTCTGATTTCAGGTCTCCTCCCCCGCCTCCAAGACGACGTTCTCCTCCAAGACGGCGCACTCGGTCCAGATCTCCTGCTAGGCGACGGCGGTATAGTCGCTCTAGCTCTAGTTCTTCAAGATGAAAGCTGTTCTTTTAAGAACTTAAGACTGCAACAGACAAGAGTTATGGTGGATGGATGTTTGGTCAAGTCCTTTCACTAATTTTCTTATTAATATAAATAAATAATTACAAAAAATATATATATATTGAACATTTCCTCTTAAAAAAAAAATGAGAAATGATTATGGACTTCAAATAAATTGGAACCATTTAATGAGAACTCACTGGATATTCCTACATAGTTCTAATTATTAGTATCATGTTATTTTTTGTTTAAAAGCCAGTCACTTCACAGACCATTTGGATGATTTTCATTTGACTGTACTTATCTATTCATTCATGATAAAATTCATTTTGCATAATTTTATTCTCATTGTCTCATTAAAAAGATTTTTTTCTTTTTCTAACTTATATGCAATTTTTTTATCCATACAAAACATTTTCCTATTTCCAATCTCCCTACTGATGTATACAATATTTATATTTTTCTGTTTATAACTCTTCCATTTCAAATAATATCAGGAAAAGTTTTAGACTTGCTTTGAAAGTACATGTAAAAGTTATTATAATGAAATTACTTTTCCTATCAAATTTACACAAGGTTCCATCAACTTGTTTTACTGCTAGTTATAAATCAAAATTGTTTTTCTATATAGAAAAAAATAATTTCTCTAAAGCAATTTCAATGTACTTTTATTAATCAACAAAGTGTTCATTGAAAATCAAGTAATGCATGTTCATGGCTTTTTTTTCTCTGACCATGACCTCTCTCTACTTTCAAAAATAACGATTGCCTTTGACAGGAAGTTATTGTACCAATCTTTTAGGGGATAGTTTATCCTGTTGTTTTAGACAAACCATTTAAACAATTGCGTTACATTTGATTTAACTTCAGTAGTGAGAGAAACAATCTGCTTTTTTTTACTGCTTGTTTTCTTTTTTAAGCCGATAGAGATAGAAAAATTATGGATACATGAAACTTCACTAATAAAGCCAACATAAGAAAAAAGGAATAATCTCGCTAATCTTTTCTGCATTACTTTCAGCTCCACTTTTAGATTAATAATACTTCTATACTCTCATATTCTGACATCACTTTTATCCTCATGCCACCACAATATGTTTTTCACTAACAACAAAATAGTGTGTTATGAGGACCTGAAAATTAATTTTTAAAACAGTCTAGTTATATATAATACAAAATGAAACATGTATAAACACTAAATATGATTTTTGATGACCTTATGAAAGTTCCTCATTTTGGAAGTATTCTAAGTTCTTTTACAATGAATATTTTGTTTCAAGACCAAAAAGTGCTCCACACCCAAAAAGAAAAGAACTTTGCTTAAGCAATATGTTGCTCATTGGTACTGAAACATTTTTTTCTTTCTGTTGCCACTTCATACCACCTTGACCCAAACCAGCACAAGGCTTTTGTCAACCTATCTGGACACTTCATCGAAATTGCAACTCTCCTTTGATCAAAGTAAACAATTGTAAAGATTTGTAAGGCCACTAATTATGTAGCAGTCAAACCACTCTAGGACTAATATGGGAGTAAATAACATTTGTGTTGATAAAGCCACATCTGCTACCCATCTTGCTTTTACCTCCAGACTAAACAAAAGAACTTCAGTGAGAAGAATGCTGTTGCTTTTGACAGGAAATATTCAACTATATTTATAATGTTGAGAAATTTCTACTTAAGCTACTGGCTTTTTAGACTACAGGTACAACACTGATTTTCCAGTCAATGAATGGTCTGGAGTCTTTACAAGTAGGAACTTCAAAATTTCATCTCTCATACCTTGGATAGATTGTGTGTTCTCAAGAGATTACTAACACTAAAAATTCTGATGTACCCCAGGGTCAGTTATATCTTTTACACTCCTTGCTATACATTAATGCTTTCTCTGTCACTTCTTACTTCATCTCCTATGCAGATGGAACCACACTTAACTCATTAACCTTCCAAGTACACATACAAAGGCCTCTTTCCATTGCAATTTAGATAATTTATGCTAGATATGAGCTGCTGCCTTCAACAGAAACCTTGAAAACATTCTTTAATGGAAGTCAGTGTAAAACTCCAAATAATATTCCCTACTTAAGGCAAGAAAACATTTTTGTATCATATACCCACTTGATAAACAACAAAATTAAAACCTCTCAAACTCACTAGAAATTCTAAGCCGTGCATTCTCTTCTAAGAATCAATGTCATTGTCATTTAATGTTTGTTTTCTATGCTGGCATGAGTTGGACGGTTTGAATAGGAGCTGGCCTGCCAAACTGCAACCTGAAAGATCAGGCCTGCTCTTGTCATTTGAAAATGCAAAGAAATTCAAGGCCCTCATTGGAATATGGCTGCTGGAGAACAAACATATTGTAGATTGCAGCCAAAAGATCAAGCTGATTGTGATTTGTAAAGATTCACTCAGATATTTTTTTCTCTCTGCTTATTCAACCAATATCAAAAACGATTCTACTTTACTGAATACATCTACCCTGGATCACTCGATATCCCTTGCTCTCTCTCTCCTTCTTCCACTACATTTTACCTAGCCTTCATTCCTAAAAGGCACCCCCTTGATCTTTCTCTTCCGGCAGATGTTAACTGACATGTTCAAATTAAGCATCAATCTTGCCAGAATATGTGAAGCTCATGAGAGGTACTGCCCTTCTGTTACTAAGTAACTTCTAAAAAAATAAAATGAAACTTGTTTATAAATGGCTTCTTTTAAAAAGAAAAAACCCTTTTCTTTTTTACTAATATTTTCAAAGAAAAATCATGGTTTTATTTTTTAATGCCACTAATACAAGATCAGCTCAACTATTTCACCTCTTCTATCTTAAACATAAACTTTGATTCATTTAAACCAGTAATATCTGGCCTACATATTCTACCTGTTTTAAGTTCAAACTGGCCAGATGCAGCCTCTCACACATACACTACTACAATGTTATTATAAAAATAATCACATTATCAAAACTACAAGATAATGCATGATTAATTCAAAACAATGTGAATAAATAAGCATTACATTTGACAGTAATCCGAATGCTAAAGGGTTAAAAATAACTACATAAAAAAAAAAATTCTTGCTCAAATATCACAAGTCCAATATGAAAGAAATGTTTGTAGAAACACTGAGATGAAAGAATACCACTTCATAACAGCTCCACCACTAATATTTCATAGGATGTAAATCTTTCTTTCAGCAGACATGATGCATGCCTCAGACTTGAGAAAATGACATGGGATTTGTGATCTTCATGCCCTCCCCAAAGGCATTAGTGTCAGAAATGATATGGTTCTGGGTAGGAATTGAAACCAGGCTGTGGCTTCGATTTGCCGAAAATTTATCACCTCACCATGGCACCTGCCACAAATAAAAGAAAAATGTTCTAACAAATTGCTACAATTCTCCATTCTTTTTATTATATCATCAATAATTTATTATTTTTTTTTTAACAAAACAGTACTTTGCATCTTTTAAGTTAACCAAGCCAAATTAATAAAAAGGAAGTCCTGTATGATATGCAAGACTAAATTCCAAATGGTGTTTAAAAATAGACAAGAAAGGTTCTTAATTTGTATGGTGATAATGGAGCCCTATTTCAAGTGGGTTTATTAATATCATAATAATATTAATTATTCTTATTACAAACAGCATAGAAAAACATCTCTCTGTTCAATGCAGAGTTTCAAATAGTTGACTTCTTTTCTTTTGCAATTTTGATTGGAAAAAAAAAAAACAAAACAAAAAACACCCTAATACTTTCTCCAGCATAATCTTTTTATTCACCTAAGTTAAAACACCTGTTATATGCTAAATGCACGTTGATTCCAGGTGGTAAACATGTGCAAAACGATCATAAACTAATTTTTAAAAAAATAAAATAAAATATAAAAAAAATAAGTGTGATGTTGACAATAACAGGTGAAAAAAATAAATAAAATTAAATGCAAAGGAAATTAATTTTATGTGAAATCAGAAAAAATAACGAAAAAGAAATCACACACAAAGTAATGTAGGTTTAAGGTAAAGAAAACATCAGTAAAATAAAATAAAAAAAGGGAATGGCATTGGTTGGTTAAAAAAAAACCCATTAGGATGAACAAGGGGAAAAACTCTGCTATATCTCCTTTACAACCATTTTAATAACTGTTTGTGTTTTCATTGCAAAAAGTTAAGTTGGCCATGTGAATGAAAGCATAACTGCTTTCAATTAAAACTAATCCATAAGTCCAATATCACCTAACTAGGCCGACATTGCAAATGTTGCTCACTTCGGCTATCTGTAGACGGTCCACTCTCCTGATCTTCATCATCCATATCTAATACTCCAGTGATCCGGTATCCCATATTCATCAGCATCACTTCCAGTGGGTCTGCATTCATTCTTCTTTGGTTGGCTAATGCTGCATCATCTGAGTTATCAATTTCTCGCTCATTCTTTGTCCCATCCTGGAAAGGTGAAAAGGAGAAAAATTAACTACCTCTCCAAATATTAGAAACATTATTGAAGTATTTATTATTTATGCTAGCATGAGCCAAATTAAGGCAATATTTATTTGCCTTAATAAATAAAGGCAAATATTTATTATCGACAATTTGTGGGTGGAAATGTCAAAAAACATTACCAACCATAGCTCAGCGCAGAACAATGAAAATATCCACACAGACACAGTTTCCAACTACCAAATTTACTCACAAGGCGATGGTCCAAAGCTATGGTAAAGAACACTTGCCCAAGGTACCACAAAGTGTGATTGAATCAAAACCATGCAGTTGCAAACATATTTACTACATAGTCAAACCCGTACTTGCCTTCCAGTAAAATATTTACATGCCTGAGTGAATATCTTAAGAATCTCTTCTAAATTGGAAGAATAAGAAAAAAAATTTAATTCTATGTACATTTTTTTTCAGTTGAACCATAATAAATCTCTTCAGATTTTGATGTTTTAAAAACAGATTCTTGGGCAGTATGCAATTGCACTCTATCAATATCACCAAGTATAAGGCCAGTAATTTTAGGGGAAGAGGTAAGTCAGTTGCATTGACCTCAGTGCTCAACTAGAACTTATTTCTTGACCCTGAAAGGATGAAAGGTAAAGTCAATCTTTGTAGGATTTGAGCTCAGAATGTATAGAGCTAGGGAAAATGCAACTCCTCTTTTTTTTTCAGTTTTTCTCTCAGCTCAGTTGTACTCCATCATTTATGCACACTAACATTACACATCCAACAGAACAAGCTCACTTTATTTTTCTCGTCTTTGGAAATCCTCTGCATTCAGGACCCATGTCTACTCTTATGCAACATCAAACTTCATACCCAAGCAACATACAATCTGTCTTTAGAAACCCTCTGTAAACAGCAGAGCTAATAGTTCCCTGAATGTTTTCCAGCCTGTTTTTTTTCTGGCTACTGTACTTTTGAAACGCTCAACTCTCCTACAAATTAAATCACCTAGGTAACAGAAATTTTTAACTACTTCAAAGAGATCTGGGCATTTGCATACTTAACATGCTTATTTCCCCAGTGTATCTGCTGCATACAAAGTTCTCCATTCATTCGCCTATATTTCTACTACACTTCTTGTGCAAACATTCTTTACATTGAGTACACTGTACAGAATTCCTACTAAATCTTTTCTGCACACTAAGCACAAATATTTCCTTGACGGTAGCAGAGTTCTGGCTTTTTTTGTTTCCATTTACAAACATTTTTGTCTTTCCTAAGTTTACTTTAAAGTCTTTCAATTCCATACTTTGCTCTCATGTCTCAAATTTCTTATACAAATCTACAGATTTTTCTACAAGAACTAAGTCATTTCTTTTCAGTGTCAATAAAAGATGTGCGTGAAGGCGGCTAGCTGGCAGAATCGTTAGCATGCCGGGTGAAATGCTTAGCAGTATTTTGTCTGCCATTACGTTCTGAGTTCAAATTCTGCCGAGGTCGACTTTTCCTTTCATCCTTTTGGGGTCGACCAATTACACACTGGGGTTGGTGTAATCGACTTAATCCCTTTGTCTGTCCTTGTTTGTCTCCTCTCTGTTTAGCCCTCTGAGGGCAATAAAGAAATAAATAAGAGACGTGTGTCATCATTCTATACAAACATCTTTCCAACTACACCTTGATTCTCTCTAATACACTACCTAGCAATCCAAAACACTTATGCCTCTGATCCTCACATCATAGAACATTAGCAAACTGCTTTCTTTCTGCATCTCTCCCTGGTAAATATACATTACATCTAACTTCTTTTCTAGCCAGTTCATATTTTCTCTGCTACCCACATTTCCTCAAGTCTTTCCCAACTTGTCTCTTAGCTCTTATGGTTCTTTCTACAAAAGAAATGTGTGTGTGTGAGAGAGAGAGAGAGAGAGAGAGAGAATTTGTTTATGTGTCTGACATAATACCACCAGTTGAAAACCTGTGCTATTATCAAAAAAGTAACTTAGCTACTTAATAAAATATTCAGTGAAATTAAGTACCACACTTAAATAAGCACTGAGGCCAGTATGATCAATTTAAAGTAGAATTTTATAGGTTTAATGGATTACAGCCATGATGATGCCCCATCACAGTCACAGTCCAATGACTAAAACCAACAAATAAATTTCGTTCTTTTCATCTTAAGCGAGGATAAGTTATAACGCTACATGGATGTGATACCAAACGGACAAGATGCTGAACAGATAAGATGCTGAAAAGACATATGAAAATTAAAATATATGATAATCATTTTATTCCCATAATATGACCATTTGACAGACTAAAATGGTCAGTAAACTATATAGGTAGGAATATTTTAATTTTTTTATTATTTTGTCCATTCATGTCTGTTTGGCATTGTGTCTTTATGTCTGTTCAGCTTCTTGTCCTTTGGCAAAAGTGCACTCAGTATCCTGTCCGCACACAGTTATAATAGCTAATTTTTGATGATAAAGAGTGTTACTTACCTCAGCTCTTGGACTCCAGAGACGTACCACAGGGTCTATACCACTGGTGGCCAAAAGGCAGTAAGTAGGGTGTGGCTGTAAACAGTTAACAATTGACTCATCTCCATGTAGCACCCGTACGATGTTGGTTGTACTTTTCTCCCAAATAAAAAATGAACCATCGTCGGAGCCAGCAACAATGTATTGACCATTACTGGAAAAGAAAATTAATTGTTTTCAGTTCTAATACCAAAGAAATCACCAGAACAGTGAGAATACATAAACATGTGATAATATACAAATATGAATAATTGCTATAATTCAATATCAACACTGCCACAGTTGATATTGAATATCATCATCGTCATAATTTAATGTCCACTTTCCTATGCTTGCATGAATCAAACGTAATGTGTTGAGGCAGATTTTCTACAGATGGATGACCTTCCTGTTGCCAACACTCACTTGTTTCCAAGCATGGTAATATCTTTCCATAGCTACACGTTTTTTTTTTTTTTATAGAACCTCACTTTTATGATGATGTTCATTTCCAACCATCATCTAGTATCTAGACAAGGGCACACACACACAGAGTGAGCTCCTTTTGGTCTTTGTCTACCAAATCTACCCACAAAGATAAATACAGTCATTAAATTTATTATCCTTGCTCATGTCTTCCTCACAGGTTTCAGAGGTTCAAGAATACTGACATCAGTGTCACAGGTCTAGGGAGGCTTGTGGAGGCCATGAGCATTGCCCCTTCCTCCAGACCCAGAAAGTATAAAGAACAGACTTCACTGCATTAAAAGACAATTTAAAATTAAAAAGTTTGGAAATTTGGGGGTTATCACAGTACTTCCAAGAAAAGTTTTATTCAGAGTAAGATAATTTGTGTGGGAATTTGTAAGCAAACTAAAGATCTAGAGAGATATTATTAACATTATTGCTCCAAAAATATGTTAAACTACTGTTATATGAAGAATAGAGAATTTCTTATGAGTGGCAGATTAAAACCTTGATATATGTAACTATTTGAATTTCTTTTATACTTTCTGGGTCTGGAGGAAGGGGCAATGCTCATGGCCTTCACAAGCCTCCCTAGACCTGTAAGATTGATGTCAGTATTCTTGAACCTCTGAAATACAACACCTGTGAGGAAGACATGAGTAAGGAAGGAATTCAAGGGGGCTGATGTTCTGGTTAGGACGAACTGGACATAGTGATTAGTGCAGGACTTGGAGGTGGGGGCGGAATCAGCAAGGCAATGAGGTGAAGAGAGGCAAGGACAGGAATGCCTGAGTAGAGGTGGCAAAGACCATTACTGTAGTGGTAGAAAAGCAGAATATAAGAGACAGCACACCTGTAGGGAGAAGATTGGAGTATCAGTGAATGGCTTTTGAAATCACACACATATATGCACACACAGAGTGAATAGAATTAAGAAATTCTCTCCTGAAAGGTAAACTACTACAACAATAACAATTTTTGGCTTTTCTGCAACCTCCACTAGGAAGGTCTGCAAAAGCTACAGACAATACTCTATGCCCATTTGTAAGATTTAATACAACTTACCTTCCGAAAAAATTAGCTTCTTTAATATCAGTGGTTGTATTACAGTGTCCACAGAACCTCATCTCATAATCATAAGCATCTCTTCGCCATATTTTCTCCTGTTCAGATATTGCCATAGCCTTTTTGCGAGAGGATAGTTCACTTTCACTCTTCCCTGACTCGGCTTCATCTAGAAAAGATAAATTACATGAATGGAGACCATAAGACAGCTTTAAATACAACTGATTTAAAAAAAAGTTGATCAGATGTAATAACTGAGATTTAACAAATCAAGAGTAATTACCAGGATGATTAATTAATAAATTAATAAGAACAATCTTTTGTCAGGTGTGTATATAAATAAAAAAAGTCAGATAAACAAAAGCAGGCACAAGGAGTGTATTTTCATGGGAAGCCGCATATACAAATATATGAATGATGTAATCAAGTCTTATTTTACAGCTGATTTAGCTAAATAACCACTGGAGCCAAAACCATGTACAATAATCCCTTGACTATCATGAGTGTTACATTCCAAAACTGTCCCACAATAGGTGAAAATCTGCGAAGTAGAAACAGTAATGTACTGTATATTTTTTTACTATTTTTATAATATGTATATATTTATTTTATTATAAATGCAAAACAACACCTCAGAGGAATCGATGTAAGCTTAAATAATAAACTGTGATAGGTGAACTGCAATATGGCAAGGGATTACTGTATATTATTACTGTATATTACACTGTTCACTTTCCAGACATTTGTACATTACTGCGTATGCTTTATATGCACTTTTGACAAGTTGTAGTGCACCTGAGCACTGTATACAATAATTTCATTGTTATTATTATACAAAAGCTCAATAATACTGAAAGGGTTATGGATTAACATGACTTTGGAGAGATCTGTGATGTAAAATAACGTTATCCTTATCAGAAGACTCTGGTAGCCAGAGTACACACACACACACACACATTTTACAATCAAATGATATGATGACATAACTAAATCAATGAATCACAGACTTTTAGAAAAGAAGGTAAAACTCGTACCATGATCAGTTTTTGAAAACATTGCAGCTTTGATGTCTCTGTCAAGAGTCTCACAGGCACTGTTTCTGGCATAGTCTGGAAATTTGGACTTGAACTGCTGTAAGCAGTCATGAGCTTCTTGGGGCCATGACAATTCATAGAGGCAGCGAGCCAGACGGAAATGAGCTTTCAAATAATTGAGATCCAACTGGAGAGCGCTATGACAGTCCCGTAAAGCAGCATACAAATCTCCGTCCCTAATGAAGAGATCAACACATAATCAAAATTAAAACTAATAAACGAAGATAAAAAAAAAAAAAGAAAGCAATAGCATATTTATCTTTTACTTGTTTCGTTCATTGGACTGCCTCGGAAAGTTTAGTTAAACAAATCAACCTCAGTACTTATTTTCTTTTTAAATCTGGTACTTATTCTATTGGTTTCTATTGTTGAATCATTAAATTATCATCATCATCATCGTTTAACATCCGCTTTCCATGCTAGCATGGGTTACACGATTTGACTGAGGACTGGTGAAACTGGATGGCAACACCAGGCTCCAATCTGATTTGGCAGAGTTTCTACAGCTGGATGCCCTTCCTAACGCCAACCACTCAGAGAGTGTAGTGGGTGCTTTTACGTGTCACCCGCACGAAGGCCAGTCAAATGGTACTGGCAACGGCCATGCTCAAAATGGTGTATTTTATGTGCCACCCGCACAAGAGCCAGTCCAGGGCACTGGCAACGATCTCGCTCGAAAATCCTACGAAGGCCAGTCAGGTGGTACTGGCAACAGTCACACTCAAAATGGTGTATTTTATGTGCCACCTGCACAAGAGCCAGTCCAGGGTACTGGCAACGATCTCGCTCGAAAATCCTACAAAGGCCAGTCAGGCGGTACTGGCAACAGACCAAGTGGGTACGAGTGGGTTTGGAAAAAGGGAACTGAAAGAAAGCTGTTTTGTGTGTGTTTGTTTGTTTATATTTATGCTTCTCTGAAAATAACTGAACTACAAGTGATGCTGTTGTCATTTGCCCTGTGAACAAATTGTCTAAGATCCTTTATTTGACAAGTAGGTAAAGCTTAGCAACAGGAAGGGCATCCAACTCACTTAACCCATGCTAGCATTAAAAAAGCAGACATAAAAATGAAGAACAAAACAAAGTGTGAATTCAGTGTATTTTTGATAACTATGTATAATTCATATTATTGTAGCCTTCTTTCTAAATATCCCAAAACTGAAGATTTCATCACAAATTTCATCAATATTCCATTTTTTTTTTTATCACTTATTCAAGATGGAACACAATGCCTATTGCCCATTTCAGGGCCTCTAAGACTCGTGAGAGGGAGGGAGGTATTTTTAACTGGAGGCCTGGCCCAATTGCTTGCAATAGAATGGACTTCTCTATAAAAAGCATCTAAAGGTGAGGTGGTGGGTGTTAAACCATCAATAGATTAAATTTATCATATAAGTAGGCTACAACAGAATTTGAGCTTGGAATGCAAAAGAGCTGGAACAAATATTGCAAGGCATACTGACCAACAACAATGATTCTGCCATCCTACCCTCTTAGACTGGTACTCTAATCTTATTTGTACTTCATTTAGAATGGTGCAAGTAACATTGGTTTAATACTTATCCACTTTTTAATTCAAGAAAAATTTGGTAGACATGAACTAGAATATTTTTGTCCTGTACATGCAACCTCAAAAACAAAGCGTATGCATAAAGAGAATTTACCATTTTCGCTTCATATATGCTGCTGCTCTGTTGCCATAGAGAACTGAAGCATGAGGCATCATTGAAATCGCTTGGTTATATAAAATAATGGCTTTCCTACATTGGTCTTTTTCAAAATAATTGTTGGCTTTCTTTTTAAGAGCTTCCACTGGAGGTGACAAACGTTTGGTATCTCGTTTATACCTATAAAAGGGAAAGTACTGTTGATTTCAGATTAAACAAAAGAAAAACGTATGTAACAGTAGTCAGAAAGGTGATAATTTGACAAGCATAATAAAATAAACATTTTTCTTGTTTGTATGTTTATAACCTCTGTAATCCCAAGCCTAACAAAGCCTTGTCAATTGATCTGGTTGGCAGAAACTAATAGAAATTCATTGTGTATATGTGTATAAACATTTATATCATATATGTAATGCTGCAACCCATGTCGTTAATGAGTAGGATAAAGTTCCACTTCTCCTTCTACCTCTTTATCTTTTCCTTCTTCCTCCATGTCACCACTTACCATCTTGTATATGTGTGTGTGTGTGTATGTGTGTGTGTGTGTGTAAGTATATGAAAGCACATATGTATGTTTATACACTTGCATGAGTTTGTTGTCTATGTATTTATATTTATGTCTGTCTGTCTACCTGTGTGTGTGTGCACATGTGTGTACACTCATATACAATATATCTATATTTCAACACATTTTATGGAATGGAAAAAGAAACGAAAAGAACAGAAGGAGAATACATCACATCTACCTTTTCCCAATCCTACATTTAAACTTTTCAGGATCATCTTCTGCTTGTAATGAAGTTGTTGAGGAAGAAGGAGATGTTGATCTACTAGATTTTGGCACCATTGGTGTTGTAACTCCATTCGTACCTGCTCGATGTGGTACACTGAAGCCATTAGTTGATAGAGTTGCTTCTGTTGGAATTGAAAACAATGAAGATGAAAAGCAAGTATAACAAAAAGACTGTTAATCGAAACTGTTAGTCTGTATCATATAAAGACCTGCAAAACACTTAAACAACAACACCTTAATAACCATCCAGGAATCTACATTTTAGAAACAGTGGAATACTATTTCAAGATTCTGAAATTATGTATTGCAGTTTCATTTAAGATTGTCCCAACTTTGGCAATAAAATTTATACTAACATCAAAACAGGGTATCAGTATATAGTGCTAAAGATATCGCACTTGCTATCAAAGGACCAAATACTGCAATAGTTTAGGATTCAAGGGCCCATAGCTCTTCAAACCAGAAGTGGATCTCTTACTGGCAAGAGTCCTAGATGAACCAACTTCATGGCAGGAAACACAGATGAGGGCAGCAACATCAAACTCCCTCATTCACCAAATGCCAACAATTAAAAGAGGAAATGAAGATGTAACAGCACCAATGGTGGTGCCTCAGTATGGCTACAGCTCTCAAGCTGAAACAAGTAAAAGAGTAAAAGAATATGTAGGAATTAAATATACTTAAAACAAGCTTTAGAGGAGCTGGAAACTTTGGGATATTTATGACATGATCCTCATTGTAGAATCCGTTGAGGAACCCAGAAAAAAGTTCAAAATGTGGATGAGTGTGTTGGAGTCAAAAGGCTAAAGACAAACACAGAAAAGGCTAAAAAAAAACTTTAAATACTGGTTAATAAGAAAAACAACAAAAAAAGACTGCTCAAGAAGAACCTGTTTCAATCTTTCACAAAAGCAGATCATATGAAGTACATGTAAGTAATGTGATGTTGTATGGCAGACAAACATGGAAGGCAGAGAAAGGAGATGGTCACTGACTGAAGACATATGAGCTGATTGCCTTGTCTTTAGGCCCGCAATCCTTGATGAAGCTGTGACATAAGGCATATGATGGGTATTTTTATATCTAAAGAGACAGACAAACAGAAAGAAAAAGAGAGACAGAAGCAGAAGAATAGATCCCAGTAGAGGACTGGTACTTTATTGTTTCCGGAAGAATGAAGTGCAAAGTTCAACTTGGTAGTAATTGAACTCAGAGCAGAGAGAGAGAGCCAGAGAAAAGACTGCAAGGCAATCTATCCTATGCTCTAAAACCTCAACCAATTGCCTATAAACTGGTTGTAGTGTGTTGAATGCACAATACTAATTTACATCAAAGGTTTGAGCTGAAGTGAGTTGAGAAAGTGGTTAAGCACTGAAGGTATATGCTAATGAGTAACAATAACACAAAAAAACAGTTTTAATGGTGTGGATAGACAATTACAACAGCTTATGCATGTCAATGGAAAAAGCATTGTGGGTTGATGGTAAAAAGTAACCATTAGGGTCATAGACTAAGGAAAATATGGAAGGAGGCGGTGAGATAGATTTAAGACCGTCAAGTCTCATAAACAAGATTACAGAAGATTGAGAACTATAGGGAAGATCCTGAACTACAAACCTTTCCAGGTAGTTCTGGAATGGTAAAACAGCATTTAAAAAAATGGTGATGATGGTAATGGGTTTTGTTTTAAGCTTAAAATCTTTGAAAATATAATACAAAATATCTATTTAAGAATCAATATCAATATATTATAAATTAACTACCAACAAAAATAATTCGTAAGCTAACTCAAAAAATCATCACCAAAATAGCAGAAAAAAACGACAGTGAAGGTATGTAGACTCTTCAAGAATCGATCCTTTTGGTTATATTAATAATAATAAAGGAGTTACGACGCAAAAACATATATATTTAAATGAACACATTTATCTTCTTCAATATATATTTCAGTATAAAGAATTCATTAAGAGACTTAATAAATCAAAATTTCTTTACACATCTTATGAATGGTTTGTATTTTTAAACCGAATGTAATTTTCTGGTGTAATATTTATTTTTCCTGAAGATGTGTAAAAAAATTTTGATTTATTAAGTCTCTTAATGAATTCTTTATACTGAAATATATATTGAAGAAGATAAATATGTTCATTTAAATATATACGTTTTTGCGTCGTAACTCCTTTATTATTATTTAAGAATCATTTATCAGGATAAAAACATGAATTTTAGGAATAATCAACACGAGTAGCTAATGAAAAATAGATAGAGATTGAACTTGTTACAGGTTAAAACTATGTGAAAAAAAAAAAAAGAAACTTACCTTTTACTATGCCGTTTGCATTACCTAGTACCAAAGACGTGTCAAACTTTTGTGGTTTTCTTTTTTTATTTACATCAAACAAATAAATTTGTTCGCCCCCAAGGTTAACCAACAGCTCAGACCCATCTGGACTATATGTGACATAGGTGGAGGCAAGGGTGCGATACCGCTTACGGTAGTCCATCTGTTTCTGAGGTAAATGGCCTGAAATAAAATTGTTTGGTCATTAGACATACTTACACACACACAAACAAAAACAGATATATACAAGCCCTGTGTGTGTGTGTATGTGTGCACATATACACATACATATTTACAAATACATACATTCATTCAAAAGTGTGTACATGAGGATTCATATATATATATATATATATATATATATATATATATCATCATCATCATTGTTTAACGTCCACTTTCCATGCTAGCATGGGTTGAACGATTTGACTGAAGACTGGCAAGCCAGAAGGCTGCACCAGGCTCCAATCTGATCTGGCAGAGTTTCTACAGCTGGATGCCCTTCCTAACGTCAACCACTCCGAGAGTGTAGTGGGTGCTTTTACATGCCACCAGCACGAGGGCCAGTCACATGGTACTAGCAACGGCCTCGCTCAAAAGGTGTTTTTTATGTGCCACACACACACACATACACATACACATGTATATGTAAACACACACGCACATACATAAATACATAATATATAATCACAAATTGACATATGCAAATACATATGTGCACAGATAGAAAACAGGTGTTTTATATCTAACCTAACAAGCTTAATATAAAGCAGATTTAGGGAGAGTCAACTGGAGAATGTGCAGCCTACTCAAAATTAAAGCTGTTTCATGAAAATATACTTCTCTTGTAGCACAAAGCTGAAGCCAATTAGCTCCACAAGCATTATTAATATAATCATAATGTGATAAAGAGTAAACTCATTTACACTGACCCCCAATACCTGATTGATACTTAGGTATTAGGGTTGATGCAATCAACTAACAATATCGCTTCAAAATTCCTAGCCTTGTTTTTAAATCAGAAGCTATTATTTTTGTTGTAGTGGTGGTGTAGTTGTTGCTGTTCAAATGTTGCCAAAATCAACTTTGCCTTTCATCCTTTCAAGGTTGACAAAATAAATATCATTTGAGCACTGGAGGTGGGGGGTTGATGTAATCAACTTATCCCGACCCCTAAAATTGCTGGCCTAGTGCCAAAATTTGAAATCATCATCATCATCATCAACAACAACAACATTGGTATTTGCCTGGTACTTTATTTCATCACCCCCAAAGGGAGGAAAGGCAAAGCTGACTTCGGTAAGATTTGAACTCAAAACATAAAGAGCCTGAAGAAATGCTGCTAAGCATTTTGTTCAACACAGTGATTCTACTAGATCACTGCCCTCAAAACCATTTTTGAAACAAGCAAAAGGCCTGAAATTTGGAGGAGGGGTTTAGTCAATGTCATTATTCCCAGTACATGATTGGTACATTATTTTACTGACACAGGACGGATCAAAGCAAAGTCGACCATGGGAGGATTTGAACTCAGAATCTAAAGAGCCTGAAGAAATGCTGTCAAGCATTTTGCCCAAAGCGCTGAATCTGCCTGCTCACCACCCAAAGTGTCAAATTTTGGTACAAGGCCTGCAATTTTAGGGGTGGTGTAAGTTGATTACATGTGGTTGAAAAGCAAACTTCTTACTACAAAGCCATGCTTGCATTTATAATAATAACAATCCTTTCTGCTATAGGCACAAGTCCTGAAATTTTAGGGTAGGGGGATAGTTGATTACATCAATCCCAGTACACAACTGGTACTTATTTTACAGATCCCGAATACATGAAAGGCAAAATAGGCCTTGGCAGAATTTGAACTCAGAAAGTAAAGACAGATGAAATGCCGCTTAGCATTTTGCCTGGCATGCTAACAATTCTGCCAGCTTGCCAACTTAATAATAATGGTTTAAATTTTGCTACAAGGGCAGCAATTTTGGAGGAAGGGGACCAGTCGATTACATCGACCCCAGTGTTCAACTGGTACTTATTTTATCGACTTCAAAAAGATGAAAGACAAATTTGACCACGGTGGAATTTGAACTCAGACCATAAAGTCAGACAAAATGCTGTTTAGCATTTTGCCCAGCATGCTAATGATTCTGCCAGGTTGCCACCTTAATAATAACAATAACAATAATAACAAGAGCACTCAGAGAGCGCAAACCTCCGCCAAGGCAACACCAACGTCCTCTCAACGATTAGCGAGAGGTGATTTTTAAAATGAGAATATCTGAAATAAACTCGACTGCTCTCACAAACTAGAAAGCTAAAAATGAACCTGACCACTCTCAAAAATTGAGTAAAAAAACAGGAAAAATAATCCAGAATCCTTGTTCGGTACTGGATTGATCCCAAAATCTAATCAGTTTGTGCCAGTCACGAGGCCAAACATCCCTAAAAGTTTCATTTGAATCCATCCAGCAGTTCTTCAGATATCTTGTCCATAAACAAACAAACAAACACGACTGAAAACAATACCTCCACCTTCGCTATGGCAGAGGTAATAATAATGATAATAATAATAACCATTTCTACTGCAGGCACACAGCCAGATACTTTGGGGGAATAGAGTCTAATTGATTATATCAACACCGGTGGTCAACTGATACTTGTATTATTGAACCTAAAAGGACAAAAAACAAAGTTGGCCTCAGTTGCATTTGAAATCAAAAAATAATGATAATCAATGGTAGGCATGGTTCTGCTAATCTGCAAACAGCTAATTAGCGAAGCTAATTTTATGTTTAGTGGACTAGCGTTTTTTGCTAACTTTGGAAATCTTAAGCAGACCAATTAGCTTCCATTAAATTTAGCTCCGCTAACAAAATTCATACATTTGTTCCTGTCTGTTGTGGTCATGTCTTGAAAGCCCTGTTGAGGAGTTGAGTCTGCAATGGCTGTTGGTGAGGCAGAGGTCACTCAGGTTGAAAGCCAGGAGTCTCAGAAGCTGTGGCTCCACCTGGAGGACTACTTTTGTCCTTACATCAAGGGGTAAGAGGAATGTTAAAATCCTGTGCTTCCAGTGCCATGTGCCAGCCCAAGGAGACCACCATTGAGGGACAAGCAGAGAGCCTCTACAATTTAAGTCACATGTCAAGAGGAAACACCCAGTGCATGCCAACCAGTTTGAGGAGAGGATCAAGGCTAGCTCTTCCCGTGAGAAACACAGACAATCTTCAGGTAGTAGTGCTAGTAACCAGTCGCAACAGCTATATGCAATGAAAGCACACCAGCTCAGCATTGGCGAGGCATTTGCCCAAACTGCTGGCATTGGCATCTGTCAGTCTATGGTGGACAGAAGGATTGTAGACCTGTTTGTCAACAACATGCTACCACTACATGTAGTGGAGTCCCCCACCTTGGTCAGCCTGATCAAGACGCTGAACCTCAGCAAGACATTGATGTCCAACTGGACTCTGGGCAGGATGATTTTGGCCAGCCATAAACAGCTGCAGGAGTGTCTTACAAGGTATTTATAAATTAAAATTATACAAGTTTATTAAATTATTATTATGGTGTACTTCACGTTTTCTTAATTCAATTTATTTATCAAATAATTATTTTCTTAATTAATGTAATAAAATGTATAATAGCTAATTGAAATAAACGTCATAATATATAATATATGGTATATACATATATTCCACTTATGATTAAGTCTGTACAGTCAAAACAGCAGTCTTTAATGAAATAACGAATAAACGAACCTTAAGTTCAGAACTTATCAAATTCTGACCCTCATTCCATCTCTCTTCTTGGTTATTCATCCCTCCCCACCTCCAACCAATGCATCACCTATCGAGGTAGTGTCACTATTTTCAAAAGTTTAATAACATGGCTTTAAATTACAAGCAATATTTCCATGAATCTAGAACAGACTAGTAACAAATGTTAAAATACATTATGTGTGATTTCTATAAATAAAATATGGTTATAAGATATTGCTATCAAGTGTCCTGCCTCCTTCCTACCCACAAAAAATTGTACAAACCATGGACTCACAAAAACCATTGCAGCTTGTGTGGAGATGTGGATGAGAGGTTAGTTTCTATTTTTTTAGTAGGCCTTGATCATACCCTTCGTCGGTTTATATATAGTGATGGTGAGTTATTTCCCTGTTGGTTTTAAATCGCTGCTAGTCACCTTGATTATTTTATAATTTTCACATTACCATTTGGTGAAATCAGTCACTGATTCCAATGGCATTCTCCATAATATTGACAGGGTGAGTTGGCCTCTATCAGTTGTGATGGAGTAAGCATTACTGATGAGTATTAATTTCCTATACAAAATTAGCATGCTAATCTAATGCATCTCATTCACAGCTGAGAGGGTTTTCTCTCCTGTCAATACAAAGAGATCATGTGCTTTGTGGCTAAGGAGTCTAGGGCTCCTATTTCTAGCAATGCTGGTGCTCACTGAACCTTTGTCACTCTTAGTGACAGTGAATTATTTCCTTGTTGGTTTTAAATTGCTGCAATCCACTTTGATATTACAGATTGCTCAAGGATGTCTTCTGGATGGCGACCACTGTAGACTGTTGGTTGGCTCACAACAGATCCTATCTGGGGATGACGGCATACTGGCTGGACCTCAAGACCCACACGAGACAACATGCTGTCCTGGCCTGCTCTTGGCTCAGAGGATATCACACCTTAGATGTTCTCACCTAGGCCAAGGTGGATACTCATTACAAGTTCCAATTTCATATCAAGGTGACCAGAATGGATTACGGCAAAAACTTTGTTACGACATTTATGCAGTTTGGTACAGAAGTTGAACTCTCGCCAGACATTCCCGAGGCTGCTGCTGATCCAGATGTGGAGGGCATCAAGGATGTGGACCTGGACCTGGATCCCGAGGCTGAGGATGTGGGCGAAGGTGAGTACATTTCTGTTGATGCCATCCTTGAAGAGTCCAGTGGCCTGGGCCTAAACTTGCCAGTGCGCAGGAAGTGCACAGCCCATACCTTCAACTTGGCAGCCAGTATGGATGCCAACAAGGTTCTTGACAGCACTTCATTCAAGTCAGCCTAGAGGAAAGCCATGTCCAAGGCACAGTGGCTGTGGAATCTGCAGAGCCACAGCACAATGGTGACATGCAGCATTTTGGATGTGTTGAAGAGGAGGCTGGTGGTCCCCAACAGTACCAAATGGAGTTCTACCTATGACTCTGTTGTTGTCCTCAACAACCTGCTGGAGAAGAATAGGGGAGCTGTCCACAGGGTCATGACATAGCTGAAGCTGCAGACCTTCACTGATTCTGATGTCGGCTTCTTGACAGAGTACACCTAGGTGATGTCTAATGTTGCCAAGGCCTTGGATAAAATCCAGGAGGAAGACCAGGCCTACCTCGGGATCCTTCAGCCGATTGTATTGGCTTCCATCATGAAGTTGAAGGAGGCCAAGTTCAAACATCTTCTGTACTGCAGTCCTCTGGTAGATGCAATACTGGCAGGCATCATGCAAAGACTTGGGCTCCTCCTAGAAGACCTGGAGTAACACCCCAAGTTTTACCTGTTCTGGCTGGAGCAGTATAATAACAGCCAGGTTAACAGAGTAATGAATGCCATGGAGACCGTTGTAGAGACAGCCCTAATGGAAACCAATGAGGAGGACAGCAGCACCACCAGCAATGAGGATGAAAATGATTTCTTCAACAACAACACTCAGTTTCAGGAGAGCAGGAGCCACAGGTCACTGAAATCCAAGGAATAAAACTTGGTGAAGACCTGGCAAAAGGGCATCTTGAAGGAGGTCATGCCCAAAGTCGCCTTTTGGGGTAAGCAGGTCTTGATCGACCTGTTCACCAAGTATAACAACGTCATCCCATCTAGTGCTGCGGTTGAGCGCCTATTCTCTATAAGCAAAGATATTTTGAGGGCCAAGAGAGCCATTCTATCAGACGGTAACTTTGAGATGCTGATGTTTATGAAGGGCAACCAACAACACGTTGAGGTGATGGAGAAGGCTCAACCAGAGTAGTACAACTTGATCATCATTTGATCTTAGCATGATACCTATGCAATACTGTATCGTTTTGATTCATTTAATACTTTTTGTACAGTAAACAAAATGTATGATGACTGAAAAACTAAAGCTTAATTTCATTTGTTCATTTAATTATTTGCATACACCTTGATCATAATCTGATCTTGGCATGCTACACCTTTTTGGAAAGCTCTATGTCTAAGCTACAACATGAAAATGTCAGCTCTCTCGGTTTATTTTTAAGGGTTATAGAGCAAAAAAAAAAACAAACCAAAACTAAATTCATATGATAAAAGTTAGCATTAGCTTCTGCTAATTTTTTTACCTGTTTAGCGGTTTAGCATTTGCGAAGCTAACTTTTTTCGTTAATGGATTAGCAGTTAGCGAAGCTAACTTATTGGTTAGCTGTGCACACCACTGATGATAATAATAATGATTTTAAATTTTGGGACAAGGCCAACAATTTCAGAGGATGGGATAAGCTGATTATATTGACCCCAGTGTTCAACTAGTACTTACTTTGTTGACTCTGAAAGGATGAAAGGCAAAGTTGACCTCGGTGAACTTAGAATTTGAACAGAAGAAAAATATTGCTAAGCATTTTCTTTGGCACGCTAATGTTTCTGCCAGCTCACTGATTTTAAATTTCACTTGACAGTGATTTATCCAGTGGCTGAATAAAATACTAAGCAAAACTACAAGACCCAGTTGAATGTAATATTAAAATAAATTTTACTCTGCTCTTAGTATTGAGTTGAGTTTCACCATCAGTAAATGTTCAGTTCTTATTTTCAAAATTGCTTTGGCATGAACAAGTAACTCTTATTTCCAAGGGAACAGACCCCTCTCCCACAACACACAGATTAAAATGTGTACAAACAAAGTTAAAAGCTCCTCATCCCCAGCCCCATCATACAAAACTCACAGACCTACCACCTATAAATACAACATCCATCTCTCATATGTATATACAGACAAACAATAATAGAATATAATACTTTTCGAAACAACAATTTAAAAATGAAAGAGAACAAACCTATGGACAGGTTTCAAACTACATTTCTTTCTCTTACCAAGAAATAATGGTTTTCAACTACATTACACTGATGTTGCATTCCCTTTCTTATCAAATTAGTTATGCCTGCATGCTTTAGCTGAACTTTTAACCTCAACAGCGTACTACCTGCTTCATCAATAACTTGACAGCCACTTTAGTTCTGTTTAGAGTCAAGATTCTTTTATTCATGCAAGATATCACATGTGAGATTTAAATCATTGACGAAAATTCATTTCAATATGAATAAATACTAAAAATAAGGGCTATAATATTGATAACAGCTTTAATTTATCAGATAGGGGGAAGTAGGTAAGCAATGATGGAAGCAGACTGAGTGAAAATGTAACTGCAGAGGCAGAATAAATGGTTTACCATTATAGCCAAGATGAATTTACATAGTTTAGCTAATGTTCAGGCAAACACACATTAAAACTGAATTATATTCCAATAATACAACATTTCTAATATAACCAATGTAAAATATGCAGCAATATTTTACAAAGTAATACAAACATTTAATTGGTTTAAAGATCAATTGTAATTGAAATTTAAATATTAAAGTAGTTTTAAAATCACAGCTATTAATGAGCTGTAATTCATTTCAAAATCATTGTTGCTTTTTGGTTTTGTAAAATCAAGGATAAAAAATTACTGGCTTAAAATCTCCTACTGTATATTTTATAATTTTTTCAAACATGAATATTTGCTGATATAATTAAAATAGAATTATTCTTCAATGCCATGTGATGTAAATGCTGTTGTTTTTATTTTAATTCAAAGGAGATATTTTATAAATGGGATACATGCAAACCCAATTATAAAACACAGATCATTGCGATTTCAATTCCAAAAGTGAAAGGTTAAAAAGACTTTGATGTGCTTCTTTAAACCAATTAAGAAATCTAAAGAGAGCAGATACATAATGAGAATTGTGTGCAATGAGTTGAAGTAACACCAGTAGACAGTTGCAGGCATTAATTGCAGTTGTATTACCTGCTATGTAGAACTTAACACAGCCTTGAGGCATAGGGAACTCCGCACTGTACGCAGACCGCATCAGAGACAGAGTGTCCTCAAATGACCTAGAAGAACAATTAAAACAAACAGATTTATACCTGCAACAAAGTATTGTACACAGCCCGAATGTAAGTTGTAGTCCTCTTCCCTTAAGCTGGGTGGAGTCACAGGGCTATCCCATTGTAACCTAGTAAGAGAGAGGATCAAAATTGGGTTATGAAACTAAAGCAAGGAATAGAAAAATATCAGAGTTGATTCTTGCTTATAATATTTAGAAAATGAATAGAGATGTTAAATTTAAACTGGATTCAAATTAGAAACTTTTGTTTCTATGTACACATCCTAGAGTGAGGCATCTGGTGATGATCACAGACCAAACCAATTGAAACAGTGTAGATGTAGATATAAAAAAAAAAAATTTCATCCCTAAAGCTGAAGTTAAAGATCTGAAAAAATTATCATTATTATTATTCTTGACTCTGTGTATAAATACTGATCAAGAAGGAAAGAAATAAAAACATCTTCCAAAATTTATGAAAAAAACCTTAAAAGAATTTTGTCTTTGAAATTTCAGAAAAAGAGAATCTGAGAGTTGAATAGTTTTAAACAGAATTTATGTAAAACACAAAATATAATCCAAATTTGAAGGTTACTGCTCAATGTTTTGCAAAATATTTAGTGCAAATTGGTGGATGCATTTTTGAATACAAATTATATTTGACATCAAAAAAAAAAAAAAAAGCAAGAAAAAATACTGAGTAAAAAGAGATACAAAAAAGAGAGATAATCACACAGAATCTATACTATCTAATTTACAAATATTCATTAGTAAGAAAGCGGTTAAAACCTAACAAAAGTCACCATGACCTCAAAGTTTGAAAACCTTTTTAAAACTAAAATATAAAGTTTATTTGTTTTATTAAAATATAAGCAAAGAATGTGTTAATCTATAATAAATTTATTGTGATGTTAAATGGCCCAGTCAGCTCCTATGTTATAAGATCAAATTCATCACAGGTATTAGAATTCTTTATTTCTAGTGGGCAGGATATTTTTATTCAAAGTATCTTAGTTCACTTAGATAAGACTGTGTGCTAACCCCCTTAGTGAAAGTTACCCAGATAAACTAATGTTACAATCCAAGAAAAACATATTTATCATTAGATTAGTGTTAAGGAAACAGAGATAGGCACTGCTTTAATGGACTCTTCTGATCTGTAAAATAGGCCAGTTTTTTTTTTTTTTTAAAAGAATACACAAAGGAAAAACCGACTATGCAGAGAATATGCAAGTTAATACCCGCACAGACCAATGCAAATAACTGATCTGAGATTTATCTTAAAGCTTTACAGTTTAATATTTATAGTTACTGAATCTAGTTGTAAATAAAGATAGAGTAAAATCCAGTTGATTATAAATATGTTACAATATAAGAAAAATAAGGATTTGACACATTGAAGTAACTCAACTTACCGTGATCCATTATCAGTAGGAAATTTGATACTTTTGCATGACAACATTCTTCTGTCATACACCCGAACATAAGGATCATTAGCTCCAACTGCCATCTCATCTGGCCGTAAAGGATTGATAGCAATGCACTTTGCTTCAGCATGAAGTCCCATATGTGCATTAAGATTGATTAAAACATTCTGGGGTGTGCTATCACAGATAATTGGAGTTCGCAGATCAAATTGCCTATTAGGATATTGAGAAAAGCAATGAATGAGAAGAGTCAATAAAAAAAAATGGGAGCAACAAAAATAAATTCTATATCTACGTAAAGGGAAAGTGAAAGTAACTTATTGTGTGTCTGTGTGTGTGCCTGTCTGTCTGTGTCTGCATGGCTGTATGTGAGAGTATTTGTGTTTCTTTGTCTTGAGATTATGCTGTAGTTATAAATGAATGTCACTACCATGCAAGTGGTATCCCTTGTTTCCAGTCTTTCAATAAAAACATGTCTAACCATATGGAAATGTTACCTTGACTGGATTACAAATGCCAACAAGGGTATGCAGCCATAGAAAATCTGTCTTAATGAATTCCATCTGATCCATGCAAGCATGGTAAAGTGGACATATGGGAGAGTAAAAATGATGATGATGAGATTTAATACTTTACACATTACTTGTACACTGTCTTTGTATCAGAGAACCAGTCCACAAAGCCTCAAGCAGGTTGGTATCAAAAGAGTTAAAGAGACCAGCCAGAAACAATAGATTTAACCTTTTAGTATTCAGATTACTCTGTTAAATGAGGTGTTTAGTAACAGACCATCATAAGTACCACAACTTAAAAACCGAGAAAAAAGTCAAAGTTTCACAACTTTCAGAATGCGATATCTCAGCAAGGAACGATGTTAGGAAGCTGGTTTTGGTCTTAAAATGACTGTGAAGACCTCCTCTAGTCATTCCACCTATGTATAATTATTTATTTAGGTATGCATCTGAAAGATGAAACAATGACTGCGTCTTTCTCATTTTGTAGAATATACTGGTACAACAAAACGGTGTATTGCATTGCATATTTTAGCCATAATACCTAGTAAAAAACATACAGAGACCCCACAAAGGTACTGTTTGTGTTTTAATATACCAAGGTAAGTATCTTTAAGAGGTAAGTAAGACAAGATAGTAAGATAATAACCCATTATCGTTATGATGGAAATGAGGAATATTAGAAAATGAGCCATAACACCTTGAAAAACGATACAGGAACCACACTGAAGTTATTGATTGAGTGTGTGTGCTCATGATGGTGTGTTACTAAATTCTCTGGTCCGAGTTTGGGTGAGCGAGCATCGTGTCAACAGCGTTGAGGTACAATTTTTGCAGCAAGATTTTTGAACTTATTGCAAGCTTCACTGGTTCTTCTTCCCAACTTTTTGGGATTCTAGATGTCGAGACAAAGAAAATGTTATACTAATCTTGAAAATGGCCGGGGTGGCGCTTACGACACTCGGTTACTAAACACATACGTTATCTTGTAGCTTTGAGATTTTAATGATTTTGTAGCTTTGAGATTTTTAAAATGACATTGTAGGGTAGGAGTGAGAGGCTAGATTTGGCTAGTTTGAACAAAAAAAAACAAGTAGAATATTGGGGACTGATGTGTCCAGTTTCAATACTAAAGGACTAACCTCTTTTCATAACATCCAAATTTGATAGTCCTGACCAAGACTATACAATACTTGAGAGAAACTGTCAATTGAACTCCCCTATAACAACATAATCAGTTAAAAAAAAACAGAAACATTTCAAAAAATCTTTCGAAATTAAAGGAATTTTCTTACATGATAGTGCCATCTTCTGCAGCACTCCAGAACATAAACGGAACATTCGGAGCAGTAGCTAGTCGCTTCACACGGCCTGCATGGCAGCCAAATACATGTGTGGTTTCCTGAATATTTACATCATGGACTCGGATCTTGCAGTCAGCTGCTCCACTCACAATTATCGAATCATTAGAGTTGGGAAGAAACTGAAAACAAAGAAAATCCATAGACAAATGATTATATACATATACACACATATATAAATATATATATATATATATATATATATATATATACACACACACACACACACACACTCACTCATATATATATCAGTGCCTGTCTTGGCTCTGTATTTCTATGTATATTGCTAGCATTGCAGTTGTTGCTATTTCAAGCTGCTTGGTAGCTTGGTGTCTACCATGGAAAAGGTCAAATCAGACCAAAGTCACGTGATCTGGTAGTCTGAACAGTGGGAGAAGTGATTGTCTGACACTGGCAATAGCAATGTAGTGCTTTTATGCAACAGTTAACCATATGAGAGTTTTCCCTCTTAGTAAATAATGCAGTATTTGTGTTTTAATGCAACATCCACTTTTAAGTGGTAATTATTTTACATTTGGGTATGAATACTATCTCTGTTGCTCTATACACACACACACACACACACACACACACACACATATATATGCGCAAGCCATTCAGATTATCCAGGAGAAAATGATATAACTGTAGTGAAATGATAAGGGAGCAAATGAGGCGATTTGCTGTACGTGATAGGATGCATCAGGCTAAGAAAATATCGGTCTTCCATACATACATACAGGCTTGTCCTTTCAGGTGTCAGTGATGGTGCCACATAAAAAGAACCCATGCTGGTGCTGCATAAATGCACCTGTGCCAGTGCTGTGTTAATGTATCTGTGCTGGTGGTACATGAAATGCACCTAGCATGCTCTGTTAAGTGATAGACGTTAGGAAGGGCATCTAACCATAGAAACCATGCCACAACAGACAATTTGGAGTCTGGCCAGCTCCATGTCAAACTGTCCAACTCATGCCAGCACAGAAAGCAGATGTTAAACAATGTAGTGAATAGAATCAGTTTACTATCCCATCAACAGCATTGCATTATTATGCTAAAACCATTTAATGCTTACTAGTCAAGCTCATGTAAAAGTAAATAGGTTGTTGCTGAAGTAAAACAATGTTCAACTGCATTTTAAAAATTTTGACCAATGGAGATCTTATACATACCATCATCATCCAGTGTTTTAAATCTGGGTTTTGTCCCCATTAACAGGGGTGGTTGGATCTACCTCAATGTCATAGTAACTGAGGCAGGTAGGAGCAGCCTACCCCAACCTTTGGGCTAGCTGGTGCCCATTCTCCCTTGCTATCATGAGGCTTTTTTGGAGCTGGATTTTCTATGGGGAACATGCCCTTGCTTACCTCCAACCTCAGTTTCTAGACATATCACCAGAGATAATTTCTTTCATAGTGATGAAACAAAATACATTTCCCAACATTAGATTCTGCACTTGAAGAAAAACTGACCACTGGCTTGATTTTCAACATTATATGAAGGGCATGTAAAAAGCACCATTCAAGCGTGGTCGATGCCAGTACTGCCTAACTGGCCCTTGTGCCAGTGGCATGTAAAAAGCACCCACTACACTCTTCGAGTGATTGGCATTAGGAAGGGCATCCAGCTGTAGAAACTTTGCCAGATCGGATTGGAGCCTGGTGCAGCCTTCTGGCTTGCCAGCCCTCAGTCAAACCGTCCAACCCATGCTAGCATGGAAAGTGGACGTTAAACTATGATAATGATGGTGTTTCATTCTATAAAGACTGAACCGATCATATATTATTGAATCTTGTTAATCAATAATACATAAAAGATGGAAATCATTTATGCTAACTTTGGTTAATAGCTAGTAAAAGAGTGTGGCAAAGTATTGCCTTACAATTGTTAGTGGATCCAATTCACAGATGGGGTAACATGTGTTCTCAAGTAAGGTAATTAATTTCACATTGCTCCAGCACACTTAGCTAAAAATGAGAACCAGTGGAAGCTGAAGTTAACTGTGTGAGGGATTGATCTCCTGTTCAATGATAAGTCTTATACTTTTAGTTCTCTTTTATCTTTTACTTGTTTCAATCATTAGACTGCAGCCATGTGGGACAACACTTTGAAGGGATTTAGTCAAACAAATCACCCCTAATACTTAAGTTTTTTTTTTTAATAATGCTAATACTTGTTCTATCAGTCTCTTGGGTCAAACCACTAAGTTACGAAGATGTAAACAAACCAGCACTGGTTGTCAACTCAAGTGGTGGGCGTGTGGGTGCGTGCATGTATTTGATAAACACAGACACAAAAACATAAACATGTAATCATTCACACTCACACACACGATGGGCTTCCACACAGTTTGCATGTACCAAATCTACTCACAAGGTATTGATCAACACAGATCTATAGTAGAAGACACTTGGTCAAGGTGCCATGCAGTGGGACTAAACTGAAAACCACACAGTTGCAAAGTGAGTTTCCTAACCATACATATATTGTTGTTCGAAAATATCTTGGAAGCTGGAATGAGCTGCACTATAATGAGATTGTCAGCTCAAGACACAGACTTTTTTTTTTACAAAATATCTATTGGAGTTATTGATTTGGAGAGATACTTCTAAAATATGCCTGGTATGCTTCATTTATAGAAGCTGGAAAAACATACTATTGTCAGTGCTCAATGAAGCCCATTACTTACTAGATATTATCTTATTATTTTATTTACTTGTTTCAGTAACTGGACTGCAGTCATGATGGGGCATGCCTTATATACTTATATCACTTCCCCAACTCCCTTTACTTTGTCTGTCACTTATTTTATTAACCTAGTAAAAGAAGAAAGGTAAAGCTGACCTGGGTGCAAAGGAGCAAAACAGAATACTGCTAGGTATTTTTGTTTGACAAACTGATCCTTTCCATCTCATACACACACGCATGTATAGAAATACAACACTTAGGTCTTAGCCAAAGGGCCAATGAGCTTCCAAAGAGTCACTGACAATCAAATTTTACTGAAAAGGTTTCGGTCAACCTGAGGCTATGACAGAGAACACTTTCCCAAAGTATCACTCAGTAATATCAGGCCTTGAACCTTGAGGTTGCGAAGCAAGCTTCTTAACCAAGCATCCATGGTTGTATCCATAGCAAGTACGGTATCAAAATCCTGTGTGGTAGTGGGTGGATGCTTTTGTATTCGTAATATAAATATAGTAACTGCATTAGTTAGTAGATAATAACATTTATAAAAATACAGACAATACCAAATGCAGTGTTTTTTTTTTATTGTAGTCACCAACTTTAAATATAAAACCATTGTTACTGTTGCTGCCTACCATTTTCACTATTGTTACCATCAGCCAATGGAGAAGTCCCTATGCAGTTACTTGGCCAACTAGAAATAGCAGCCATATCCCACTTTGAAAAACAGCTTTCCATTTTTCAAAAATAATGGACAAATTAGATCATATTGCTCTTGATACCCCTAAAAAGACAATAATGGTCACAGCTGAAATTGCTTTTGATCATATGTCTGCTTCATCATGATTGATTTGGGGTTAAACCATAACAATAATTGCTCTTCTGATAACAACCGTTAGAACAGTTCAACAGAATGAAATTGATGCAGTGGTTTTCAAAGAGGAGATTCATTAAACGGACAATCAAAATTAGGTCTTTGTCATAATAACCACTCCTATTGTTACTATAACTGAGACAGATATCACAGCACCACTACCTCCACCAGCACTACCACCAACACTTTTATATGTTTTATCAAGCTGCTAATAATAGCAGCCAAATCTCTTTCAAGCCACACACTGCCATCTTTAAAAATGGATACATTGAATAATGTAATCCAGGGCACATTATTCCTGAAATTAAAACAGGATAGTCGTGGCCAGAATGTGTTTGGGAATAATCAACAAGGGAGAATCCATGACCTGCTAGAGACAGCAACTAGATCATACAAAAGCATCTTAAAGAAAAATGCAGAGCAAATATAATCTGAATATAGAAAAAGACAAGATGGTCAAGACTGGGATGTCTCTAAACATAGAACTACTTGATTGAAAGGCGGTGAGCTGGCAGAAACGTTAGCTTGCTGGGCAAAATGCTTAACGGTATTTCGTCTGCCGTTACGTTCTGAGTTCAAATTCCGCTGAGGTCGACTTTGCCTTTCATCCTTTCAGGGTCGATAAATTAAGTACCAGTTACGCACTGGGGTTGATGTAATCGACTTGACCCCTTTGTCTGTCCTTGTTTGTCCCTTCTATGTTTAGCTCCTTGTGGGCAATAAAGAAATAAGAACTACTTGATTGAGGCTAAACAATAACAATGGTAATTTTACCACAGCAGCTGCCACTACTTCTGCCAAATCTTGTCACTGCCACCACTACCAACACCACCACTATCACCATCAACACCTTCACTTCAACCAATGCTACAACAGACAATATCATGAAAACATCCATTGAAGTCAAATGAAAATATAAAATACCTTCAAAGAAAATATATTCCCTTGATGTCCTGTCCTGATTGTGGTTAAGCGCTTATGACGGAATGGATTCCACACAATAATTTGAACATCATCAGATCCACTTGCCAATAACCTAAACCAGAAGAACCATCTCAAACATTAAAGAAATTATGACATCATATAGATTATGCAAAAAACAGAATCGTCATTGATTACAGTGCTTATCCTCCACAGACTGGCATGGGTTGAATGGGTCAGCAGAATGGCACATCACCACACATCTCAATCCTGCATCATTATTTTTGTAATCGTCATCATTCTGAGAGCTGACCTCACTATCAACCTTGTGTTGTCCCGAGCTACAGATACTCACCATCATCAGTACACTGTACTCACCCTCCATTCACATCACATATTCATATAACCACAGAGTTATCTTTCCTTCCACATATCAGTTGATGCTTTATTGCTCAGCTACTCCGAGCATTTATGCTCCTCATTTACAGCAAGTTAATATTACATACCTAATATCTCATATCTCTTCAGATATCTTTTTGCTACACTCAGTATCCATGTCTTACATTCAAACAGCATCAGACTTCATGCAGTTTACGGTGAAAGAGAAACCTCCACTGTCAACAGAGCTAAAGGTTCTTCCTCACCTTCTTTCTTGCTCGATCTACTATACATTTACTACAACCATTATCTTTACTACAAGCATTCTCATTACAAATAAGGTTATCCATGTAACAAAAAAAAAAAAAAAATTACACTACCTCTAACAAGTAAGCATCTGAACAGATGATGGACCTTATCTCAAGGGTGTGCTTACTGCTAACTATTTTGATTAAAAAATTATGAACATTTCTTTATTATTTTTGTTTTGATACTTTTTGATAAAAAGATGAAGATGACAGGAAGATAAGTTATGTAATTACATTGTGGTTACTGGGTGCATTCACTAACACTTTTTCTTGAAATGCATTTCTATAGAACTCTTTCTTGTTTCATGTCTTGTTTCCAATATGTACATTGTTAGTGTCCAATCTGAATCTTAACTATATTATTTTTAGCCAAGGGGTCTCTATCCCCAGTTTAGGAGGGCATACATTTTTATATAGGAGTTTCTCCTACCCACTCACTTTCTGATACTTAATAATACAAAAAATTGAATATCAGAAGCCTGTAATTTAATAAGTCAAAAGAATCTAGAGTCTTTAAAGACTAGACATTGTTATATTTCATTGAAATGTAGTGTACTACCCAAGGGAATTTTGCCAACATCAAAAGTAATTCTTTTTAGATATATATGTTTTATCCAAAATATGAACAGGAATATATTTTACAAAAGAAAAACAAGAAAAACAGGGAGCGGGGAGAGAAAAAATACATCAATTTAATACAAAGTGCTTCAATTGGTCACTTACCACAAGGTCCAACAGAACCTACTGTAGCAAGCCAGCACGCATTTTAATTTCTAAATTTCAAACTACTTATCCCAGATTTAAACAGTAGATTGTAATGGAAAATAGCCATGATTTATTAATACACAGGATTAGAGTTATAAATGAAATGCAAGTATACCAAAGTGGCTTGACATAACACTTGCTTCATACCATGAATAAGGAAAAAAATCTTTCCTTCCGAAAATAAATAAATAAACAAAACACTTGCCTATCATTTGTAGCATTTCAAGATCCTGTACTTATTCAAGAAAGATGAGTCAAAGCTTGTAAAATTGAACATACTACTCAAAAGCATAATTGCAACAAGTTTCAGTTCAAGACTAAGCACTGATGATTCACTTATCATTTATGTCTATATTTTAAGCTTATAGGAGATGGAAGAACTGGAAAATTCTAATGTACATTCATTCTGGGAGAGCAAAATATTTCAACACACATTTACTTACATATGAGAAATAACAATAAAATTTGATTCTATATACATTTAATAAACTTTCAGTTAATACTATATATTAATCAGAGCAATTGACAGAAAATGTAGAGAGTTTCACTGATTGTTTTATAATGTTCTAAGCTTGTCAAGGCTGACAATTTTTTTTATCATCCTGCTGGTGTTGATAAAGTAACCTTAATACACATAATGAGGATACATTCAACCAACTATACTCACTGTCAAACCTGCAAACAACTTTTTCCCAGTTGAAGTCTTTCTGTTTCCCCTATGCCAAAAGGTACAAATATTATAACCACCCATTTTATGAATTTGTGGCCTTGTGTATAAGTAAGAAATAAATATCCTTTATTTTGATTGCAGATTTCAGGATGAACATGGTCCATAGTAATAAATGTAGTTTGCAACATGCAGCAATTGCTTCAATTTCAAAGCTGTGATTTTATAGCAAATCTAGAAGTCTCCAGGCTCACTGATTGTGAGACTACATCATCAAAGCTATAATACAGTGATCATGAAAGTAGGTCTTAATGCTAGTTTCCTTAACTTTAAAGGTAAAAGACATAAGAAAAAATTTTAAACTTTTTAATAATTTATCAAAGTACTTCTAAATGAACTGAATGGTGATTAGGAGTGCAGACTTCAAATTTGAAATTTATGCTGCTAAGTTACGCTCATAGATACGGTACTTAACTGTTCAATCAATGTCTTCTCAGCCAAATTAAAGAAGTGATGATTTTCTTGTACACATTGAATATTCATCAAAATAATGAGCATCTGATTTGTTTATAGTAACAACATAAAATTCTTTTAAAGATTTGCTCAGTTTGTTATGTATCCAAAAATGGAGGTAGACACTATAAGCTATGAAAAAACCTTATTTACTCAGAAAGATTACAGAATATATAAAATCAACAGAAGTAATCTGAATTTAGATATCAATATGAATCAAGAAAAAGTGGTCTACATAATTTTTGGGATATTTGAATAATTTTCCTAAGTAGTTGACTATGACCATAGCATAAATCTAAATTAAGAAAGGAAAAAAAAAGACCTTACAATATCTAGTGCCACGTAAAAGCACCCACACACTCTGTTGGCAATAGGAAGGTCATCCAACTGTAGGAACCATGCCAAATTCAGACTGGAGTCTGGTGCAGCTTTTTCAGCTTGCCAGCTCTGGTCAAACCATCTAACCCTTGCTAGTGTGGACAACTAGCTAGGGTTGTCCACACCAGCAATGATAATGATGATAACAATTTAGTATATGAGCTTCACATATACATTTATTTTCTAAGATATCATAGGTTGATACGTTTGTAAATTTAGATATTTATGTGAATCTTAAGTTCAGAATTGGCTACCCTTCTTAGCACAAAATACCTAACCAGTAAAGAGAAATGTTATGTATTTCGGGATTTTTCCATTAAGTTTACGGGGACATTTAAACCATTATACCTTACATAAGATCACAATATAATACTATCATCCAAGTTTTATAGGTTTTTACCCTTCCTCTACTTTTAAACCGTGATATTAATATATCTAAGAGAACCTTCACTTAGAAAATTTTATAGTGTATACTTTAATTACATTTTTTAAAAACATTTCTAATTTAAGTTTTAACATTAAAATGGAGTCACAATAGATAAGTAGATAAAATGTCAGTTTTTTTTTCATGTAAAATGTCATGTGCTGTACTATGATTTGGACAAGGAATAGAACATTTATAGTTACAATTAGATGAGACAAAGAAAAAAAAGAAAGATACAAAAAAAGTAAAGATAGACCACTAAACTAACAATAAATTGATATCCATTTTGGTGGTTTGTAGTTCCAGGATCAAATTCTTGCAAATGAGAATATTTAAATTGAAAAAAGAAACAAAATATTTGCTTTCATTTAATGGTGTATATGCAATGCCAGTTGGTCAAAAATATCACCAGCGAGACAATGAACAGAAAATGTAAAGACAGAACATAAATTACAGTTTAGATTACTCACGTTCCTTTATCATTCCATTCTAAACAATTCACACAGCCTTGGTGACCCTGTGAGGAAATGTAAATGTTATAAGGTTAAATGTGTGTAAGAAAGTATTTAAAAGAGAGGAAAAAAAAGGCAAAATGGAACAAATCCAATCTTTGTCACAGATAAACATTTAGACTGGTTTATTATAATTATTATTATTATAAAAGTCGTGAGCTGGCAGAATAGTTAGCACACCAGACAAAATGCTTCATGGCATTTATTCTGCATCTTTATGTTCTGGGTTCAAATTCCACTGAGGTTGACTTGCCTTTCATCCCTTCAGGATTGATAAAATAAGCACCAGTTCACATTGGGGTCAATATAATTGACTAGCTCCCTTCCCCACAAAATTTCAGGCCTTGTGCTTATGATAGAAAGGATTGGCAGAATTGTTAGCATGCTGGACAAAATGTTTAGTGGCATTTTGTCTATCTCTAGTTCAGAGTTCAAATTCCACTAAAGTTGACTTTGCCTTTCAACCTTCCAGGGTCAATAAAATAAGTACCAATTCAGCACTGGGATTGATACAATCGAGTAGCCACCTCCCCCAAAATTTCAGGCCTTGTGCTTTTAGTAGAAAAGATTATTATTATTATTATTATTAGGCAGAATCATTAGAGTGTCAGACAAAATGACTCATAGTATAGCAGCTCTTTATGTACTAGTTTCAAGCCCAATCAAGGATAATTTTTACTTGTCGTCCCTTGAAGGTCAATAAAATATAGTAACATTCTGGGGTTGACATAATTGACTGACCCACTTCCTCAAAATTGCTGGCCTTGTGCTTAAATTAGAAACAACTATTATTGTAATTATTGTTATTATTATTATTAGGCAGTAGATTGGAAGTATTGTGTACTCTACACAATACTTATGCAGTACTCTCCGTAAATGTTATTTTTATGTTTCTTATTGCACTTAGTAGACCTATTTTGGGGGTTGGTTCTGTCTTCAAATTCTACATTATATTTATCTAGTCGCAGGCATTTACATTCAGGTAATTTCTCCATCCTTCTAGAAATATATTGTTGTTTGCATGTGAGTGTGTCTAAATATCTAAGATGGATTGATTGATTGTTAATGAAATTACACTTTTTTTAGACAATTAACATCACCACTACTGATATAATATCATAATTCATCATTATTCCCATATCCACTTTTCCATGTTCACAAGCATCGAAAAGAATTTGTTACAGCAGGTCTCCTACAACTGTATGCCCTTCCAGTTGCTAACCCTCATCTGTTTTCAAGTAAGGTAATACTTCCCAATGACCGGACATATTTTCACAGAAGATACCGCTTGCATGTTGGTAACATTTGTTTACAAATATCATGTGATGTTAAGGCAAAGACACACACATGATGGACTTCTTTCAGTTTCCGTCTGCTTTCCATGCTAGCATGGGTTGGACGATTTGACAGAGGACTGGCAATTTGACTGAGGACTGGCAAATTTTACTGAAGACTGGCAAATTTGACTAAGGACTGGCAATCCACTCACAAGCCTTTGGTTGACCCAGGGCTACAGTAGAAGACACTTGCTCAAGGTGCTACACAGTAGGATTGAACTTGAAACTTATATGGTTGAGAAACAAACTCCTTTACCACACAGCTACAGTTGTTAACATCTATGTTACAGATTTCATGAGCTGCAGTATAGGTTACCAGTCTTGAGAGTGCAGCAGCTTCAGATATAAACCGATACAGAGCATAAGACAAACTCTTCAATGTTGATGACATGATAAAATACAGCCAGTGATATGTGCTGTGAGATATAAAGTTGTCAGTTTTCTCTATTGCTATGTTCATTAGATGCAGAAGATCATGAGCGATGATTCTGTAAGACCTGTTCAGCCGATGAACAGCATGGAAAAGCAGACAGGCTGCTGCTACCAATGAGGATGACAATAATGGAGGTAGTGGTTGTTGTCATCATCATTGTCGTCATCCTCCTCTTCCTCCTCATCATCATCATTTACACTATGGTTTGATTTCTGATTCTCATTAGATGTCTTGTTTCCAAGTATGTACATAGCAGCAACCTGGATTAAACGTAGAGTAAACAATGATTTTATGAACTTGGCCACTGACGCAACTTGTACATCCAATACAGTCCTATGCACAAGTTCAGGAATAAGATACCTGAAGACCAATAGAGACAAAACAAATAGAAATGTAATACAGCATGCAAACGTTTTTTAACTCTAAAGGTGAGAGTATTAACTTCATTTTTGTCTTATATAAATATCATCATAATTTTATGCCCATTTGTACATATATATATATATATATATGAAAGAGAGAGAGTGCGGGAGGGTGAATTGTATCACATAGATCTAAATTCTATGAAGTGAAAAATAATGTACTCTAAACAGAATAGAATATCCAAAACTGATCTTTTCTGCAGGTTCCTTCCATTTGGATCATTTGGCACTTTTCCTCTCTTGTATACTACAACTGCTTTTTCTTATACTCAGTTTTTTCTCTCAAATCTTTTGTACTCTGGCCTTTATTCACAATGGTGTTACACATCCAGCAGAGTATATTCATTACATTTCATTGCCATGTCTTGCTCTCATGCAAAATCACACTTTATACACAGAAATCATACAACCTGTTCTTCAGCTGGAAAAAGATTCCCTTTGTTACCAGCAAAGGTAATAGCATTCTGATCCTTTTCTATTTTGTTCTTACTCTCACTACTATGGTCTCAGAACACCAGCCTCCATTACTTACTCAAGAAACAGTAACAGCTTCAATGTAGCCTTCTGAGCATTTAAATTAACTAATTTAATGAGTGTTCTGTTAACTACTATGCATTTGCTATGTATGAAGTTTGCCTTATCTTCACGCTTGCTCATTGCATCTCTAGTACATCCTTAGTTTATACTGGGTATTTCCTTTCTGCATATCAAGCTTTGCCCTTTCTCAGATTGCATTAGGCTCCTGTTATCTTCCCAGTTAACCAAAATTTATTAACATAGCTACTTCTTTTTTCTTTTCACGCCTCAATTTTAGGCTTTACTTCTACATTTGGAATTTCCTTGCTAATTATTCAACAAATTCAGCTTTGAGATTTAAGTTACAGCCAACCAAACTTAAATTCCTGCTATGGCCTTCAGAACTATAATAAAAAAGGAGGGGGTTGAGAACTGAGACTTGATGGACACTTACCAGTGTTGAACTAAATGCTAACTTTCATTTTCCTAACAAAATCTCTGTACACAGCTTATATAGCTCTCTCTCATCTTTCATCTATGTGTAGTTTTTTTTTTTTATGATTACCAGACTACAAAATGCGGTACCCTGTTAGAGGCTTTCACTAGGTCAGTAACTGTCAAATATTGTGGCTTGCTCTTCACTAACAAGTCTCTTTTAGCATTGGTGCTACCTCATCCTACATCTTAATGAAGCTCATTCTCTTCCTAATTAACTTTGCTGTAATTTTTTTCTGCTGCTTTCATCAATTTGATGTCCCTGTAGTTAGTTCTTTGTAAAGCCTATCCTTCACTTTTGTAACTGTTGATGATGATACTGTTCCTCCACTCATTGAGGATAACATCTCCCCATATTGCCTGACATATACTCTTTTACTTGTTTCAGTCATTTAACTGCGGCCATGCTGGAACACCACCTTTAGTCGAGCAAATCGACCCCGGGACTTATTCTTTGTAAGCCTAGTGACAGGGACATAAACACACCAGCATTGTTTGTCAAGCAATGCTAGGAGGACAAACACAGACACACAAATACACACAAATACACACACACACATATATATATATATATATATATATATATATATATACGACGAGCTTCTTTCAGTTTCCGTCTACCAAATCCACTCACAAGGCTTTGGTCGGCCCGAGGCTATAGTAGAAGACATTTGCCCAAGATGCCACGTAGTGGGACTGAACCCGGAACCATGTGGTTGGTAAGCAAGCCACTTACCACACAGCCACTCCTGCGCCTATATTTATAGATTAATTATTTCTTTTTCTTTGCATGGTGATCCTTGAGAGTAATATAATGGCAATTTGTCTCTTTAAATCTTCTGGTGACAACCTGCAAATCCTCCCTTTCACACTATTTCCAAACTTTTTTTCTGAAATTAACTGTTTCCATATTTGTTGGAAGTCCATTAGTCTGGCATAACTTCCAGTGCATGACATGTCCAACTCTGTTATACCTGTATATAAATCTACTTGTGTAAGACAGATCATCCCAAGACAAAAAAGGGTGACAGCTTTTTAGAAGACTCCAGATATTCTGTACCGCTAATGTAATGATGCTGGAATTTAATTAACCACTTAGTTTCTGTTAACAATCATAATTCATGAAAGACACAAACACTTACCATTGCCACACCAGAAGGAAAAAAATTGTAGACTTTTAAGTTGGTTACATATGGTATGAAAGTAAGATTAATAAACATACATCTGTTTGTTTTGTGCAGGATTATATGCTTTGCATGTGTGAGCAAGGTATTAGTCCTCATTAGTTCTAAAAAGCTGTATTTCTTATTTCTTTGAGTTGTTGGAATGAAAAATGAAGTGTCATTAATTTGTAATCTGATTTGTACCATCCTCAAAAATAAAAAAAAAGCCACTGGACTTGCCTATACATGCACACTGATGCACACCCTCACACAAGTACTTCCTTCAAAAAGACAAAGATACTATATACATAAAATAAATAGATAAATATATAAAGAAATAAATGCTTAATCTCTTATAGAATCCACACTATACAGATATGTGAAGACGTACCATGAACACATTCATTTACAAGCTCACAGAGTTCACAGCTTTCATACACTCCATATGTGCTATTTACGTGCCACTAGCACCATTTGTGTGTGATCGTTACCAGCGTCGCCTTACTGGTACTTGTGCCAGTGGCACGTTAGAAAATTATTCGAGCGAGGTCGTTGCCAGTGCTGCTGGACTGGCTCCTGTGCAGGTGGCATGTAAAAAGCACCTTTTTGAGCGTGGCCGTTGCCAGTACTGTGTGACTGGCCCTCGTGCCGGTGGCACGTAAAAGCACCCACTACACTCTCGGAGTGGTTGGCATTAGGAAGGGTATCCAACTGTAGAAACTCTGCCAGATCAGATTGGAGCCTGGTGCAGCCATTTGGTTCACCATTCCTCAGTCAAATCGGCCAACCCATACCAGCATGGAAAGCGGACGTTAAACGACGATGATGATCCATATAGATATAGAATCTGTAAACTAGGAGATAGACAGATCTGGACTAGAGAGAACATGTTGATGAGGTTCTAAATAGTGATGAAAGGACTTTGACAAACCAGTCAATCTCTGATTGTTTGACTGATTAGTGAAATGATTAGTTAATTGGCTAAATGGTTAATCAATTGACAAATAATAATAAGAGAAGTGAAATAAAACTAGTGTTTATCACTGGCACAATGGCCCTTCCAATATACAGCAAACATTTCTGTCACCACTTTTATGAAAAAAAGAAAAAAAAAAAAAACCTTAAAATGTTCAAGTTTCTGCACCAAAGAATCACATCTTTCTAGTACATTTCAGATTGACAAATCAACATGATCATTCTCCAAAGCAATTTTGTGTGTGTGTGTGAGAGAGAGAGAGGTTGAGAGAGAGAGAGAGTGATACAGAAAGGAGGTAAAGCAATCAGCTAGGGCCCATGATTTAACTTCCATTATAACATTAGACATTCCCACTTCTTTACTATTAAATTGTTACGGAAAGAAAAGTTTCCAATTCTGCTAATAATCCTTTCTACTATAGGCACAAGGCTTGAAATTTTGGGGGAAGGGGCTAGTCAATTACATCAACCCCAGTGTTTCACTGGTACTTAATTTATCGACCCCCCCCCCCCCCCCCCCAAAGGATGAAAGGCAAAGTCAACCTTGGTAGAATCTGAACTCAGAATGTAGCGACAGGTGAAATACTGCTAAGTATTTCATCCAGCATGCTAACGATTCTGCCAGCATGCCCCCTTTCAACTCTGCTAACAATATTACAAATTATTGTCTAATGTTAAAACGTCATTATCCAGATAACAGAACACACCTATTCACTATATTGCTAATTAAATACCAAATTAGAAAATACATATATAACTAACATTTACATATTAAGATAACAGATTATTGGCCGACAATAACTTTTTATTATTTTTGTTATCATATTTCTGTTCAAATAGATTACCTTTCTTTCAATTAGTTTTGAAAATAATGAAGAATTTAGTTGCCATTATTAAGCTGGTGTTTGGAACATAAATTAGCAAGAAATTTTGATGAAAGGTCTTAATTTAGATCACTTTAAAAGCAGAAAGTTTGTGTCATAGAACCAAGGGCAGCATAAGGCAGGTTGGTATCAAAAGTGTTAATGTTAGGTGTCTAACATTGACTTCTGTTTTTTATTATTTTTTTTGGTGCAGCCCCCTAAAGAGTAACCAGGTTCTGGATCTGGCCCAGGTATTAAAAAGGTTGAGAGCCTCTGCTCTACATAGGCAATTCAACCAGAGGCCAAACTTCAATGAAATTTTTACCTTCTGTCTAAAAAATCAGAACACACAAGACAGTGTAGTCTGAGGTAAACACAATACCTAAAGAAAAAACAAACAAAATGGACATGGTCATGACTGACCTGCTTTTGATTGCACATCTACTCAATCAGGTCTGACCTGGGGTTAAACAACAGCAGCTATACTGTAAAATACCCCCTTACTTGAACTTCTGAAAAGTTTACTTGAAGTTTTCACATGTATAGCTACACATGAAATAATAAATTGACATTTGAAAATAAGAAATAAATACATTTTCCTCTTTCTTCCTCATCTTGAGAGAGAGAGAGAGAGAGAGAGAGAGAGAAATATAATTTTCTACAGCTACTTATGTCTTCTACTCCCCCCACTGCATCTGTTTCTCTGTCTCTTTCTCTGTCTTCCTGCAGACTTCTTGTTAGGGGAGGTGAGAAATCATATGCTAAATAACTTCTTAAGTCAACTGTTCAGGCACAAACTCAGTGCATTCAACTGGTTTCTACCAGCCCAGTTTTATTCTTGAGGTTTCAGTCGATCCAAGTCTATCATAGAAGACACCTAACCAAGGTAACATTTAGTATCTATTGCAGAAGATACTTAATCAAGGCGATACACAATGGACTTACACACTGAATCACATGACTGCAATGTGAACTTCTTAACCACAAGACCATGCATGTATCCACAAAACTTTATGGTTATCATCAAAAGCATCAGGTAAAATGCCTTGCAATATTTGTTCTAGTCTTCTAAGCTACAAGTTCAAACCTCATCAAGGCCAATTTTGCCTTTCATCTTTCTGGGGTCAATGAAATAAAGCAGCGATCAAGTACTGTGGTTACTGTTGTCAATTTTTATCGAGCGAGATCGTTGCCAGTGCCCCTGGACTGGCTCTTGTGTGGGTGGCATATAAAATACACCATTTTGAGCGTGGCCGTTGCCAGTACCGCCTGATTGGCCTTCGTGTGGGTGACACGTAAAAGCACCCACTACACTCTCTGAGTGGTTGGCATTAGGAAGGGCATCCAGCTGTAGAAACTCTGCCAAATCAGATTGGAGCCTGGTGTAGCCATCTGGTTTCACCAGTCCTCAGTCAAATCATCCAACCCATGCTAGCATGGAAAGCAGATGTTAAACGATGATGATAACCTCCTTCCACAAATTTCTGACCTTGTAACTCTGTTAGAAATAGTTATTTCATGAGCACTTAACCATTAATCCGTTGATACTCACACAATTAAGATAGAGCTACCTGACTGCAACTAAACTTACAGAAACATAATAATATTGTTTTTGTCAGGAATAAATATTTTATGGTCAGATGTCCTTTCCAACACCAACCACATAATTAAGTAGTATTTATTTCCCTTTTATTTGAGCCAAGGGGCATGAATTATAAGCTGTCAGAACATCAATGGGCACCAATTATAAAATGTCATGGCCTCAGCCCCTGGTTGAAACTAGTAAAAGAATTTATTTATTTCAACAAATTTTAAGTAGTATAAGTCCTTAAAATTAACACTTTATATGAAATATGAGTCCCTTTGTGAGGAATGTTATCTGAGCACAAAGAGAGAAGTGTAAAAACAAAAAAAAAAAAGGGTTCTTTGAGCAAAGATTTAAATCATGTTGTGATTGTTTATTAAGAGTTAATTTACAAACCTCAAGGTCTTTCTCTAACCCCAGCCGATGAATCATGTCTGGAGTGACTTGTAGGGTTCGCTGGAAGCAAATACATTGTTGATCCTGAAAAGAGAATAAAGCAGTTATTAGTTTTCATTTTATTTCATACATTGAGGACAAACATATTTAACTATTGGCTGGTATTGAGAAGAACCCAGTGAGAGGCCCACATCTAGGACTACTATTAGTAGTTCTAGCTTTGACTTTCAGTTTTTGAATCCTTCAACTGCTGATTCAGCACACATGAAATATCGATTCCATATTAGTCAAATTCCTGTGAATTCTTTTTGCAGTGAATTAAAAAAAAAAGGTCAAAGCAAAGAAACAAGTGACCTAATTCTTGCGCTATTGTATCAAGTAATAAATGGTCCAGATTAAGAAAGACAAGTTTAATGATGATGATGATGATGATGATGATGTCAATAAATAGGTTCAAAATTAAATAATGCAAGCACTTTGATCTTAATGCTAAGTAATTTTTTAAACTTGAAACATTCAAACATGATTTTAGAAGTACTAAGAGTTAAAAAAAAAAAAAAAGAGGACACATTACATTCCATTTGATATATTATGAAGGAACTTTAGATAGTTAAATTAGTTCTGGAACCCTTTCTTTTTAACTTCTTTCACCCTTACATTTTATACTCTACATATTCTCCTAATGCTGATTGTAACACCAAAACAGTGTTGGTGTTTAAGTTAAAGAATTTATTTACAGTTATCAGAAATTTCTATGATTTTCAGTTCTTATTTCCACTGCTGGTTCAGAAAGTGAGTGTCACATTAATCCCTACAAATCTTTTTTTTTTAATAAAACATCAAGTTTCTGTTTACCCAACATAAGCAATTTCATTCACGATATTGTTATTCAGACTACAAATTCCCTACTTTTATCCTGTTGTTCAATTTTAGAATTCTTGAGCTTCCTTGTCAATTCAAACTTGCTCATCAACTAATTCAAGCTATAAAAGCAACTTCATTTATATACTGAGTCATCCCATAAATAATGCAATTTTTTAATACTTCTTTTATTTTTCAAAATTAAGATAAACAAAGTTGCGCTGTTGCCTTTATTGAACTCATAAAGCAAAATATGCCGAATATACTCCTTTGTCACTTCCATTATAGCTTTGAAAAAATAACCGTTAAAATCAAACTGCACTCTTCAAAACTTGTACTAAGAATAAGGACATGGTAAAATTACTACCTGCTTTTATAGTAAGTTGATGCAGGTAGTTTATCCCATCCCTCACTGACTTTTAGTTCATGCAATTCAAAAAACTGCATTATTTATGTGATGACCTAACAATATATTGGTTTCAAATTTTGGCACAAGACCAGCAATTCTGGGGGAGGGTAATTCGATTATCAACCCCAGTGTTCAACTCATAATTAATTTATCAACCCTGAAAGGATAAAATGCAAAGTCAACTTGGTTGAATTTGAACTCAGAATGTGAAGATAAATGAAATAACACTGAGCATTTTGCCTGGTGTGCTAATGATTCTGTCAACACACGGACTTTATTTACATAATATATTAAAAAATATAAACCCACGATGTACTTTTAGTCCTGAATCTTGTTATTTAGTATTAAAGCTAAAAAAAAAAAAAACAAGTTGAAGAAAGAATTTTGTATGATTTAAATTCCTAATGAAATTATTACTTAAGTTAATCCTGATTATATCTCTAGCCTCACAACACAAATTCAATATCCTTCACAAATTATTCTTTTCTAATTGTTTTCTTATAGTCCACCAGTTCACATTTTTTACCCAACACTCTCCTTCTGTAGTTCTAAGATTGTTCTTCCACACCTTGCTATACAATGAAGCTACATTTTACATTTTAATCATTGTTAAAACTATTTTGCATCAGCTTTTCTATGATTCTTCACAGCACATTTTTTCTGCCTTAATTAAAAAGAGGTAGGGCAGCACCTGTAACCTTTTTCAGTATCCCCAAGACTAGGAGATGGAAAGGGAAGAAGAAATCACTGCTCATAGTTTATCCTCTGACCTGAAACCTAGTTTAGATATCTGTAAATGAGTGGATGCAGCCAAAGGCCTCCAATAGCTAGGTGACAGTATTAAACCAAGCAATGGGTCAAGTGGGTATGAAATGTTGTTTTGGCGTCACCTATTTAGCATCGCTGACTTGAAGCAGACTTATTTGACATCAGACATTTCATTGTTCTCTCGTTCTCACCATTACCACACTCTCTCCTTTATGAATATGAGCATATTTCTCTTATTGTTGTGCATGAGGAGAGGGAAAGTGTTTATACCAATTGCATTCAATTAAATAGATTGCTCTCTCTATCCTTCTCTCTCTCACTTACTCTTACTCATTCTATGTGCACATTTCAGCACACACATGCATGTGTGTGTGTGTGTGTGTGTGTGTGTGTGTGTTTGCCTGATGTGCCAAAACAGGTTGACTGTCCGATCAGCCATGCCAAATCATTGGCAGCCAAATAGCTGCATCTAATTGTCTCATCCTGTGATTAAACAGTCCACCTAACAAACTTCTGTAGTTATTCTTTACTTGATTTCATCCATGTTCTTTATTCTATGGTAGAAGACAATGAATCAAGGTGCCATTCATTGCAATGGGATTGAACCTGGAGTCAAATGCATGACAAGCCGACTTCTTGACCATATAGCCAACATTATTTTCTACATCAGCTATGATCCTATAGTGTTGTTATACAAGGACAGCACTGAGCTAACCATAGTCTAATTAGCTCTGCAAGTTATTAGTTCCAACTATGCATTTTCATGTTTTTAGCATTAAGGTTATTATTGATTAACCTGTTATATTTATTTTCCTAACTGACATAACATTTGCTCTAATATTAGTATGTAACATATGGTCTAATTATAAACAGGGCAAATTATAGCCATTTATCCACAGACTGGGAAAATGACAAATGATCTTAATCGATTTTCGAACCTTATTGGGTTCTCATCAGAGGCGTCCACATCATTCTGACAATCTCCAGAGAAACAAGCAGCCGAACTGTTTATATAGTCAACAAATGCAGCAGTTACCCTATGAAGTCTAATTTCTTTAAATGGACCTTCTTTGGGCCTTACAAAATATAAGCTTCTCTTGACTCTCTCTTTTTACTCTTTTACTTGTTTCAGCCATTTGACTGCGGCCATGCTGGAGCACCGCCTTTAATCGAACAAATCGACCCCAGGACTTATTCTTTGGAAGCCTAGTACTTATTCTATCGGTCCCTTTTGCCGAACCGCTAAGTTACGGGGACGTAAATACACCACCATCAGTTGTCAAGCAATGCTGGGGGTGTGTGTGACAAACACAAACATATACACACACATACATATATATATATGTATATATATATACATATATATGACGGGCCTCTTTCAGTTTCCGTCTACCAAATCCACTCACAAGGCTTTGGTCAGCCCGAGGCTATAGTAGGAGACACTTGCCCAAAGTGCCACGCAGTGGGAATGAACCCGGAACCATGTGGTTGGTAAGCAAGCTACTTATCACACAGCCACTCCTTTTGAGTGTTGGGCTTCATGGAGGCAAAATGACCAAGCTACTTTCGAGTATTGAGTGTCACAGAGGCTATAACCAAGACCTTTGGCATTATGCTGTGCTTCAGAAGAAGACCCATCAAGCCGAGCAAAATCGCAGTCGTGGCAGATACTGGTGTCATGCAAATAGCACCATTACACTCTCAGAGTGATTGACGCTAGGAAGGGCATCCAGCTGTAGAAAACCATGCCAAACCAGACTAGATCCTGGCATAGCCTTCTAGCGTGCCAGCCCAGTCAAACTGTCCAACCCATGCTAACATGGACAACGGATGTTAAATGATGATGATGAGACAAACAGCTGAACTGAAATGAAATGAGTTTTGTTATTGAAAACTATAGTGGTGGTGGTGGTGGTGGTGGTGGTGTGTTGATAATGAAAAGTATTTTTTTTAACTGCACTTTAAGGGTAAAGGGTAAAGACCCCCTTCAGTCATGAATGACCATGGGATTGCACCAAGAAAGTCACCCTCCGAGGCACAAGTCCAGGCAAGGTTGTTTTTGGAAGACCAGCAGTCACCCATGCATATCAGCCTCTCCTCTCCACACCACTGATGTTATCCAAGGGTAAGGCAAAGGCCAATGCAGTTTGGCACAAATGACATTGCAACTCATTTCTACAGCTGAGTGAACTGGAGCAGTGTGAACTAAGTCTATAATATTCTTCTTTTACCTGTTCTTTCACATTTCACACTTTAGTTTGTTAGAGAGGAGGAGGAGGTGGAACAAGAGAGAAGAGGGAATGTGAGAATGAGTGAGAGAGCAGATAGCCAGCCAATGCATTATGCTGTCACTCATGTGGTTAGTGGAAGTGAGAGGTGAAGAGAAAGAGAGAAATTTGAAAAAACATGAAGAAAGGAATGAAGAGGTAGAGAGAAAGAGAGAAATATAAAGTGCTTCGCAGAGGGAAATTTTAAAATCATATAAAATATTATTGTGACTGGAAGTGAAATAGCTTAGCAAAATGAAAATAAAAATGCAAATCATCCTTTCTTCTTAAGTAGCTTCTCTTAATCATTTCTATTCTGTGGAACTTCCACAGGTCCCACTAGTAATAGTAATAATAACAGTCATTGTTGTCACTGTCATCATCAAAAACCATCAGTCAACTAATTCTTTATTAAAACATTTGCAATATTTTATATTTTCCTTTATTGCAGAAAGCAAGCACACAAACCATTTCCCTCAATGATGTATTGATTATTGTGAAGAAGATACTGCATTCAATTTGAAAAGCAGCCTCAAAACCAACAAAAGTAAAGCTAAAGTGTGAACTGACTATGAAGTATTTGAATAAAAGGAACAACAGAAATGTTTGTTGAATATACTTGTTGATAGAGTAAAAGTTCAAGATGAGTTCTGGAACTGTTATAAACCAAACCTGTGGACAAGGCCAATAAAAGAAGCCAATATAAAACAAATACTGACTATTACACTAAGTCATATTTTGTATTTAATAATAAGCTACAGATGTGGTCCAAGTGATTTGTTTGTTGATCTAAAGTTTTCTCCATTTTCTGATTATTTAAATTTGATTCCTGATAAACTTTTGTTTATTCTGTTGTTACCTGTACTCTACAAGCATAGTGTACCTGCATAACCATACCCAGAGATAGCACAGGTAACTGATACCAATAGTAAATATGGATATTTTATCCCTTAGTTGGTTACTATAACTGCTAACTCTGCTTACCTTTATATATATATATATATATATATATATATATATATACACACACAGGTGTGTATGTGCGTGCTTTGCCAGCCCCCCCCCCCCACTCCTGTGTGTGATTGGGTTAGCACCTATTTCTTGTTTCTTTAAATTATATCTGTTATATATGACCATTTAGTTATTTTGTGCAAGTTTAAAATATTTAAAGTTTTAACATACTGCATAATATTTCTTTCCCTACCCTCATTTTAATATAACTTTGCTATGTTTATTCTCACATCTTTTGTCATATTTCTGTATGTTTCATTGTTTTAATGAACTGGCTCTAGTGTAAAAAGAAATATAAAGAAACAACTGTTGTAATTATAATAGCTGGACTAAACACTTCAATAACTAATTACTTTGAGCTAAATTTTATATTAGAGTTAAAATTTTCCCACATATTACAGATAATAAACTATAATAATTGTTAAAGAACAAGCAGGGGTTCAAGGAGGTTGCAATATTATTGAACATAACCTACGTGAGAAGCATTGCTGAAACCATAAAAAGCATTTTTATCACACATTTGCTGACAGAAAAAAAAAAACAAAGTATCACGAAGTGTAATGTATCCTAATGCATTTAATTGAATAACTGCAAATACAATATAAAAAAAAAACAATGAAACAATGGAGTGGTTTGAAGCAAGTATTGGAATTTTAAAGGGCTGCTCATTATCATCAGAACTTTTCAATGTATTTCTCTTGAACAAATAACATGCCCAAGAGAATTTTGAAGGCACAGGAAAGATTAGTGGAAGAATGATCACCAATTTATCTAAGACTTGTAGGTGACACTGATTTTTCAGCCAATTCTCAAGGTGAATTATTTGATAACAAGAAGACTAGTTATTGCTTCAAGTAAATATGGTATAGAAATCAATTGTTAAAAAAAAGTCAAGTCATAGACACAGAAGAACAATACACAGTAGAAACAATGACACCGACTTAGGTACACTCCAAGTGAATGGAATTTAGTTGAAATCAGTGGATGCTCTCAGTTAATCTCTGAGAATATAACAGCACAATTAGCAAAATTGAATTAGATCTGGAGCAGTAAGGACATCGCTATGAGTAACAAACTAAGGCGAGGATAACTGCAGTTGCAGTGTATGGCTGTTAGATATAGATATACTGAAAAAACAATGAGTTGAAATTATCAGCATTCAAAGTGAAATGCTATCTCAGAATACTTGGTGTTACAAGAAGGACTACCAGACAAACAAGTCAATCTTAGAATCTAAGATGTTGGTTGGGAAGAAAGGTAAAGAAAAAAAAAATTGAGAAAAATTAGGTAATTCAATCATATCCATAGAGTGATTGGGTCATTTGCAAATGCAATCTTGTTTGGAAAAATAGAAGGTAAAAGAGATGGGAGTGACCAAGGTGAAAGTGGTTTTGGTATGGCTTTTACAGCTAGATGCCCTTCCTAGTGCCAACCACTTTAGAGAGTAGACTGGGTGCTTTTTACATGGCACTGACACCAGTGAGGTCTGTTTTGGCATGTTTTATGGCTAGATGCCTTTCTTAATGCTAACTACATTACAGAGTGGACTAGGTGCTTTTTATGTGCCACCAGCACTGGTGAGGTCAGTTTTGACATGGTTTTTATGGCTGGGTGACCTTCCAAATGCCAACCACTTTACAGAGTGGACTGGATGCCTTTTACATGGCACCAGTACCAATGAAGCCATCAAGCAACTTGCAAGACAAAGATCTTTTGAGAGGGGCTGGTGTTGAGGGAGGTAGATTTGTGCCAGGTAACGAGAGGTTAGAGTAAGACAGAGGGTCAGAAACTGGTGTCTTGATGTAGAGGGGATACATGGTTACCCCTGTAAGAGGAAGAGTAAGAATGAGGGAGAGAGAGAGAGAGAGAGAGAGAGAGAGAGAGAGAAAGAGAGAGAGAGAGATAGAGAATGGGAGAGAGCAAGAGGGATGGTGGTAATGTGCCAGAACACACTCTCAAGGTATGAGGATGTGAATATAGATGAGATGGTAGAGGATTGTCCAAGGTGCATGAATAGGGAGTTTACATGAATGTCGAAAGGGGAGGCAGAGCAATGCAGTGACTGGTGAAACCTGGGTAGAGGGTTGGGGACAACAGGATATAAGAAATTGTTGCAGAAGTGGCACTAATATTATATGGCATTTATTTCAAAGTTTCTTTTGTACCATTAAGCTATTGATAAATTTAAGTATATATTTTATTCAGAACAATATCATATAGACAACAGATTCATTTCACTATTTAACCCAGATAAATACATACATATATATATAGAGAGAGAGAGAGGGGGAGGGGTATACACACACACAAATAATTCTGTATATTTTAACTCATTACACTTTTCTACAACCACCTTGCAGGTGGCACGTAAAAGCACCCACTACACTCTCGGAGTGGTTGGCGTTAGGAAGGGCATCCAGCTGTAGAAACTCTGCCAAATCAGATTGGAGCCTGGTGTAGCCATCTGGTTTCACCAGTCCTCAGTCAAATCGTCCAACCCATGCTAGCATGGAAAGCGGATGTTAAACGACGATGATGATTTAGTCAGGAAGGAAGCCAGTGCCAATGACATTTCACAGCACCTCTGAGACAGGTGGGAAGAAGACATCTTCAAACCAGAAACCTAACCTGAATGCTTGCAACAGAATGGACTTCACTAAAGACACCCAAGGTGTCAAGCTACACATTGAAATAAGTCTACCAACCAAGCAGGTCATGACGGGATTTGAACTCAGAATGTGAAGAGCAGAAATAAAAACTGCAAGGCAGCATCCAGGCCATCATTCTTACACTTTTGCCAATTCCTTGCACAAGTTTGATACATTTTTATCAAGCCTAAAAGTATGAAAGCAAAGATGACCTTGGCAAAGTCAGAACTCAGAGCACAGAAAGTCATCTCTTTCTACATCTTTCATACACTTTTTGGCCTTATTTACAACCTCTCAACACATTCTCATTTTCTAAAGAAGGGCTACTGTTTGAAAAATCCCAATTTTCTTCTCATGGCACATAAGCTTGTATTCATTTTGTGAATTTTGTGTTTATTATTTGTATGTAATGTACTGTATTGCAATTTCTGTGTCTTTCTTGCCCTTTTGGCAATACAAATTATGACTGATAACGAAGCCCTTATAATACTTAGTTTCAGGCTTGGAGCAGCTGCAATTAACTACACCTCCTCTATTACAAGTTCACAGGCATGTGCTTATCTGTATATGAATTCAGAGCAGTGAATGGTGACATGTGTAGAGTGTAAGATAAAAGGCCTTTATTTAACTATGAGTCTTTATGATCTGTTCAAACCATAGTTTTCCATCCGTTCCAAATTAATAACATAAGTAACAGTCTGCCCTACCCCCCTACATCTATGGCCAAGTGAAAGGGAATCAGCTGTAGTGTGCAAGACAAGAAACTGCTATGTTACAGACATGTAATGTGTAGAGAGAGTGACAGTTGACTAAAGTAAAGCTAATTGATCCAAGTGGAATGAATTTGCAGAAGAGGAAGCCCAAAGAATATATGGGACCAAGTGGTGAAAACTGATCTTAACAAGCTGAAACTCATCAAAGACAAGACAAAAGGCTGCAATAAGAGGGAAGATACTATGCTAAAGAAGATCTGTCCAACCTATGCATGCACGAAAAATGGATGTCAAATGGTTATGGCCATTATTATATCCAATCTCAAAGTAGTGAGCTGGCAGAATCATTAGTATACCAGGCAAAATGCTTAGCAGCAATTCGTCCACCCTTAGGTTCTGAGTTCAAATTCTACCAAGGTTGACTATGCCTTTCATCCTTTCAAGGTCAATGAAATAAGTACAAGCTACGCACTGGGATTAATGTAATAGACTAGCCCCCTCCTGCAAATTTCAGGCCTATCCCACCTTTGCTTTCTTTGTTACATAACTTATCTATTGCACAACTTCATTTTTTAAAAGCTCTTTAAGCTTAAAACAATTTGTTGAAGTAAAGGTGGAAATTTACTTTAAATATGATCACCTAGAGTGATCTGGTATTGACAGTAACAAATTTTATATAGAACAATTTTCAGGTAATATACATAAAATATTCAAATATCCATAAAACATTCAGAATGATGAAAAGATTTGTAAAAGCTTCGTCAGTAGACAGTTGAGTTCACAACTCACTTATTGTAGAGCTGCTCTCCTAATCAGTCATCCTTTGAATGTATTTATTATAATCTACTGACACAGATTACGCAATATGTACATGGGTGGTTGTGGGACCTAGAAAGCTTCAATCCGACTAATCTATTCTGTCATTAAGAGAGAGTAAGACTGAGGAGCTCATAAAGGCTGGTGCTTTGCAAGCTCTCTCTCAAACTGGTGCGGTCAAAGCAGAAGATGTTCAACTTGAAGGTCTGCAGGTTGATATCTGTTGGGGAAATATGAATAGAGGGGGGTTTTAGAGGACTGCAGTTTGGGATTAAAAAAAACAAGAGTGAGGCATTTAATGTGGTTAGACATGGTAGTGAGAGCCAGGTGAGACTGTACATTATGTCTTTTCCCCAAGTAGGGCATCTTCTCCAAATTTACTATCTACTGGCATATTGCTGTTTCCAACTCTCAAAGATGATGGGGAAAGTTATGAATAACCACTTCCTTTATCACCTTAAATTCCCTTCTCTGTACAATGATCACCAGTATGATTTCCATAAAGGCATGAATTACTATATATATGACACAATAGTGTCTTATTATCCTAAAGAACTTGCACAGGAGTGGCTGTGTGGTAAGTAGCTCGCTTACCAACCACATGGTTCCAGGTTCATTCCCACTGCGTGGCATCTTGGGCAAGTGTCTTCTACTATAGCCTCGGGCCGACCAAAGCCTTGTGAGTGGATTTGGTAGATGGAAACTGAAAGAAGCCTGTCTTATATATGTATATATATATATATATATATATATATATATATATATATATATATGTATGTGTGTGTATATGTTTGTGTGTCTGTGTTTGTCCTCCCAACATCACTTGACATCCGATGCTGGTGTGTTTATGTCCCCGTAACTTAGCGGTTTGGCAAAAGATAGAATAAGTACTAGGCTTACAAAAAATAAGTCCTGGGGTCAATTTCTTCGACTAAAGGCGGTGCTCCAGCATGGCCACAGTCAAATGACTGCAACAAGTAAAAGAGAGTAAAATAGAGAAAAGTAATATTGTTCTTGAGATCAGCATATCCTTCAACCTTTATCATGAATGAATTGCTCTTAATCAGAGGTTTACTTAATCTCAGGGCTAACCAACAGTCTCTGCTTTCATGTTTTCATTGCAAGTATTCATGTAAAACTGTTCAAACTGAACATTCAATGCAGCGTTCTTGTCAGTGTGGAAAGGTCTGCAGAGATGATGGTTATTGTCTTTCTCCTTTTGACAAACTGACTGATTTCAAATTTTGGCACAAGGCCAGCAATTTTGGGGGAGGGGGGTAAATCAATTATATCAACCCAAGTGTTCAACTGGTACTTATTTTATTGACCCCTGAAAGGATGAAAGGCAAAGTTGACCTTGGTAGCATTTGAAATCAGAATGTAAAGATGGTCAAAATGCTGTTAAGCTTTCTGAATAGCGTCTGAATGATTCTGCTGGCTCAATGCCTTCCTTTTGACTAATTAACTTATTATTCAGCCACTTAAATACTTTCTTTTTTATTGTATTTGATATTATTTATATTGAGAAAACCCATCTAGGTAAGTAAAATTAAGTCATAAGGTATGTCATTTATGTCCATACCCCTGCAATCAATATGTCCCTGACAAAACGCTCCCTCACATCCCATCATCCTAACATCTCCCCTTCTTATCACCTGTTCACCACTGGCTGTATTCCCCTCCTTGCTATCTCTCTGCACCCTTGTAAACCTACCTGTACACAATATGTCCCTGTTGAATCTCTTCCTCATACCATATCCTGCTAACACCTGCTCCCTCAAACTGTGTCCACTCACTACATGTCCCCTCCTTTCCATCTTCCACTCTCCTTTTGCAATCTCACAAACTTACCCATCCACTCACTCTACCCAAACCCTGGGTCAACTTCACTTATATACACTATCCTGTAACTTGGAGTCTATGCTCTGTCACTCCTTCACCATCTTATCACCCACCTTTCTCTCTCTTCAACTGAAGTAGATATGGATCCGCTCTACTGCAAGACATCCATTTCTGCTCCTCTATTCATTCATTACCTGACACAAAGCCACCTCCCTTAATACCACACCCTGCCTCAGTTACTTGGTGACCTTACTGGCTCTTGTTGCCATATAAAAAAACACCCATTACACTCTGCAAAGTGGTTGGCATTAGGAAGGGCATCCAGCCACATGCCAAAACATACAGTAGAACTTGGGGCAGTCCCCTCACTTGCCAGCTTCTGTCAAACCATCTAACCTATGCCAGCATGGAAGGAGGACATTAAATGATGATTACTTCAGCCTCTAACGATTGCTAACACTCTACAAATCACAAGTGCAGGTCATAATGAAGTATTGTACTCGCATCTAAGACCATGTAGCTGCTGCACACAGACATCCTAGGCCACATCCAGAAAAAAAGCCATCTGACTGATTGGCTTAAAACTACATAGACATGCTCCAGCTCTGGCTCACTGTCTCCTTGTCTCTGCCGTTTCTGCTGCTATTATAACAGCCTTGGCTCCTCAGAGCAGACAACCCTCAGGCCATCCACATTCAGGTTTTTGTGTTCTACTTGCTCCACATCAGCTCATCCCCTTTGCTGTGTCCAAACACCCCCAGGTCCTGCACTAATTACTATACTCAGTCTTTCCTTCCATTCCAGAACATTAACTCTCTGGGATTTCCTCCTTCCTTTTTCCCCCCACATGTGTTGACAAGCAAAGAGACAAGAGGAACATGAATGGTATCAATTTCACCAGTTTAGGAGAGCTTGAGAAGATCTGGAACACTTCCCCTTCCTCCAAAACCAGCAATTAAAAATAAACACTTCTAGTTATCAAGGGTAAAAGATTAAAGACCTACTTTGGTCATGAATGACCATAGGATTGCACCTAGAAAGTTCCCCTCTCAGGCACAATCCAGGCAAGGCTGTCTATGGAAGATCAGCAGTTGCCCATGTATACCTGTCTCCCCTCTCCATGCAACAAGGGAAAGGCAAAGGCTGATGCAGCTTGGCACCAGTGATGTCGCAACTCATTTTTACAGCTGAGTGAATGTAAAATAAAGTGTCTTGCTCAAGAACAAAACACACAACCCGGTCCAGGAATCAAACTCACTACCTCATGATTGTGAGCCCAACACTCTAACCACTGAGCCATGTGCCTTCACTTCTAATCATCATTACCATTTTAATATCCACTTTTCCATGCTTGCATGGGTGAATGGAATTTGTTGAGGTAAATTTTCTATTGCTGAGTCCTCTTCCTGTCACTAAATTTCACTGTTTTGAAGCAAGGTAATATTTTCCCATGATCAAACATGTTTTCACAGAAGACTGAAAAGAAGGACATCATTTGCATAATGGTAACATCTGTTTAGAACTGTCATGCAATGTAAGGTTAAGGAAACTATCACACACACACACACACAACAAGTTTCTTTCAGCTTACAAATCCATTCACAAGGTTTAGGTCAACCTGGAGTGGTGTTACGCAGTGGAACCGAACCTGGAGTGGTGTTACGCAGTGGAACCGAACCTGAAACTATGTGGTTGGGAAGCAAACTTCTGAACCACACAGCCATGCCTGCACCTATGCTTAATTAATTGCATTCTATAAATAAGAAATAACTTTATACATATATACTCCTGATAACAGAAACTTATCCACCCATTTAACCCACAATCCCACCACCTTCCTCTAAAATAACAACAACTCCTGATAGTCAACATCCAATGGGTAGCAGATCATTCACTAATTCTTTATCATCAATTCAATGTAGATGTTATATATTTCAAAGAAATATATAACATTTAATTGTGGAGGCGCAATGGCCCAGTGGTTAGGGCAGCGGACTCGCGGTCGTAGGGTCGCGGTTCCGATTCCCAGACCGGGCGTTGTGAGTGTTTATTGAGCGAAAACACCTAAAAGCTCCACGAGGCTCTGGCAGGGGATGGTGGCGAACCCTGCTGTACTCTTTCACCACAACTTTCTCTCACTCTTTCTTCCTGTTTCTGTTGTGCCTGTAATTCAAAGAGTCAGCAGCCTTGTCACACTGTGTCACGCTGAATATCCCCGAGAACTACGTTAAGGGAACACGTGTCTGTGGAGTGCTCAGCCACTTGCACGTTAATTTCACGAGCAGGCTGTTCCGTTGATCAGATCAACTGGAACCCTCGACGTCGTAAGCGACGGAATGTCAACAACATAACATTTAATTAAAGCAGTCACATACTAAAACTCATGTATGCTGATCGTTAAGCTTCATGTAGTTGGTATTGAAGTCAACCTTCATTAAGCACACTTAATATCAGACATTCATGCCATGACCATCTAGATGAACTACATTATTTCATGTGGCTTTTCCTTATTTAAGACAATAGGATGTGATTTGAGGGAAATTTAGAGACTATTTTTAACAGGTTGAGTGACCATATGGAAGCTTCTTGATATTAACAGACTACAACAAAATCTGATTATTTCTTTAGCCATAAGCACTTACTAACAATCTACAAAAAGATCAAATATGCCACACTATAGGTTGTTATTTTCCTTTTAGACTATACAAATCCTTTATTCACTGATCCGGTAAACTGAATTCATAAGATTGAGTAGAAATTGAACTAAGAATGATTCAGTGGATGTGTAAAAAGGATGAGTGCAACTGAATTGATAAAGTAGTTGGGCATAGAAGATATTATTGACGGAAGTCTGTAGCTAAGAAAACTGCACTTGGTTTGACATGCAAGATAAATCATTATGGTAGCTTTAAAACAAGAAAGATGCCTAAGATTATGCATAGTTCACAATGGATGTCATAGATAAGATAGAGAGAAAAATGCTATATAGTTCACCAGTCCAGCCGATACCAGATAGAAAAATGGATGATTAATCCTTTTGGTATCAACCCACTTGGGACCACCCCTGGCTCTGTGAGACAAACTTCTTGTTTTAAAATAATCTAAATTAAAACCTTCCATCAAAAATTCACATTATGTTCCAAGCACCTACTTAATAAAGGCAAAGTTATTTTAGTTAATTTTTCATCATTTTCAAAACTAATTTAAACAAAGGTAGCATATTTCAACAGAAATGTGGTAACAAAAGGGTTAAATCATTATTTTACTACCTGTTTGTCAAAGTTGGTAGGTCAGATAGATTTACTATACAAGATATGACCATCTCTTATAATTATGTGAGGCTTTGTACCACAAAACCTCACCTCACTTTATCTTTGTGTATTCCACCTCTTCCACCTCATCATCATTTAGCATTTGTTTTCTATGCTAGCATGAGTAAGATGGTTTGACCGCGAGCTGCACTGGGCTCCAGTTTGTTTTGACTTGGTTTCTATTACTGGATGCCCTTCCTAACACCAACCACTCCAGAGTGTACTGGGTGTCTTTTACATATCACCAGCACTGGCAATGACTACAATTACACTTAGCTTGATATGCCCTCTCAAGTAAAGTGAACCACCAAAGGTCTTGGTCACTTGTCATTGCCTCTGTGAAACTCTCTCCATCACTGGTATACGCCACTTTTGACATTGTTAGTCCAACCATTTCTTCTACACATATCAGCCAGAATATTTGAAGTCCATTTACTTTCTCACCTCAGTTGCACTCCAATCCTTTGATACAACTTAACATTACATATCAAACAACACATTTTTTTTTGGCCTCTGTATTCTGCCATACAGCAACAGTCCTTCCTTACTACATTTCTTACAACCATCACCAGTACTAATCACCATATTTTAGCATGTATAAGGAACCCTTTTTTGTCAAAAATTAGGTTAAAAACAATATGGGATTTTCTTATACATGGACAGTATTATAATCCCTTACAAAACCTTTTTTCCAAATTTTAAGCCCCCAAAATTAGGGGGTTCCTTATACACGTTAAAATATGGTAAGATGCTTAGGTGACAGAAGTTATCGGTTATTTCTAATAAGTCATCTGAGCAGTCCACATTATACATGTGTCCTTGCCGCTTACTATTCCTGTAATTCTATAGTCTTGGTTCCATGTCAACCTGCTTGAGATTCTACTAGCACTATTATGTACCCGTTTGTGGATAAAATCTCATTTACTGTAGCCAACCAACACATTTCAACGGTAGTAAAAAAATTAGTCAAGGGCTCTGGAAGGTGATGACATCCCTGAATGATACAGAAAAGAGAAAGAAAACCAAGCAAGTGATAGAGGAGAGCTTGCAGACAACAGATTTATGTGGTCTCTTTAGCAAATGCAAAGTTTAGTGCTTGCAGTTCATGCAGATACCAAATTTCCTTTAGCTTTGTTGATATATGAACTAGTATAGTGGAAATGATGAAGCCCAAAATTAATAAATACACCAGGAAATGATTTGGTGTTCCACCTGATTACTTTCAACTGTTGCCAAGCAAAGCTGAAGCTATCCCTGAAGTCCATCGAAGAAGAATACAAGGCGTGAAAAGTATGGCTTTTGTATATGCTTGAGGTTTTAGGTGAAGCCATAAGATCAATTCAACCTAAGCTGAGATCTGGCAAGAAATGGAAGATTTAGGAGGCAGTGAATGCAATAAAAAAGAGCTTCAAATTCAGGAAAATAATGGGACATACTCAGACCAAAAGGTGGATACTAGACTCAATGGAGTGGAGTTCAAAGAGAGACATGGCAATTTAACAAGTGTGGGAGAAGAGGATGCTAAGAGATTCCAGAAAGACTAACTGGAACAGTGGACAATGTGGGAGAGTGCACTCCAAAGAAATTTCAGCTGGAATGACATATGGCTCCTCTTGGTGTTAGCTTTATCTTCAGGTCTGTATATGATCTCTTGCCCTCAAATACAGACTTGGTGAGGTGGGGGAAATTAGATAACCCTACAAGCCCATTCTGCTAAGGCAAACAATCAGTGGAACATGTCCTGAGCTTATGCATTAACCCAAGGGAGATACACAAGGAGGTTCAATCAAGTGCTTCAAGATCTAACATGTGATTTGCATCATGAGAGAGAAGATGATATCATTGGAAGCTCCACCGATGTTCTCCACAGCAGGTTGTAAAAGACTGTGGCCTGGAACAGCTGTAAATTGGATCATGAAAGCAGGATCTACTGGATGGAGTTGATGACTAGGAGTGATCAGCAGACCCTCTGGAATGGATAAAATCACCAGGACTGGTGCGAGACTGGATATTGTACTCAGCTCACTTTCATCAAAACAAGTGATTCTGCTTGAACTCTCTCAGTCATCTGAAAACTGAAAGGAGGAAGCTCACATCAACAAGGCTAAAAAAATATGACAGTTTAGCCATTAGACATAGAGGATCTGCTTTGCAAACCAAAGTCCTCACCATAGAGGTGTGAGTGCAAGAGGGATTGTGGACAAATCTGCATATGATCCCATGGGAGAGAGAGAACCAAAGTTCTTAAAGCAATGGCAGAAGTAGCTGAGAGGAGTTCCAACTTTGTATGGTTAAGAAAGAATGGAAGTGAGATTCATAAGGCATGATTTACCCTGCAGTCAATTGATGTCTCAGACTGAACTCATTATAACACTCAACCTTGGATCTGAGGCCCCTTAATCAGCCAGGAGGGTTGCAAAGCACACAATAGTACAGAGTGTAGCAGCAGAGGGGTATCTAGGAGTCATGATCTAGCTGTGGTCCTGTCCCCTTAGATTGTCAGGATCGAAGCACTTGCATGAGGTGGGGCTTATTCTCTGAAAACCTTTTGTTGTTCAGCTCTTCCTAGAGTTTCTTACTAATTTCAGGGAAGTGGCTTTATGCTAAGTGATGAGAGGTTAAAATATGATAGAGTGTCAGAAACACACACACACACACATCATCATCATTTAATGTCCATTTTCCATTCTTGTGTGAGTAAGCATGTAGCTTCAAAAATAACAAGAAACCTATTCTGTTCTGGCCCTTTCTCTCATACTTTAGCATCTCATCTCCAAGCATAAATCCGTCTCCCGCTCTACTGTAGCACCACTTAGTCGAAGGGTATCTTAGTCTTGCAAGCTGCATGTCAATCATGAAACAAGTACCCAGTATACTCTGTATAATAGATGGCCTTAAGAAGGGCTACAGAAACCATGCCAATGCAGACATTAGAGCACAATACAGCCCTCAGATTCATTGGATCCTATCAAGTAGTCCAATCTATATCAGCATGGAAGATGAATTTTAAAAGATGATGATGGTGATATATCATCATCATCATTGTTTAACGTCCACCTTCCATGCTAGCATGGGCTGGACGATTTGACTGAGGACTGGTGAACCAGATGGCTACACCAGGCTTCAATCTGATTTGGCAGAGTTTCTACAGCTGGATGCCCTTCCTAACGCCAACCACTCTGAGAGTGTAGTGGGTGCTTTTATGTGTCACCCGCACGAAGGCCAGTCAGGTGGTGCTGGCAATGGCCACGCTCAAAATGGTGTATTTTACGTGCCACCTGCACAAGAGCCAATATAAACCCATTTGGTCATGCTGCTTGGTATCAGGTGGAGGAGTCTATAGCCTTGGATTAATTCATACTTTGTGAATGAAACTGGGTAGATGAAGACTGTATGAAAGCTAATCAGCTGGATTGTATCTGTAATTCAAAGGTTGAGCCACATCACAAGGTGTTACACCAATTCCATTTGAAAATTACATTAAGAAAACACGTGCCTGTGGAGTACTCAACCACTTTCATGCTCGTTTTGCGAGCTTAGTACTTATAGTTAATTGAACTGAAAACTCATGGTTAGAAATTGTGTGTATGTGTGTGTGTGAGAGAGAAAGATTCAGTGATATGACAAGTGGTGAGCCGAAACTTCGAAGTCACTATCAACCTACTCCTTGTAAAAATTAATAAATATGTACTCTACTAAAAAGTACTGAGCAATCCTTCAGTTTAATGTTAGAGCTGTTTTAATATATAACTACACATGATTCCGCCGAGGTCGACTTTGCCTTTCATCCTTTCGAGGTCGATAAAATAAGTACAAGTCGAGCACTGGGGTCAATGTAATCGACCTACTCCCTCCCCACGAAAAATTGCTGACCTAGTGCCAAAATTTGAAACCAATGTATAACTTCACATAGAAGAGGCGCAAACCGTGGAACACTGAGTAGATGCTTTAATGGATCTTGCCCGCTTTTGAGTTCAAACCATGCAAGGATTTTCTTTTTATTTTATTTTCCCTCTTTTGATGAAATAAATACTGATAATATACTAACTATGTAAGGGTCATCCTTTCATAAACAAATACTAAAAGAGTAAAGCTTGTTTGGATATGTCTAAACTTCAACGTTGAATAAACTTGTTTTGGATTTGTTTGTTTTTCTCCAAAAACGAGAAAGACAAAGACGAGAGAGAGAGTGAAGGAGAAAGAGAGCGAAGGAGAGAGAGGGGGGAGAGAAAGAACGAAGGAAAAGAGAGAGAGTAGGCGAGAGAGAACAGCTGATTAATGGCTGGAATGCAGAGTGTCAACGACATGAAGGGTTGAACACATTGCCTAACAGTTAGCACAGTTACAATAAAGAACTTCTTCCGAAACTACGTTACAAGCAACGCTGACATTAAAAAATAAAATTAGAAAGAGGGATATAGATGATAGAGACAATTTTACAAGCTTTCTACAGAAATTTTTAAAAAAAATAAAAAACAACGAACTTATCAACACAGACCTTGAAAAGTAGTAATAATGACAGGAATAATAAATCCAAATAATGAACGACCAAAAACAGAACTATTTAAAAAAATTCAATAAAATGAATAACACAAATGTAGACAAAAAGTAAATAACCATTCAAAGCGGCTATCGATATAAATATATATATAATTTTTTTTCATTTTATGAGAATGTGACTTCCTTTACAGAACAATTTCGTTTTCCATTTTCTTTTCCAACTCATATATATATCTACATTTTCACCTTGTCAATAGGGTTTTGTTTTCGAAACATATTGTCAGTCTTCGATATTTGCAGGGGAGTAAAAAAAAAGTTTATATTGATTTTTAATTACCTTCGAAAAAAGCTACATCAAAACCAGTACATCACATTTTAATGATAAATATTGCAAATTTTGTGTGTGTGTATAATGCATATAAATACTCGTGATCGGGACTTTATTATTAAAAAAAAAAAATCAGTGATCATATATAGGGACGACTTTGGTACAAATCGATTTCAAATTTAAAAAAAAAAAGAGAGAAAAAAAATAGGTTCGGATAGCGCTACTGTGACTTGCTTCAATCAACATCAAAAAGCACAAGAATAAATACAAATAATAGAGATCCATGTATTGACAATTTTAGATTGCTTATTTACAATGAAGTCGAGCAGCAACTGACAGTTTAAATAAATGCAAGAGCAATGTTGAGGGCGGGTTGGAAAATCTAAAAGAAAAAAAAAAAGACGAACTAATTTGAAAATATCTGAAAAACGGACTTACGATGTTGGAAATCGTGATTAACGGGTTGATAGTAATGGGAGAGAGAAAAAATAACAACAAAAACAAAACAACTCGTCTAGATTTTGCTACATCGTTAGACACACAAACAAGATATATCTGATCAACCATACAGGTAAACAATATCACATATATAATCCTAATCACACATAAATATATACATACATGGATATAACACGATAACACAAATATGCAACCATACACACACAATACCATATAGACAATTTGCAAACGAGTTTTCAGGGTAACCTCTTCTTATGGATACATATGAATCAATCTCATGCACTCGGAGAAAGCACCATTTATACAACAATGCAATAACAATATATCTCTGATTTCATCAGTCCACCCTTCCCATTAACTAACTAACCAACGAGCCACCGAGAAAGCATCTATGTGGTCACTAAGCCTTCTGAAAATAGGAGCCAAATCGCCTTCAAATCAAACTCCACCGCAAAAAGAAAAAAGAAAAAAAAGACATATAATATAGTCTTAGAAACCATCCACCCACAAAAAAAGACGGAATGGTCATGGCTGGAATGTCTTTGATGATAGGTCTGTTCGATCAGGGTTGACCTGGAGCTAAACCTCAAAGTAACCAATAACAAAGTAGAGAATGACACGAATCACATGAAGTTAAACATAAATGATTCTTTATAAGCATGACAAAAGAGTTAAGAGTTGAGTATGTTGAACTTACATCGGTCTCTCGCAGCAGCTTTCGTTTTAAAGTTCCTTGGTTAAACATCATTTCTTAATTTTCCTGATTTTTGTCTTAAAGAAATAACAAAGGAGTGAAGTTTGGGAGGATTTTTTTTTGTTTTTCAACTAGGTTTTTTCGTTCATGAAGACTGGTTTAGAAAACAAAACGATCAACAAGAATTTAGGGGAGACGAACTTTAAAAAAAAAAAAAATTGCTCAATGTTTTGTTATTGATATTATTTCTGTGTTAATATCAACGAACCACCCTAAACGAAAACTTAGACTACACAGACAATAATAAAGATGTATTGAAATTAAACTGAACGATAAACTACAGAGTGCTAGTATAGACATTAATCCATAAAAGTATATGTATATAAATTTCCCATTATTGCAATTCAGTTCTATAAGACTTTTTCCACTTTAATTACTTTTTTTTAGAAGTGATTTAGTCTCGAAAATATTGTGGCTAACTGTCTATTAATTACACCATCAGACAGTTGGAAATATAAACATATGAACAATTAAATACATCTTTTCACTATCTGTTCTATTTTACTCTACTTGCTCTTCATTTTCCAACTAAACTTTCCCAGCTTCACTGGTAATTCTGTTGTGAAAGTCGTAAGACACTGGTTTTGACTGAGTGTCTCATCAACAGAAGTTAACCGTATATTCTCGACGCAAATCGTACTTCAACAGGGTACGGCTCAACTGAAACCTGTCTCTGTTAGGTTTAGCAGAATCCATAATAAATCAAGTCTTCAATGAATAAAACTATGCCAAACCATTTTGAAAGTGTCCTGAAAAGATATAACAATCACAAATGGTAGGGAAAATCCTGGTTTCCGCAAGGAAATAAGTTAGGTAAGTGAAGTGAACTCGTGGTTGGTATGCGATGTTGATATTTTCATGTCCTACTTCTGGGATCTAGACCGGCCAGCAGCAGCAGTAGCAAAGGCAGACGCGTTTCCGGCATATCGTAATTATTATAATGAAATACATGGAATCATCAAATAATTATTCAAATATAATATATCTCAGAATTAATCGTTATCAAATAAACTAAAGAGCTTCTCATTTGTTTATAATTAATATAATAAAGGACATAACTCTAAAAAGACCAATTATGAAATAACAAAATCTGTACATCTTAGGCTTCCGCCTAACCGCTTTTCAGCAATAACAATGGCCGCATGTCGGAGATTGCTGTTGCAATGTGACTGGGATGTATGTCTCAGGTACGAACAAGTATATCACTGCTCTCTTTAAATTATTGGACAGCAATGAGGTGGGGGAAGCAAACAAGCGTTGTCAACTGTTTTTCCTTATTTGAATAATTTTGTTAGGAATAATTTGACTAATGAGTTGCTAGTCAAAGATTGATCCATTTCGCATGGCTTGCGATGTACATTTCATTAAAATGTGTTTCGATTCATTCTTTTCTTTTAGTTGAATAGAGAAAATATAATTTTCTATATTTATCATTATATTTAAAGAATCAATACTTTGGATTTATTAAACGACAGCCGTAAATAAAACATAATATAGGTAGTGATTTTTTAGAAGTGTATTTGCGTCGGAATATTTATTTTTATTCTTTTCGTAAACAAACAGTTTTTGGCTGTCGGTAATGTCTCGCCTCTTGACTCAACCTGTTTGTTTTTCTGTCGAATACTTATTAAAAAATTTTAATTTTAGTCCTTAAGGACCACACTTCCAAGTGTCGTATGCTAAAACCCCCCTCTATCATATAAACACTGATGAAGCAGATTTCTCTACCTTTTACTACATACACTTCTATCTTCATTCTATGTGAAATCTATGTGGTATATCGTTTTTTGTCGATGTTTATCAAGTACAAGTGGATCAAGTTCTTTTCAAGTAAATTCATTCATTATATTTTACTACTTAAATAGACGCTGAAAATTTCAACCTAAACGCTGATCGCTTTGTCAGTCTGTTTAAGTTTAATTATAGCTTAACGAATTTTTAAAAATGTCCTTTTCCTGATGACTATTAACTGTTTAGTTTGATGTGTTTTTTCCCCCGCTTTTCATCTTGTTCATCACAATTGTATATGTATTTGTGTAAGGATAAACGCGAAAATATAAGAGGAAGTACGAATATTAATATTAAAATATTTATACTACACTATTTTGCGCATGCATTTTGTATTGCATTACTTTAACTCTACTTTTGCGTATTGAGTACTCTATCCGTAATATATATATATATATATATATATATATATATATATATATATATATATATATATTGCGTTTTGTTACTTCTCAGAGGTTCAAGTTACTGCTCATCGCAGTTGTGGTACTATTGATTAATGACTATTACCGCTTATTGTGAGATTTTTTTAAAGTTAACTCAGTTTTATATACTTATAGAAAAATTCTTTTGGAATATGTAAAAAATGTTCATCTCGAAAATTTTAAGACAAAATATGTTAGAAATTAGTGCCGTGTGTAGTTATCTCCCTTTACCTTAGTTTCAGATAATACTTACTAGTAATAGTTTGAATTCCATTTAATCGCTATAGCTAGTTCCTTTCCATTATGTGACCTTTCACCAATGCTAAAAAATAATATTATATTGATATTTGTTTTAATGTTTACATTTGAACAACGTTTTGATCAGTTTCACCTGCATCATCATCCTCAGGTGTCTTATTCCTAGATGTGTGTATGGTACCAAAGTGGATTCGAACTAGGAACTTTTATTTTTAAACGGTCTAATCTACAAGGTTACTGAGCTCTCAGAGTTTTATGCTCTTAGTTTATAAGTAAAGAGTCCTAGTTCGAATCCGGTTTGGTAGTATATACAGACTCAGGAATATGATATCTGATGATAATCAGAGATCAAACTGATGGAAACGTGGTGTAGATATTAGCATGTCTTAATCTCTAAAGATGAGGTTAATAAAATTGTAAATTTTATCAGTAACAACTCAATTTAGACATTTAATTAATATTATTTTATTAGATTGTTTGTTTAATTGGGTATGCAATTAAATATTGTTTGCTTGATTTTAGAGAAAATCATGGAAGAGCATGGGTTGCACTTCAAGATCTCTCAGAAACTTCAGGTATATATTTTCCAATCAGTTTTTCACCTCTATAATTTAATTCTTTAACAATTCTCCATCTCCACTGAGAAATTTAACATCTGACAAGAAGAATAACATTGATTTATTAAAGCTTAAAAGTAGAAAAAGTTTATCACAAACATCACCATCATCATCATTACTTTATATCTGGATTTTTTTTTTTCATATTTGCAAGGTGTGTAAGCAAGGCTTGGACTCAAAGGGCCTTAGAGTTAACTTAGCAAAGACCAAAGTCTTAGTAAGCAAGAAAGCATACAAATTACTAATCCCTTCAGGAAAATGCTCCTGCTCAATATATAGAAATGGTTTAAGTAGAAATTCTATATGGTGTACCCAATGCAAATCATGGACACATAAGTGCAGCTGAATTACAGGAAGGTTAATGGAGAAGGTAGTCTTTGTGTGTGGCAGAAATGCATAAACAATAAACACTAAGAATACTCAGGAAATAAATTCCCTCAAACCCCCAGGAAGATCCTTAGAGGTAGTAAATTTTTTTCTGTGCTTAGATGTCATAATTAGCAGCAGAGGAGGATGCTCTGAAGGCACAGGCACTAGAATCTGAACTGGCTGGGGAAAGTTCAGAGAGGTCTTACCTTTGTAGGTAACAATGGGCCTTTCCCCCAGAGTGAAAAGGAGATTGTATGATGCTTGTGTATGAACAGCAGTGCTATATGGTTGTGAAATGTGGGCTGTGAATGCAGAGAACATGTGAATGCTCTGAAGAAGCTAGCATGCTTTGCTGGATGTGCAGAGTCAGTGTGCATGAATGATAAAGTGTAAATGTGTTGAAAGAAAAACTAGGCAAAAGCGGTATCAGATATAAAGTGCGCAAGAGAGAAGACTGTGTTGGTTTGGTTATGAGATGTATTATGGATGAGGACAGCTGCATAAATAAGTGCAGATTCCTAAATGTGGATGGAACCTTTGGAAAAGAAAGACTTTCAGATGATGAGCTTCCCAGAGGAGATGGCAAAGAACCAAGAAGATTGGCATATTTCTGTGCTTGAGAAGATTCATCCATCTTAGTAAAAATGAGACCCTAAACATGTCTATGCTCCACTCCCCCATAACTCATGACATTCTAACCTCACAACTCATCACCCTAACAGGTCTTCCTCCATTCTCCCATGTCCACCTCTCACTGCATTCCCCTCCTCTCTATCCTCCACTCTCCTTTTGCACACTTGAAAAACATACCTGTACACAATTTATCACTGACGAATCTCTCTCTCTCTCTTCGTCTCTGTCTGTCTGTCTCTTTCTCTCTCTCTCACATACACACAACTCGTCTTCCTGACATTCTTCTCTCCATATATGTTCACTCACTGCATTCTCCTCCCTAGCATCTGTCATTTTCCATTCATTCTCTCTCTCTCTCCCCCCCCCCCAACTGATGTAGCCATGTATCATCTCCACTGCATGACACCTGATTCTATCCCTCTATTCATACTCTAACCTCTCATCATCTGGTACAAAACCACCTCCCTCAATACTACTCCTCACTCAACTGAGGAGTTTTGTTATGTAAGTTATTTCACTGGTGCTAGTGTCAAATGTAAAAAAACACCCAGAACACTCTGTAAAGTTGCTCTTGTTAAGAATGGCATCTGGCCACACAAACCATGCCATGGCAGACAGTAGAGCTTGGTACAGTTTTTCTGGCTCACCAACTCCTGTCAAAACCATCCAGCTTTCCAGTCTATGCTGCTATGGCAATCAGATATTAAATGATGATGATCATCATTTTTCATTACTTACATTTATATACACTCAGTTGCAACCATTTACATTAAGTCTATGTTTCATGGCTGTTGCACTGCTCATGATGCTCTCACTGTTTTGCCATGCTTGTAAAAATGAGTTTAAGACAATGACAATCACATCATGGCAGTAGATATTATAATTTCCTCATGGTCATTTTAGACTATGATGGTCTATAATTAATTTTTTTATAGGGGCACGTAAATAGCACCATTTGAGCGTGATCGTTACCAACATCGCCCAGTGGCACGTGAAAAGACATTCGAGCGAGTTCGTTGCCAGTACCGCTGGACTGGCTCCTGTGCAGGTGGCACCTAAAATACACCATTTCGAGCGTGGCCGTTGTCAGTACCTCCTGACTGGCCTTCGTGCCGGTGGCACGTAAAAACACCCACTACACTCTCGGAGTGGTTGGCATTAGGAAGGGCATCCAGCTGTAGAAACTCTGCCAAATCAGATTGGAGCCTGGTGTAGCCATCTGGTTCACCAGTCCTCAGTCAAATCGTCCAACCCATGCTAGCATGGAAAGCGGATGTTAAACGATGATGATGAATTACTTTGTTCACATAAGCTTTGATAAATTATAACTTTCATCTTCATATTTTATTTAATTTAGTTCTGTTCAGATTATAGTTAGTTATTCTTTGCAGTATTTCATCTTCTCTGTATCCATATTAATCCATTATATAAAATTTACTTCTTTAGCCAACCCTACAATTAGAGGTCAGTTGGTTACACAAAGTATTGCTGCCCCTGGTCTTCCCAATGTCGTTGGCAGTAATGGTTTTTCTGTCAAGAGAATTCAAGGGGTAAGTATTTAACTCTTTTACTGTGAAAAGCAGATACATCCGTTCAAAATTTCATTACCCTGCAGAAAGCAGTTTTATATACCTCTCTTTCTTTTATTGAGGAATGTTATGTTTAAAACTATTTTCTATTGAAATATGTCAAGTTTATTGAGTTTATTGACTTAGAGAACATGCCAATTCTATTTTTTGATAAATGTTTAGCAGCATTACTGGAATAACCATGAAATTTATTTCACAATTAAACAGTAAAAAAATATGATCTTTTCTGCTAATGGTACCTTTGACTCAATCTAAAAAATATTGGTATTAGGAAGGGCATCCAGCTATAAAAACCATGCCAAAGCAGACATTGGAGCTCAGTGTAGTTCCTTTCAAACCGTCTAACCCATGCCAGCATGCAACATAGCCATTAAATGATGATGATAATGATTTAAAGCTAATACTAGGTTTCTTTTTATTCCTATGGTGCCTTATAATTCTTGAACTTTTCTCCAGGTTCTACTATATTTCATTAAATATTGGCCATTATACATTAAGGCTTCCCAATGACACATCCATATTTGGATAAATCACTAAACTGACTTTTGAGTTTATTTCAATTCTTCAGATATTCTTGAGTTATGGGACGATTAGTTTTGTGTATAGTCAAAAGGAAATCCGTTTTGTACATCATCCCTGCTTCTGTTTTACATATCTTTGTTTTAATGCCCACTTTTGCAAGCTTGTGTGGGTCACATGGAGTCTATTGAGGCAGATTTTCTGCAGACACATGTCATTTCCTGTTGCCAATCTTCACCTGTTTCCTAGCCAGATAATATTTCTCCATACCCAAACATGGTTTCACAAAATATTGGAAATGAATGACACTGCCTGTATGATGGTGACACTCATTTACAACTGTCACATGATGTCAAGACAAAGAGGCACAAGCATGTGCACACACACACACATGCATACTTGCTTGATGGTCTTCTTTTAGTTTCCAACTATCAAGCCCACTCAAGGCTTTGGTCAGCCCAGTGCTGTAGTAGCAAACATTTACCCAAGTTGCCAGGCAGTAACTCTGAACCTGAGACCATGTGATTGGGAAGTAAACCTCTTAACCACATGGCTATGCCTGCACATTTGTGTATTTATAAATAATCCCTTTCTGCTATAGGCACAAGACCAGAAATTTTGGGGGAAGGGGTAAGTCAATTACATTGACCCCTGTGTTCAACTGGTAATTACTTCACTGACCCCTGAAAGAAGGATAAAAAGCAAAGTGAATCTCGGCGGAATTTGAACTCAGAACGTAAATGGACAAAATGTCACCAAGCACTTTGTCTGGCATGTTAACGATTTTGCCAGCTTGCCACCTTTGTGTATTTATAAATAATGCAAGGTGAATGCTATGGGTTTGAATAATTGTAAATTATTCTAAGATTAACTCAGCTTGTCATGGAATACATTGTTGAGCTTTTAAACAGAGCACTTGACATTTTAAATGATATAAGTTGTTAGGACTTTTCTGCTCCTAATTCTATCTCTAACTTGTTTCTCAGTCTTTTTCTTATCACACAGTATCGATCTTAAAATTCAATCTATTCTTACAGTCTTTAGATACAAGCTGTTATCTTTATAGAGAGTCATACTCTCTCCTCCTCTCATAGATGACAAATGAGGGTTCTGCTGTTTACTGCTGAACAACCTGCACAGATGATTTACTTATAGTGATTAAATATTTCCATCAAATCAACATTGTCTGTACAGGTGCATGGTATGCCACACATCACATGGCAAAGTGATCACAGAGCAATGCAAGATGAAGTGTTTTGTTCAAGAACACATTGCACCACCCAGCCTGGGAATTGAAACTATGGTCTTTCACTTGTGAGTGCAACACTCTAACCACTAAGCCATGCACCTTCACTTATAGAGAGTAAAACATTGTATGAATATGATGTATAAAGTAATTGGTTTCTGCTTACATGAATTTTTGTGTTTTTATAACTTATCTGAAAATAAAAAAAAGGAAACATGTACTCCATTGATGTCTGCTTTTAAACACTCTGCTTAATTAATCAACTGTCATTGCCTAATATTTTTTTATCTTTGTGTTTAAATTCATGTTATTATAAATACAATAATGAAGACAGTGAGATAGCAAAATCATTAACACACCGGCAGCGAGCTGGCAGAAACGTTAGCACGCCGGGCGAAATGCTTAGCGGTGTTTCGTCTGCCATGACATTCTGAGTTCAAATTCTGCTGAGGTTGACTTTGCCTTTCATCCTTTCAGGGTCGATAAATTAAGTACCAGTTACGCATTGGGGTCGATGTAATCGACTTAATCCCCTTGTCTATCCTTGTTTGTCCCCTCTATGTTTAGCCCTTTGTGGGCAATAAAGAAATAAGAATCATTAACGCACCGAATAAAGTGCTTGGTGGCATTTTTTTCACCTTTATGTTCTGAGTTCAAATTCTGCTGAGATCAACTTGGCTTTTCATCCTTTTAACATTAATAAAATAAGTACCAGTTGAACACTGGGGTTGATGTAATTGACTAGTCCCCTCCTTGCAGTACCAGATTTACCATTGTACTCAGGTGTGCTTAAGCACAGGGCCCCATTGACCGAGGGGCACATTTCCCTGCCCAACAAATTTTTTACAATGAATTTCCTGAGCACATTTGCATGACTGTCCAAGTAAGGGACCTCATAACTTGACTAGCACAGAGCCTCGCCTGTCCTAAATCTGGCACTGTCTTTCTCTGCCATCATCATTGTCATCATCATTATTTGGCATCCATTTTCTATGCTGGCATGGTTTGGATGGCTTGACAAGAACTGGCAAGGTCAGGAGTTGCATCAGGTTCCATAGTCTGTTTTGGCTTGGTTTCTACAGCTGGATGTCCTTCCTAATGTCAACCACTTTACAGAGTGCATTGGGTGCTTTTTATGTGGCACCATCACCAGTGCTTTGTACATGGCACCAGCACCTATATTAGAAAGAATTATAAATACAGTAACAACTTTGTAATAAATTGTTATAATGTCAAAGAAATACTGTTTTACATGTTTTGCAGCAAAGAATTGATATTAGTTACTGTGATGAATGCTCAAGTCAACCTTCTAATTTTATGACATTCCTAAGTCCTTTGAAGACTTTTCCTGCTATCCATGATCCAAACAAATCTGTAAGAAACTCCTTTTTCTTCTCCCCACCCCCGTTTTTTACTGCATTTTTTGTTACTGCATTTTTTTTTACTGCTGTTGAATATTGATGCTTTATATAATATTGGATTGAACGTTTATTTGATTCATAGAGTAATATATCTTTCCTAGGTTCTCAAATATACTTTAATTTATGGTTGTTTGCTGTTTTTTGTCAGAGATTTTATGTGACTTCTTCATAGCTAAGGAGGTAGCTTTGCAGTTTCCCTATATAATGAGTCAAAGAAGTAGTGTTATCCCTTCCATTTATAGCTGTGAAAGAAGTTTTACCACTTCCCTATGTAGCTAAGGCGGTATTTTAACTACTCCCCTATATAGCTAAGTGGTTAGGATGTTGGACTCATGATCATAAGATTGTAGTTTCAATTCCTAGACCAGGCGGTGTTCTTGAGCAAAACACTTCATTTCATGCTTGCTCCAGTCCCCTCAGCTGGCAAAAATGAGTATTCCTGCAACAGACTGGTTTCCCATCCAATGGAGAGTATATACACCAGAGAATCCAGGAAACTGGCCTTATGAGCCTACAGCTTGAGATTGCCCTTTGATCTTTTTTCTTTTATATAGCTAAGAAGGGAGATTTACTATTCTCCTATATAGATAAAAAGGGGATTTTCCACCTCTTCCCTATCTTAACTTTTTTTACATGTAAGATTTGATCATTGATTTCAACTCAACAAATTCAAATGACTTTTAATGTAATTATTTCACCTTGTTTCAAATAAAGCTTCCATCTTTCAATTTCATTTTCATCGTATTTCCAGTTGTTAGGTCTAGATGTAAGCACTGGTGGTCTGGGAGTTTCTTCTTCTACAGATGGAACTTTGAAAGTATGGCAGATAGACACTGGAGAAGTCAGAGTAAGTATTCAATAAACAGAAACTTAAAATTGATTTTTAAATATTTCATTTATTTATTTATTTCATTTTAAAATTCCTTTATTTTTGACTAAAAGTTCAGTTCATCAAAAGAGTTACAAAGTTAAAGCCATATTGAATTTAGACCTTCTCTGAAGTTACACTGCCAGTATGTGTATTACAGGCTCATTATCACTCACATAAATGTTCCTTCAATTAGCTCAGATCTACAATAGCTACAACATGAATAAGCTGAGATATTTGCAGTAATTATTTTTTTTTACATTTTAATTATAAATCTGAAATCCATTGATTTAATTGCAGCGCAACTTAACAGGCCATGTTGGTGAGGTCAACACGTGTCGTTTATTCCCATCAGGAATTGTTGTTTTGAGTGGCAGTGCAGATATGCAACTGAAAGTTTGGGCTGCTGACACTGGCAAATGTGCTGCAACCTTTGTTGGTCATAAGTCAGGTAAAAAAAACAACAAAAAAACCCTTTAAGTTTTTCTTTTAAAACATATTTTTATTTCTCTTTTCTCTTTAAACATATAAAAAAAAAATTGACATAGTAATAACAATAATTCTTTTTAATTCTTGCACAATGCCAGCAATTTGGAGGAGAGTGGGAAAGACACTTACTCCAACCCCAGTGCTGAACTGATACTTATTTAATCAACCTTGAAAGGATAAAAGGCAAAAGTTGAACTCAAAACATAAAGACAGACAAAATGCTGCTAAGCATTTTCCCCAGTGTGCTAATGATTCTGCCAGCACACCCTCTTATTATTACTGAGTGAGAGAGCAGCGCATGCATCAAATTGACACTGGGGTGCAATTATACGAAGCCCAATATACCCATCATTACTACCCTTCTGATAAGGGTACACCAGGCACGTGCATCACAGCCACATGTGTGCGACATGGTGATCTTCTTTCAAGATAAACAGCGCATGACCTTGCAGGTGGGGCCCAGTTAGAATTTTCTTTAGGTTGAATAGCCCACCCCACTCAAAAGGTCCCTGAATAAGGTTTGTTTAAGGATGATGAACAAAACACCCATGTTTCCAAAGGTGAATTATTCAAACCCCAAAGAATTCCTCTCAACACATGGTTATGATGTTCTCCCGCTACTTCTGCTCCTGAACAGAGATGCACATATCGTCAGCTACTAAGGGACATGCTCAACTGGTTAAGGTCAAACAACTGACAAGCAAATCTGTGGTATTGAGCAGAATATTTGCTGTAGCCCGTCTTTTATACCAAGACAAAACAACGTACATGATAACACTTCCAATCAATTAAGATCAGAAACCATAAGAGCCGCTGCCTGGTACTACATCAGGGCATTTATTATTGTTATTATTATTATTATCATCATCATCATCATCATCATCATCATTATTATTATTATTACTATTACTACTACTAATAATAATAATGGTTTCAAATTTTGGCACTAGGCCAGCAATTTTAGAGAAAGAAGTAAGTCAGTATCATTGACCTCAGTGCTTGACTGGTGCTTACTTATTTCTCTACTTCAAAAGGATGAAAGCCACAGACCTTAGTGGCATTTGATCTCAGAACGTAAAGAGCTAAGCATGTTGTCTGATGTGCTAACAATTCTGCCAGCTCACCAGCTTAATAATAATGATGATAACAATAATAATAATTTCTTTTGGGAAAGTATAAAACTAGTCTTGTAGAAATACAGTTTACTGAAATTATGACTGCTTGTCACTAGTATTTATTTTAACAATTTTGTAAATATGATTGTAGCCAAATTTGAACTCAGAACCCTTGAAATATAAAACTAAATTACATTTAAGGCAATTAGTTTGGTATTGTAGTGTTCTTGCGTCTATGTTGTATGATTTCAAGTAATGACAATTATAGATTATGTGCTTTTAATTTTCATTGTAGAATATCCTAATGTTGTTTAGAGACATGGAGTTAGTGTTGGAGGATGAAATGAGTTTGGATAATTTATAGTGTTTAGTTACCATTTCAAATTAAAATGATCCAGGCTCAAAGCATTGTGTATCAGTAATATATTAGAGACAAACAAATTGACTATATTGTGCATAACAACTATATATATACGAGGGGGTACTGAAAAGTTCCTGGCTTTAAGGATATTGTGAAAGGCATGGTTGAATGCCCAACTTTCTGAGTTCTTTTACAGGACTTAGGAAAAACTGGAGGATGGCTGCAATAAGTGTGTGAATCTGAGGGGAATAAAATCATAATTAACTGATCCTCCTGTATTTTCTTTTACCCAAAATCAAGGAACTTTTCAACACCCCTTTGTATGTATCCCTTATATTTTCTTTATCAGTAATGATTTGGTGGGAATGTCAGCAACCTACAATATTTAGTTTCCTGCTTTTACATTCTGAGTTCAAATTCCAATGAGGTTGACTGCCTTTTATATATCTGCAAAAGATAAAATAAGTATAAATAATACCCAGAGAGAAAATTATTCAATCACCTTGGTTTATTGGGGTGGGGGTCACCATTACCGTTATTATTATTATCTTCCTTCCATTCAACCTCTTTTTTTTTTCCAGTCTTCTTGCCATGTTAGACCATTGAACTCAGCACAGTTTTTCTCTCTCCGTTTTTATCTCTTAATTCTTTCTGTTGAAGAGCATAGGCTCAAAACGTTAAAGACTTTTTTATTTTTCCGGGCATTAAACTAATACACCTGCTTGTTCCTATACCTGTCTTTGTCTTTTGCTTCCTGTAAATTTTAACTGTATAGGTAGATGGCCCTGCTCAGTATGTAGAAAAGGAGTAGGTAGTAACTCTATAAGATGTACCCGGTGCAAGCTATGGACACATAAGAGGTGCAGCAACATCAAAGGCAGGTTAACTAGCAAGTTAGTTTTTGTTTGTGGCAGATGTTCAGGTGCAATAAAGACTGCAAACAAACAGGAAACAACTTCTATCTCATTCCAGGGTGAAAAACTAGAGGTAGTCGATAGCTTCCGCTATCTGGGCGACCAAGTTAGTAGTGGGGGTGGGTGCGCTGAAAGTGTAGCTGCTAGAATAAGAATAGCCTGGGCAAAGTTTAGAGAGCTCTTACCCCTGCTGGCGACAAAGGGACTCTCACTCAGAGTAAAAGGCAGACTGTATGACGCATGCGTACGAACAACCATGCTACATGGCAGTGAAACATGGGCTGTAACTGCTGAGGACATACGTAAGCTCGCAAGGAATGAAGCCAGTATGCTCCGTTGGATGTGTAATGTCAATGTGAATACCCGTCAGAGTGTAAGTATCTTGAGAGAAAAGCTGAACATTAGAAGCATCAGTTGTGGCGTGCAAGAGAGACGATTGCGCTGGTATGGACATGTGGTGAGAATGGAGGAGGATAGCTGCGTGAAAAAGTGCCACACCCTAACAGTTGAGGGAACCCGTGGAAGAGGTAGGCCCAGGAAGACCTGGGCTGAGGTGGTGAGGCAAGACCTTCGTACATTGGGCCTCACCGAGGCGATGACTACGGACCGAGACCTTTGGAAATGGGCTGTGCGTGAGAAGACCCGGCAAGCCAAGTAAGATCGTTGCCAGTGCCCCTGGACTGGTTCTTGTGCGGGTGGCACATGAGATGCACCATTTTGAGCGTGGCCGTTGCCAGTACCGCCTGACTGGCTCCTGTAGGATTTTCGAGCGAGATCGTTGCCAGTGCCCCTGGACTGGCTTGTGCGGGTGGCACATAAAAGACACCATTTCGAGCGTGGCCGTTTTCGTGCGGGTGACACGTAAAAGCACCCACTACACTCTCTGAGTGGTTGGCGTTAGGAAGGGCATCCAGCTGTAGAAACTCTGCCAAATCAGACTGGAGCCTGGTGTTGCCATCCGGTTTCACCAGTCCTCAGTCAAATCGTCCAACCCATGCTAGCATGGAAAGCGGACGTTAAACGATGATGATGATGATATATATATATATATATATCATCATCATCATCATTGTTTACCTTCCTAATGCCAACCACTCCGAGAGTGTAGTGGGTGCTTTTTACATGCCACTGGTACAGGATCCAGTCAGGCGGGCCTGGCATCAATCACGTTCGGATAGTGCTTTTTACGTGCCACCGGCATAGACGCCAGTCAGTGGGTACTGGCATTGGCCACGTTCAGATCGTGCTTTTTATGTGCCACTGGTATGGGAGCCAGTTAGCGGGTACTAGCATCAGCCATGTTTGGATGTTGCTTTTTATGTGCCACCGGCACAGGGGCTAGTCAGGCAGACCTGGCATCAACCACATTTGGATGGTGCTTTTTACATGCCACTAGCATGGGAGCCAGTCAGGGATCACTGGCCACAGCTATGATATTGGTTTTACTTGACTCAACAGGTCTTCTCAAGCACATCATATCGCCCAACACATCAGGGATACTTTTAACTGGGCCAGACATGCATGGCTGTGATCTCACTTTAGTTGTCGGGTCTTCTCAATCACAGCATATCTCCAAAGGTCTCAGTTTCCTATCATTGCTTCTGTGAGGCTCAATGTTCGAAGGTCATCTTCACCACTTCATCCCATGTCTTCCTGAGTCTACTTCTTCCACAGGTTCCTTCCACAGTTAGGGAGTGGCACTTCCTCACACAACTGTCCTCATCCATATGTAGCACATGGCCATACCAGCGCAGTTGTCTCTCTTGCACACCACATCTGATGCCTCTTTTGCCTAGCATTTCTCTCAGGGCACTTACACTCTGTTGTATGTGCACACTGACATTACACATCCAGTGAATCATACTAGCTTCATTTCTTTCAAGCCTATGCATGTCCTCATCAGTCATGGCTTGTTTCACTGTTGTGTAGCATGGCTGTTCACACACATGCATCATACAGTTTACCTTTCACCCTGAGCGAGAGGCCCTTAGTTGCCAGCAGAAGCAGGCACTCCCTGAACTTTGCCTAAGCTATTCTTATTCTAGCTGCTACAGTCTCAGAGCAACCACCCCTACTACAGACTTGGTCGCCTAGGTAGCAGAAGCTATTAACTACTTCTAGTTTCTTCCCCTGGCATATGATGGAATCTGTTTTCTGTACATCTTCAGTGTTTATTGCCCCTGTGCATCTGCCACACACAAGATCTGTTTTCCTGGTTAACCTTCCTTTGATATTGCTGCACCTTTTATGTGTCCATAGCTTACACTGGGTACATCCTATGGAGTTTCTACCCATGCCTTTTCTACAGATCGAGCAGGGCCATCTACATGAAGGGGTTTGGGATTTGACAGCCTTCCTACTTACTAAGACTTTAGTTTTTGCTAGGTTCACCCTAAGGCCCTTCAATTCTAATCCTTGCTTCCACACCTGAAACTTCGTCTCTAGTTCTGGTAGTGACTCGGCTATTAGAGCAAGGTCATCAGCATAGAGGAGCTCTGGGCAGCCTGTCTTGAATTCCCCTGTTCTTGCCTGGAGGAATATAATGAACAAGAGGGGCTGAGGACTGATACTATGTATATGAAATATCAATATGCAATTTTTGGTGTGAAATATCTCTTTAATTGTTATTTATCATCTATATTTAGGTGTGTTGGATACAGCAATTGTAGAACGAGGCCGAAATATTGTATCCTGTAGCAGTGATGGCACAGCCAAACTCTGGGATTGCAGCCAACAAGTTTGTCTTGGTACATTTCAAGGGATGGCTGGTTCTGTTAACAGTTGTGCCATTGGTGTGACCGACAATCCCATACAGCTAGGGCAATGTAACCAACCTCCTGGTAAGTATCTTTTATAATATGTAAGATACTGTTTTCTATATAGGAAAGCAATGTTTGGGTTCAGCTGTTTGGGATGCTGATGATTTTGGTGGACACACAAAACAGAACCTGTTTTGGTTATAGTACTTTTTGGCACTGGAGACAAACACACATACACACACACACACATACAGATAGTAAGAGAGAGAGGCTAGAATTTATTGAGTGAATACGATTGACAAATACTTCCCCTCTCCTCATAAATAATGATAATAATAATAATGTATGGAGCCCACCGTCTGAAAGCTGATATCATCTGGCTGTACTTGAAGAGAGACCTGGGTAGAAGAGGCTTAATAACAGTAGAAGAATGTGTACAGATGGAAAGTAATGTCTAGTAGAGTATTTACAGAGCAGCACAGAAAAACTACTAAAGACAATAAAGAACAAGTGATGAAGCATGTTAAAGGAGAAAAGGATAAGAATGAAATACAAAGAGAGCATATCAGACAGATCGAAGAGAAACCTCTGCATGGCCAATTTTGCAGAGCCACTGAAGACATATGTGGAACAGAATCCTGGGCTTGGTTAAAAAAGGGGCAATTAAAAAAAAGAAACAGTGAGCGTAATTGTACAGCCCAAGATCAAGTGGTAAAAACAAACAACTTGAGAAAAATATATATGGAAAGAATGTATCAGAAAAATGTACAGCCTCTGGAACGTGGAACAAGACAGTGGCACACATTGTGACAGAATGCCCCAAGTTGGCACAGGAAGGAATATACGAAATGGAGACATGACCACGTTGTAAAAGTATTACACTGGAAACTATACCAGAAACGGGGATTTGAAGCAGGAAACACATGATACAATCATCGAGTTGAAAGAGTACAAGACTTTGTGGGACCTTCCTATTCAAACGGACAAGAAGTTAGAAAATAATTGACCAGACATAATAATTATAGATAAGGGAAAGCAAAGTTGCTTACTTATCAACCCATCATGCACATTTGATTCCAGGGTTGTAAAGAAAGAGGCAGAAAAACAAGAAAAATACAATCCCTTAGAATTTGAAATAGGAAAACTTTGGAGCATGTGAACAGTAAAGGTCATGCCTATAATAATTGGTGAGTTGGGAACAGTAAGCAAAGATATTAACAAATGGCTGAAGGAGATTGAAATAGAATGCCCAGTAGAGCTCCTACAGAAAGTTTGTCTTTTAGGAACAGCAAGGATTATCAGGAGGGTTCTAAGAACTTGAAAGACCGCTGAAAACTTGTGGATACCTAAGGTTACAGGTAGTAACCTACTGTGCACATAAATCCGATCAGGAATAAGACTGAACCTGAGCCAAACCAAAATATTAGGTTGAGGAAAAAGTTTGTGTGCCATGTTAAAATAATGCTTTTTTTTAATATATTTTTGTGGTGTATTCATTCAGCTCATGTCATGTTCACGGTGCATGAACTTTTTCCTTAACCTGGTAATAATAATGATAATAATAATAATAATAATAATAATAATAATTTCTTTTGACGGCATAAAGCTAGTGTTGTAGACATATAGTTGACTGAAATGGGGGACTGCATGTCACTGATATTTATTTTAACAACTTTGTTGTAAATTTGACTGTAGCCAAATTTTAACTCAGAAACCTTGAAGGACAAAACTAAATTAGGCAAATTAGTTTGGTATTTGTAGTGTTCTTGCCTCTATGTTATATGGTTTCAAGTAATAACAATTATAAGCAAAGAGAGAGGTGGGGAGAGAACAAGAAAAACATTAAATTGTTTGAGGTCAAATAAGTCAGCACCAAATCATCAATGCCAAATAGACAGTGTCAAAAATCTGATGCCCTTGGAAATAGCAGAATGGTGGCCTAAATGGTTTGAGTTAGATATTTAAAGCTATATCCCTTTACATTTTGAAATTAAATGACTTTTCAGATGACTTTATCTTTCGTTTTTTTTTTGTTTTTTTTTTTTGAGGAGTCAAGAAAATGAATATATGTAGCATACTGCTGTGGGTTAATTCTTTTATCCTAGTCCCTAAGATACTTATGGCTGTTTGCCAAATTCAGAAATCAATATTTTCTGTCTATATAAATTTTTCGTAAATTTCATGAAGTAAAGCTAAGTTCCATGCAGAAGCTATTCTATTTCAGCTGAAGTGAAATGACTGAGTAGATATTGTATTGAACTGCAGTTGTTTTGTTGGTAAATATTTTAAAATTCTTCACGCCTCTGTTCATCTAGCATTCAAAAAAAGTTCCATACCAACTGAAGATTTTACCTGAGATACATTGTCACCAATCAAAGGAAAAAATCTATCTCTCTTCTGCATATTGCCATTAAACCTTTAAGTTTTCTGATTACTTTGTCATATCAAATGCTTAATTATTCACATAGTTTTGAATTAAGTATGTATTATCTCACAGCTTCGAGATTTTGATGATGTGATTGTTTATTTATAGAGTGACATTGTAGAGCAATTGTGAGAGGCCAGATCTGGCCAGTTTGAACATAAAACGAGTGGAATATTTGGGCTGGATATAGCCAGAATAGGATTAAGCCTCAGTTTATTCCTTCATTTTGCTCATAACCAGTTTATAATGTCACTTCTTTCTTTTCACCTCTACACTGTAGTTGACCAAAACAAGTAGGATTCTGTACATTAGAAACCTTTTGTCAGAAAACAAACTTTTTATTTTTGTTTGAGAATTTTTCAGATCTGATCTATCTTATTGTGATGTTATTTAAAATGCAAATGTTTAAGTCTATAGTATTCACACTTCAAGCTTAACTAATAGAGCAACACAGTAATATAGATTATGTAAGATAAATAGGGATATAACTTCAGAGAAGTTAATATAACTAATAAAGTATTCAGAATTACATAAATATCCTTTGGTGTAAAATGTGAAAAGACATTTACAAAAAGAAGCAATTTTTCAGTACATTTATTGTTTGGCAAAATGGGATGCTAACGATGGATGATAAACTGTTGTTGGATATCTATTCTGTTCCATCTAAAATATTGTTGTTTATTAATACAGGTGAGAAAGAAGTACTAACTGAAGGTAAAATGTTGCTGATGGCCTGTGAAAGCAACAGTTTGCTTTCTTATGGACTACAGACTCGTAAAAAGGTATGTTGGACAGTTATATCATTGAAATTATTCTACAGTTTTCAAGGTTTTTTTTTTTTTTGTTTTTTAGTGCTAATATTTTTGCTCATTGAAAAATTCTTTTGCCAAATTTTGTCTCTAAGACAGCTCAGTAGAATTAGAAATAAGTTCAGTGTCATGTTGTGGGAGAGGCATGCGTATCACAAAATTTTTTTTTCCTTCTAATATGAATTGGTATAGTCAACAGATATCAACAGAGTAATCATTGTTTAATGCCACATACACCAACGTCTACTTCAGCATGGTTTCTACAGCTGGATTCCCTTTCTAACACCAACCACGTAACAGTGGGTGTTGGATGCTTTGTTTTTATGGCACCAGCACTAGTGAAGATTACCTTGTGGTTTGCAAGTCTAAGGGCCTAAATTGGCCCCTATAAATGTAAGAGAATAAAAAAGAGAGTGAGCTATAATTCTAGGTAGGATGAGAGTAATAAATAGTTGCAGCAGGTGATAATGGAGAGGGTAACAGAGCAGTAGTCTCTTAGTGGGATGGGTGAGAAAAGAAGAAAGAGAAAGGATTAGTGCCAGAGATTATTAAATAAGGGCAAGGGGGATAAAGTGGAAAGGTGATAAGGGGGTGAGATTCTGGGACTATCCTACATTAAAGGGGCATGTATAAACAGAAGGTGTGAGGAAAAGGACAGGGAATGAGCAATGGACTATGAGGTATGGAATCATTGGGTTAAAGGAAATGTAAGGAAAGGAAAAGTTGTCCAAAGGCATTAACTGTTTAAATGATAAGAAATGGCTTCAAATGGGTATTGCCTGTAAAATATTACCTCACTTTTTTAACCAAAGAACAATACATTTACTTAAAAATGCTATTTCTATTATAATCACAGGCATGGCTGCTTGGTATGAAGCATGCTTCCCAACCACATGGTTCTATGTTCAGTCCCACTGCATGGCACCTTGGGCAAGTGTCTTCTACTATAGCCTCTGGCTGCCCAAAGCCTTGGGAGTGGATTTGGTAGAAGCCTATCGTGTGTGTGTGTGTTTTTGTCCTCCATTATGGTTTGATAACTGCTGTTGGTGTGTTTACACCCCCATAACTTAGCAGTTTAGCAAAACAGACTGATAGAATAAGTACCAGCCTTAACAAAGAGCCCTTATTAGGTCTTTATTAAACACATATATATACTTTGTTGTTCCTTCTTTCACTTCATCTTCATATCCCTGAATTGGTTTGTTTTTTTATCTTTTCAAACAGATTTTTCACTATAAATGTTCTGATGCTGTCAACTGCTGTGCATTCCTGTCAGGAACAATGGTTGTCTGTGGAGCACAAAATGGCATGCTTGACATTATTGATCTTCGAAACTACAAGTTAGTACTTTAAAATTACTTTTGTCGAGTTCTTTTGTTCTTGAACATCCCTGGTCAATTTTTCTTTAGCTGACCCATGACATCGAAGTTAGTAATTAATTGTTAATGAGAAACCTATGGATCCAGAGCCTTATATGTGTTGATATACAAAATTATTGGTATATCAATTAGTATCCTAACTATCATCATCTCATTCATTTTGTGGAACATGTACTCCTGAGATTCAAGATAAAATTTTAAAAACATACACAGTCGTGATATTGTGTAGCTTCAGTAACAGTTGAAACTCTCTCTCTATGTATTCTTTAAGTTTCTCTGTATCTTCATTTAAAGTTTTGTGTAGGATTATCTCGGCTGTCTGGCATAACTATTGAGAGAGAAATTCATTTTTCATTCATCTTCATTCATTTTATGCTACAAGATTTCAGGCAAAGCACTTACTTTGAGTTCATAGAAACATTTACAACCGTATTTTCCAGAATACAAGTCAACATAGTAAACATGTATAAACATATAATGTAAACATTCAAACATTGTCACTGTCTTTCCAAATCCTGCTGCATTTCATATGGAATTTTTGATTTTCCTATGTTGTCTTGGTGTATGAGTCAACCTGCCATTTTGGATTGTAAATTTTGGTCTGAAAAATTCAAATTGTATACCAGAAGATGTAGTATTCATTTCATTTTCTCTTAAGCTAACATCAGAAGTGGGTGTTCTACAGATTTTAATATTTTATGAAGTGTTGGAATATGTTTTATAACAGAGTTCCCTCTAACAATGCTAATTGCTAAACTGAGCCATGAAATTGGACTTGTACTTGTTTTGGGGTAAATTTACAAAGATTGTTACAGAAGTTTGTCTTTTTTTAAAGATAATTTAATCAAAGAGGCGCAGGAGTGGCTGTGTGGTAAGTAGCTTGCTTACCAACCACATGGTTGCGGGTTCAGTCCCACTGCTGGGCATCTTGGGCAAGTGTCTTCTACTATAGCCTTGGGCTGACCAAAGCCTTGTGAGTGGATTTGGTAGACAGAAACTGAAAGAAGCCCATTGTATATATATATATATATATATATATATATATATATATATATATATATATATATATATATGTGATGTGTGTGTATGTTTGTGTGTCTGTGTTTGTCCCCCTTGCATTACTTGACAACCGATGCTGGTGTGTTTATGTCCCCGTCACATAGTGGTTCGGCAAAAGAGACCGATACAATAAGTACTAGGCTTACAAAGAATGAGTCCTGGGGGTCGATTTGCTCGACTAAAGGCGGTGCTCCAGCATGGCCACATTCAAATGACTGAAACAAGTTAAAGAGTAAAGAGAGCTAGTACTTATAATTTTTGTAGGTCCTCCTAGACTAATCAGATCAATGTGGTTGTTGTTAAGTATGAACATTTGTCAATCAATATATTAAGGTAAAATAAAGGTGATGAAAAAAATCATAAAAGTTGGTCTAGGTTAGAAGGCTTGAATAAAGTATTCGATGCAGAATCTGAGAGAAGAGATGCAATAAAGGTAATAGTAGAAGAAACTCATATGTTGAGTGAGCCTACTGAGAGGGAGTATCCAGTTAGCTAAATCAGAGGAGCAGAATACAGTTATAGCTTCAGTAAAAGTGACAGAGAAAACAAGCATGATAGAGAAAACAGCATGTCTGTGAGCAAGGATTCTTGCATATTGGTAAGTGAATCTTTGCCAAGTTGAATAACCATCTTTTATATGTGATGAGTACTCCAGCATGGATCTTATTGAGTTTTGTAAAGAGTATGCAATTGATCAAGGCTAAATTATTTTCTGTTCTTACGAGGGATCCTAATCTCTGTAATGCAGTATTATATATATAAAGTCACTTTGAAAGATCATCCAAGATTGTGAGGCCTAGTATTTGTTGCATGTTTGCAGGTCTAGTTGTGTTGTTCATGTGTAGAGAAGAAGAAATGCAAGACTTTTTCCTGGAAATGTGTAGTGATGAGTCTTATTGATGTCAAAAGAAACTAAGTTTTCATATACCCCCATTGAAGGATGTTTTTAAAGACTCTGTTCACAGAGTTGTGCAGGTCTTGCATGAGATGTTTTGGTTGAATGTAGATGAAACCACTACACAAAGAGTTAAAAAAAAAAGTGAAAAGGTATCATCTTCATAACTGGATATGTTGTTAGAAGTAATGCCATATAAGCTCTTAATGCACAGAAAAATGTGGCAGGAGATATTACTGAGCATTTGGGTGAAGCAAGAGCTGGCGAGAGAGAGAGAGAAAGAGAGAGAGAGAGAGAGAGAGAGAGAGAGAGAGAGCATCATTGGTATATGTTGTATTGATGTGATCTGGTCAGAAGCTTCTGATCCAAAAAACAAGATGGATGACAATAATTGATAGGCAGCTTAAGGAATCAAAGATGGCTTTGTAGCAGAATTTAATTCATGGCTTTTTGATAATACATATAACATTTTTAACCTCGTAGCTCTCTTGCCTGCCTCAGATAAAATCTGTATGGAAGAATCTAGGATATAGATCATGTTGACAAAAGCCAAGAACAAAGCAGATCAAACAACCTGCTGTATAATTGTTAAGACAGGCTACAGCTGGTTGAATTGATGGAGTACTGGAGTAACCAAAGAATCAGCAGTTCATCTTATGTCATCAGTGTTGTGGTGTGACTATGGTAAACATGCTTAACTCTTCACAGACCAAACTTAGCAAGGCAGAACTCATATAGCTTTATGTGTTTAGAGACAGTAGTTGAAATCCAATTCAATGTACACTCTCAAATTCCAAAGATAGACTTCCATGGTGTCTTGGATGTGCTATGGTAATAATGTTTAGCCACAGATCAGTCATTCCATCTCTGGCCATCCTACCTTATTTTCAGACAATACATCAGGACTATTACCCAAACTGCATTTTTCCTTTTTAAGGATGTGGGCATGCCGTTTGAATGGAATTTGGCTGCTTTTTCTACCAAATCAAGCGACTACATAAAGGCTCCTCTTTCAATTACTTGCAATTGTTGTTCGGCCCCAAAAGTCACCCCTAGTTGAGTAGACCTATGATAAAGCATTCTTGCTATGATCATCCCAGTATGTAGTATTACATTATTCAGTGTAGTCTTTATTAATGTTGGTTGGGCTGGATTTGGATTTAAAGATTTCTAGCAGTTCAAGCAACCATGTATGTTCCCCACCTCTGCCTTGTATTGTTAGAGCTTGCCAGAAGGGGAGATAATTGAGTCTTCCTTAGTTCAATCGTAAATGTCTCTTAGTTTCTTTATGATTCTTTTTGGAATTATTGTTATAAAATTTTGTTTTATTTAAGGTACATCTTGTATGTCTGTTTTCAGTCTGAACTTTTATTGTTTCAGTGTTTCCTTCAAAGAACTGAAAGTTACCAATTCAGCAATTACTTCAATTCTCCCATACAAAGAAGGATTTTTGGTTAGCTCACGTAAGTGGCATAAATTATTAATGACAATCTCACTCTCTAAACTAGAGTTAGGTACCCTACAGCATTCTCCTCCCCAAGTTTATCAATCATTAGTGTATAAATTGCATTAAAAGGATATTACAATGATATACAATAAAAAGATGAAAATAGATATACCCAGACATGCAATCATAACAAAATCTGGCAGCATGTTTTTCATGCTCTCACCTTGTATGTTGACTTAGTTAAAAACAGTAATGAAAAAGGAGTTCTTCCTCCTCAGTCTTTCGTTAGCAACTTCTGTCACCTTGTTAGTTACATGTTACTCCTATGAAGTTTCTCTCTTTTACAATATGCCTCAGTATGTCTTTCATATCTGATGGACAAATAACTTTGAAATATACCGGTGCAGCCAATTGCCAGTTTTATAATGTATGATAGTGTGCACGATTTGAACTATTTTCTTTGTTTATAATAATGTACAAATATTTGTAGTTTGCTTTTATCATTTGTATTATCGATCGATTAAAAGGAAAACAAATTTTCTTTTCCTTTTCACTAGGTGATGGAACCTGTTGCTACGTAAATAAGCAATTTAACTCAACACTTAATCTCTCTGGCCCAGACTGTGACCCTGTGTACCGGATGGCTTGTGATAAAACCTTTATTTTTACTGCAAGTCGAGATGGCTTTATAAGGAAATACAATCCGAATTAATTACCTTACATCAGCAACTGTATTCCAATTGTCTTTAAATATTTTTGATCAAAAATGTTATAATAAATTCATTTCGCATTTATAAATACTTTTTTAACTTAATTCAGGGTATGCATCTAAAAGTTCTTTCTGTTGTTGTATATACTAGTATGGACGAATATATTCATGGGAATTTATACAGATGGATCAGTTGTTTTTTTAACTTATTAAACATATAATAAGTAGCCTAATTATTTAACATTCGTTTCAAATTTTTGCTCAAGGCCTGCAATTTCGAAGGAGGGGCTAAGTTGATTACATCAATCCAAGGGTTCAACTGGTACTTATTTAATCGACCTGAAAGGATGAAAGGTAAAGTCACCCTAGGCAGCATTTGAACTCAGAATGCAAGACAGACGAAACATCACTAAACATTCTACTCAACGTGCTGATGATGCTGCCAGCTCACTGCCTGATAGTTAATATTGGTTTCATATTTTGACACAAGGCCAGCAATTTTGAGGAGGAGTTAAGTCGAATACATCGACTCCAGTATTCAACTGGTACTTTATTTTATCAACCCTGCAGGTTATGAAAGTTACAGAGAGGGTCATAGCCCAACTAATTAGGGAGCGAATCAATTTAGATGAGATGCAGTTTGGGTTCGTGCCAGGTAAAAGCACTACTGATGCCTTATTTCTAGTGAGACAGTTGCAGGAGAAATACCTAGCTAAGGATAAACCTCTGTACCTGGCTTTCGTTGACATGGAGAAAGCCTTTGACAGGGTCCCCCGATCCCTTATCTGGTGGTCAATGAGGAAACTTGGGATAGAAGAATGGTTAGTGAGAGCTGTGCGAGCCATGTACAGAGATGCTGCCAGTAAGGTGAGGGTTGGAAATGAGTACAGCAATGAATTCCGGGTAGAGGTAGGGGTCCACCAAGGTTCCGTCCTCTTATTTACCATAGTCCTCCAGGCAATCACAGAGGAGTTCAAGACAGGTTGCCCCTGGGAGCTCCTCTATGCTGATGACCTTGCCCTAATTGCGGAGTCACTATCAGAACTAGAGGAGAAGTTTCAGGTGTGGAAGCAAGGTCTAGAATTGAAGGGCCTTAGAGTCAACCTAGCTAAAACCAAAATCCTAATAAGTAGGAAGGTAGATAAAACACAAACCCCTTCAGGTAGATGGCCCTGCTCAGTATGTACCCGGTGCAAGCTATGGACACATAAGAGGTGCAGCAACATCAAAGGCAGGTTAACTAGCAAGTTAGTTTTTGTTTGTGGCAGATGTTCAGGTGCAATAAAGACTGCAAACAAACAGGAAACAACTTCTATCTCATTCCAGGGTGAAAAACTAGAGGTAGTCGATAGCTTCCGCTATCTGGGCGACCAAGTTAGTAGTGGGGGTGGGTGCGCTGAAAGTGTAGCTGCTAGAATAAGAATAGCCTGGGCAAAGTTTAGAGAGCTCTTACCCCTGCTGGCGACAAAGGGACTCTCACTCAGAGTAAAAGGCAGACTGTATGACGCATGCGTACGAACAACCATGCTACATGGCAGTGAAACATGGGCTGTAACTGCTGAGGACATACGTAAGCTCGCAAGGAATGAAGCCAGTATGCTCCGTTGGATGTGTAATGTCAATGTGAATACCCGTCAGAGTGTAAGTATCTTGAGAGAAAAGCTGAACATTAGAAGCATCAGTTGTGGCGTGCAAGAGAGACGATTGCGCTGGTATGGACATGTGGTGAGAATGGAGGAGGATAGCTGCGTGAAAAAGTGCCACACCCTAACAGTTGAGGGAACCCGTGGAAGAGGTAGGCCCAGGAAGACCTGGGCTGAGGTGGTGAGGCAAGACCTTCGTACATTGGGCCTCACCGAGGCGATGACTACGGACCGAGACCTTTGGAAATGGGCTGTGCGTGAGAAGACCCGGCAAGCCAAGTAAGATCGTTGCCAGTGCCCCTGGACTGGTTCTTGTGCGGGTGGCACATGAGATGCACCATTTTGAGCGTGGCCGTTGCCAGTACCGCCTGACTGGCTCCTGTAGGATTTTCGAGCGAGATCGTTGCCAGTGCCCCTGGACTGGCTTGTGCGGGTGGCACATAAAAGACACCATTTCGAGCGTGGCCGTTTTCGTGCGGGTGACACGTAAAAGCACCCACTACACTCTCTGAGTGGTTGGCGTTAGGAAGGGCATCCAGCTGTAGAAACTCTGCCAAATCAGACTGGAGCCTGGTGTTGCCATCCGGTTTCACCAGTCCTCAGTCAAATCGTCCAACCCATGCTAGCATGGAAAGCGGACGTTAAACGATGATGATGATGATGAAGGATGAAAGGCAAAGTTGACCACAGTTGAATTTATACTCAGATTGTGAAGACTGAAAAATGCTGCTAAGCATCTTGCCCAGTCTGCTAACAATTCCGCCAGCTTGCTGCCTTATCTAGTTACTTAATATTGAAACCATTGTTTTATGGTTTCTTCATGACTCAACTGTACAATTGAACTGGTTCTTAAATGCTAATTAGACTTGGAGTACAATCCATTGCAATAGCTGTAACAGTATACAATCACTGAAATTTTAGTTGGCAGGCCAACACTCCATCAGCTCAACCATTTGTAGCTTGCATCTTTTGGTACAACAATGAAATACTTACACTCTGTGTGCTTCTAAGTTTTCAGTTTAATACCTTTATATGATAGAGGTAACTAAGCAAAGATGATTTGGGTTAATCAATAACAAGAATTAATAACAGTTCATTGAAATAATTTATTGTTTTGTCCTTGAATTAAATATTTAGTTTTGACCATGAAGATGATAAGCTTGTTTGAAATAATACAAAATAAACTATAAACATCTTTATATTTTTTATTTACAATTTGAAAATATATATATACATATAATTTAAAAAAGGACATAATAAATTTTATTCATTAAAAATATAATTCGCTTTAAAATTATATATATTATATATATGTGTTTGGTTTTATGTTCAGTTATAATAAAAACAATTTTACATTAATCTGATAGTTTACTCTATACCTTTGTAGAGTACAAATTTATGATTCTTAAACAAGACTGTTATTGACAGTGACTTTAAAGTTTTGGCCGGCTAAGCCATCATCCAACGATGGCTTAGCTGACCAAAATTTTGAAGTCACTGTCAATAATTGCCTTGTTTAAGAATAATACATATACATACTTATATATATGTGTGTGTGTGTGTATGCAACAACACATATGCCAGTGTATAAGACGAGCTTCTTTTTTCTTTATTCTTAAATATTATGAAAATTTGCAGTGTTTATTGTGACCATATTATGAATGAGATACTGAGTGTATGAGTATATGATGAAATAAATGTTTTTTTTTTTCCACAATATCTACTTCTTTTTTCAACAAAACAATAGGGGTTTGTTTAATGAGAGAATGCATCCTATTATACACCAGCAAATATGTTTTATATTTATATATATATGGATTAACTCTTAAAAGAAGAGAGTGTATGTATGTATGTGTGTGTATACATATATATATATATATATATATATATATATATATATATATATATATATATATATATATGGGGACTAACTCCTAAAAGAAGAGAGTGTGTATGTATATATATATATTACATATATACTCTCTTTTTAAGAGTTAATCCATATATTTTATGATATATCTTATCAGTGGATAAATTTTTATATCACAACCTTAATAGTAGTCACTCTGAAGGTAGTAAAATTATCATTTATGTTTTAAAGAGATATATACATTTTATGTATAGTTATAACTACTGAAATAAATGAATTAGGAAATTAAAAATATTAGCGAGTCTAAATGTGAGAACAATGTGTTTAATTAGTTAAACATGATTTGCTAATGTTTTAGATGTTATATCTCTGCAGTGTTAAAGCAAAGAGGACATGTAGCTTTGCTGAACACTTTTAAATGGATTATTAAAACCAGCAAAGAATTTTAAGCTCAGCTGGGTATTAAGCAAAGTTTTGTTCTCTGTCTGCCACTGTTAACCACTCTTATTGTCTTTCAAGTCCTAGAAAGACAATTCCACAATTTCTTGTTGAAGAATCAACACAAATGATTTGTTTATAATCAAATGTTTGTGCTGTACATAAGCTGACTTCCTCCATCAAATCAACATTACCTGTACAGGTGCATTATGTGCCACTTGTCAGGTGTCAAAATGATTGCCGAGTAAAGTAAAGTGAAGTGTTTTGCTCAAGAACACAACACACCTCCTAGTCTGGAAATTGAAACCATGATCTTGCAATTGTGAGCACAACTCCTTAACCACTAGGTCATGAACCCTCGCCCTTATAGTTAGTTGCAAAGTCAATCCTACTTTTTTAAGTATAGTATTTCAGGCAATAACTCCAAATGCTGTGAGTAGCCAGGAATATAAGCAACATACAATGATGGCTTGTATTAAATAATATGTAAGATTTATTATTTGGAAATCTGATTAGCAATAATGATAGATTTATACATAGCTCAAGCAATAGTGTTTTATAATTGTTCAAATTAATTGAGAAAGTATGGCAATTTAAAGGATTCCCTTTCATCTCTGAAAAGATGAGTATGTGATACAGGTTCAATAAACTAAATGAAATAAATCTTTTAGAATTTACTTTGAAGTATCTAAATATTACTGAACAATTCAGAGCAATGCTTCCACAATGTTACCTGTTGTTCATATTTTGCAAAGAGTATTACATGCAACCTGTTGAATGTTGTGATATAAAATATGGGAACAAAGTTGCAAAGTAAAAATATCAGCAGGATTAATCATTAAAAGAAAAAAAAATATTGGAAGAAATTGTGAGGATAGAAGAATTACAAAAAACAAAATTTACAGAATAAAAAACGAAACAAAAACAAATCAATTCTTCAAGTTGATGTATGAATAGTCTGGAAGCCTATCAACATAAGTTAATCCAGTTTTAAAATGGCATAAAAAGTATTTTCTCAAATCAATCAATGAAATTTATTTTTCACAAAATTGATAAGAATTAAATTGATATGTCACTACTCCGAGACTCTAATTCTGTGCTATGTGTAACAGTTGGGACAGGATCGGATGATGAAGCTCGATGCCTAGAAGAAGTATTTGGTGATTTGTAAGCAAGATTCAGAATAGATGCATCAAACAGAAAGAAACCAATGGTTGCACCTGAAACATGTAAAAGATAAAAATTATAAGAGAAACTTATGAATGAATTTTTGGAAAAAAAACAACTAAACATTGTTTTAAACCTTGTATAGAATTATGTATGTGTGTGTGTCTATCTATCTATCTTGCGAAGACCTGTTGAGGCAAGTGACCGCTTGCAAAGACCTGTTGAGGCAAGTGACTGCTTGCAAAGACCTGTTGAGGCAAGTGACCGCTTGCAAAGACCTGTTGAGGCAAGTGAAATCGAAATCGAACTAAATTCAACGACTGGCACCCATGCCAACGTCTCCTTCATTGGACACTAAACTCGGCTTGTGAAGACCTGTTGGGGCAAGCGAAAGCGAAATCATGATGGCACCTGTACCAGTGGAGCGCTAAGAGCACCGTTCAAGCGTGGTCGTTGCCAGAGCAGCTGTCTGGCTTCCATACCAGTGGCATGTAATAGCACCATTTGAGCGTGATCGTTACCAGCGTCGCCTTCCTGGTACGTGAAAAGACATTCGAACGAGATTGTTGCCAGTGCCGCTGGACTGGCTCCTGTGCAGGTGGCACGTAAAATATACCATTCTGAGTGTGGCCGTTGGCACGTAAAAGCACCCACTACACTCTTGGAGTGGTTGGCATTAAGAAGGGCATCCAGTTGTAGAAATTCTGCCAAATCAGATTGGAGTCTGGTGTAGCCATCTGGTTCGCCAGTCCCCAGTCAAATCATCCAACCCATGCTAGCATGGAAAGCGAACGTTAAATGATGATGATGATGATATTCTTTAATTATAATGTCATTATTATTTTTGAGTTTGTGGAACATTGCCCATTCTTTTTGACTGGTGTTGGATTTGAGCTTCAGAAGTTGGTGATAGTTCATAATATGGAAAAGCAGATATAAAATTACAAAATTTATTAAATGCCTTTTATTGTAACTGCTTTTGTTTCATGCAATTGACTCATCATTGCCTTCTTTATCAAATAGTTCTTCTGTTAGATGTAATTTTCTACAGAATTGAGAGAGATTATAACCCTCCTGTATTTCAGTAAAGGTGAACTATTGTGGTGTTGGAGTGAGTTTTAAATCTTTTGAAATGACTTGAATTTGTTGTGTTGAAAGGTTTTCATATTGAAAGATTGGTTATCTTTGATTTCTCGTGTTCTGTTTGTGCCACCTGGTGTCCTGAATTCTGTCAATGGCTCTAATAAATGACCTTCTCAGTTTGTCTTTTGTTTCGCTTTTCTGTGGTTAATAAGTTTTCTAAAACAGTTGGGTTGATTCTTAAGCCCAGATTGTGAGTGGATCTGTCTAAAATTGTTTTTCAGGTTTGTGAGATATTCTGTCTTAAGAAAGAAAAGTTCTTGTGGCATTTTCATGTTGTCCACATAACCTGGAATTCATGTTGTTGATTTTATATCTTTAATAATACCAAGTTTATCTTTTTGGTACATGATTTGCTGTTTCTGAGTAAGATTTGTGAATTATAGTTTCTTCAAGGATGGGTTATTCATAAAATATTCTTTTTTAACTTCAGTTTCATAATTATGAAATTAATTAGTATTTTTCTCCCATCTCTGAAGAGATGTTAACTCTTCATTTTGGCATTGTTCTCTCCAGAGTTCTTATATAGTGAGTCTTCAGCTTTTTTAAAACTCTCTTGTGAAAGGAATTGGTAAACTGACCTAGAGAAGCTAGATGTGCATATATATATATATATATATATATATATATATATATATATATATATAGAGAGAGAGAGAGAGAGAGAGAGAGAGATTCATATATATAAACTTCACAAGAGTACAAAGTGGTACCAGCATTGCTAGAAATAAGAGTGAAAATGACTCAATTAGCCACAAAAAGCACTATCTTAATAAGTTGATGAAAGAGAGGAAAGTGAGAAAGCCCTGTACTGTAGTGAGACAAGCTCCCTATTGAGGTAGCAGGTATACCCATATCACGTGATTTTGAATCCTGATGCATGGCATCTCAATTCTCATTAGTGGATCTTACTGTGCCTAGGGTTAAGCATAATTCGTCTTGTCAACTCATAAGAAAAACCATTGAAAGCATGTGCTATTTCCAAATGGTAGAAGCTTTTTGTGGCTAATTGAGTTATTTTGACTCTTATTTCTAGCAAAGCTGGTACCGCTTTGTACCCTTGTTCACTTTAGTGACGTTTATAAATTTGCCTTTAGGTTTTAATTGCTAAGTCATCTACATTATTTAAAGTATACATATATATATATATATTCATAGCCCAAGGCTATAGTAGAAGACACTTCTCCAAAGTGCCACACAGTAGGATTGAACCCAGAACCATGTGGTTGGGAAGCAAACTTCTTACAACTCAGCTATGCCTGCATCTAAAACTGAAGGGAACACTCTTATTTCAATACGATAAATGAATATAAAAAATCCATCTTACTCACCCAAAAGAACTGCAATGGCAAACCATCCATTAAAAGTCATAACCAATAACATGATCAGGTAACCAATAAAGGTGAGCAACATGTGCATAACAGTTTCTGCTAAGTAGTATAAGCGTCTGGAAAATATTAAAGATTGCAAAGATGGGATAGACTGAATTCCAATGAAAGGAATAACTGAAACTGTTAATGTAAGAATACTGCAATGAAACAAGATATCACAAAGTATGGCGTGAGCCAAAAGTCATGTGCCAATAAGTTCAATATGCTCCAGTATTGTCAAAGACATGCTTCAATTTTTCTAAAACTGAATGAAACAAATAAAACAAGAGCACTCAGAGAGCACAAACCTCTGCCAAAGCAACACCAACATCCTCTCAATGATTAGCCAGAGATGATTTTTAAAATGAGAATATCTGAAATTATCTCGACTGCTCTCACAAAATTGAATACTAAAAACAAACCTGACTGCTCTCAAAAATTAAGTAAAAAAACAGGAAAAATAATCCAGAATCCTTGTCCAGTACTGGATCAATCCCCAAATCTAATCAGTTTGTGCCAGTCATGAGGCCAAACATTCCTGAAAGTTTCATCTGATATCATACAGCAGTTCTTGAGATATTTTGTCCATAAACAAACAAACACAACTGAAAATAATACCTCCACCTTCGCTAAGTCAGAGGTAATAATGATAAATACACATGATGAATAATAATAATAGTTTCAAATTTTTGCACAAGGCAAGCAGTTTGTGGGGAGGGGGTAAGTCAATTACATTAGCTTCAGTGTTCAACTGGTACTTATTTTATTGACCCTAAAAGGATGAAAGGCAAAATCAACCTTGGTGGCATTTGAACTCAGAACGTAAAGATGGATGAAACACTGCTAAGCATTTTGTCTGGTGTGTTAACAATTCTGTCAGCTTGCCATCTTAAAATGAATAATAATAATAACAACAACAACAACATAATATAAATAAAATGTTGACTGCTTTGGAGCTCAACTTTTGGCCCACCCTGTATAAGGTAACATTCATTCAAGGGTGTGTACTTAAGGAGTACAATTGTAGACAACGTTAGCTTACACTACTATACTACACAGCTGTATATTACTAATCTGTACTAACCTATATTACACTACTATACTGTACTACCCTACACTAATCAACATAGTACATTCTATCATGCACAAATATATTATCCCTTTAGCATTTAAACTGGCCACATCCAGCCCAAATATTCTACTTGTATTATGTTCAAACAAGCCATGATCTGGTCTCTCAAACCTACCCTACAATGTCATTTTGAATATAAACACTCACATCATTGAAACCATGGTCAATTCAAAACAATGTGAATAAATAAGCATTATTTTTGACAGAGTAATCTGAATGCTAAAGAATCATACAACATCACACTGTACGTCTCGTGGATTTACCTGTCAACTCACCCTATCCAATCCTCTGTACCACTTCACTGATAAGCACCTCCCTGTAGCTTGAGGGTGTGTCCCAACACATTTCATTTACTATCATCTCTCTCTCTATCTCTCATCCTCTCCCCTATCCTCTCTCTATTTCCAACTAGAGTAGCCATGTATCTTCTCAGCTGCAGAACACCTGTTTCTGCCCCTCTATTACACTCTAACCTCTCATCACTTCACACAAAGCTGTTTCCCTCAATACTACTCCCCCTCAGTTGAGGGGGAGTAGTATTTGTCTTGCAAGTTACTTGATAACCCTACTGATACTGGTGCTACACAAAAAGTACCCTGTATACTCTGTAAAATGGTTGTCATTAGAAAATTCATCTGACCATAGAAACTATGCCAAAGCAGACAAGAGCTAAATACAGTCTTTGCCAGCTCTTGTCAAACCATCTGACATATGCTAGAATGGAAAATGGACATTAAACAATGATAATGATGATGATATGCAACAGTATATTATATTACACAATTACACCACTCTGTTCCATAGTACACTATGTCATGACAACACTGCATTTATTACAGTGCATCACTAGATGGGTAATGTCATTGTGCATATATGACAGAGCACAAGTGATTTGAGAGAAAAACTGGGTATGCGTAGCATTAGATGCAGTGTGCAAGAGAGAGGACTGCATTTGTATGGCCATGTAAAGTGTATGAATGAAGAAGCATCAAGAGGTGCTGATCTCTCATTGTACAGGGAACATGTGGATAGGGTAGACCCAGGAAGATGTGGGATGAAGTGGTGAGAAAGGATCTACAGACACTGGAATTCATAGAGGGGACGACAGGGGACCAAAGCTCCTGATGGTTTACTGTGCTTGAAAAGACAAGTCAAGCTAAATAAAAGTGTGGTTGCCCTTGCATACAGGCTTATCCTCTGCAACCCTCTCCAGCTGAGCATCCTTAATCTTGTAAGCTTGTGGGTGTTGGTGCCACATAAAAAGCACCCATGTTAGTGCTGCATGAAAGCACCCAGTTCACTCTGTAAAGTGGTTGGCATTAGGAAGGGCATCCAGCATGGAAAACGGATGTTAAATGAAAATAATGATGATACTGATTGCACTATACTACACAACTAATTGCACACAAGAAAAAAAGCAACTATTTCTTTATGCTCTCCCAATTCATTACTACACATGTAACTATACTCCATAAAGTTGTTTACAACAATAACAGCAATAACACTATCACCATGTTCTGACAGAAGGAAGAGGTAAAAGTATAGTCATTTATAAAGTCAAACATAATGTCTATGTCATACAGAAATGATATAAAATAAAGCTAAGTGTACTAACCGTTTCCTTTTTATTACGCTTGTTGACAGAGGTGATATTAGGGCTTGTAAGGAATTTGACACTGAATTTTCTGATGTTGGTTCAGACTCTTCTTGGCTATATAAAATAGGATTCTGGCGAGCTTTTATATGGAGGAATGCATGTAGCAACCGGATGGCATCATAGATTATTGCTACCATTGTAGTCACAGTGAACATTACTATCATACCTGGAAAATAAATTAAAAGAGACTAATTAATCTATTCGACAATAGTCACTCTTCTTTGTAAATATCCATGAACTCAATCCAAATTTTATTCTGTCCATCACTATCACTTACCAACATTGAAATGACATGCACTATTCATTTCTCAGACACAAATTTTGAAGATATTTCTTCTGCCCAAGTAACACTATATTCCAAATTTTCTTTAAGGCAGTGACTAAAATCCATACACCCTATCATATAGCTCTTTGGTCTGGGTGTAAACGACAGTTACTTTGGTTCAAAGTCTCTCTTTACCATTCCTTTAAATTCCTCTACTGTCTTAATTCTTCAGGCTCCACCAAGCACCAGCACTTCATCAACTGCTTTAAGAAGAACATCTATTTCAAATTTCTCTTTCTGAAGCCCTCAAAGCTCTCATCCACAATTGTAATGCACACAATTTTTCTTGGCACTTGTGCTATTTTCACACAAACACAGATAGCATAAAACAAATGTTTTGTCAACCTTAACCCCTCATACCAATTAGTCTTTCACCTAGATATATTTCTAACCAATAAACCAGTTCTCTACATACTCTTTAGCTTTCCATCATTGTCTTTGTCCCTGTAGGATCAACTGACAACATCTTATAATCCTATCAAACAACAGCAGCTCTCTAAACAGTAATGAACTAAAACTCTGGCAGTAAAAATGTTTCACATCTGATTCATTCAAGCCATCACCAAGAGAGTGATACCATTTTATGTCCCTCTACATCCCTCACACACCAAAGGTTCATAACCCAAAAGTCTCAAGTCATTTACTTGCAGCTTTATGAATGAAGAACATTTCCTAAAATACTAGGAAGGAATCACCCATCAATATAAGCCTTCACCCACCATTGCAATGCCTGTAAATTAACTGTCAAGAAGTCAAAAGCTGCCTTTGTGCATTATTCAGTTAGCAATGTCTGCTACCAGACTAATCATGGTGAAACTTTCTAGCTTCTTGTCAAGAATTTCTGCTAAATTTACAGATCTTTCAACTCAGCGCTTCAAAACAAGATGGCTCTGTAAGTAGACTCCTGCTGGAGTAAATTAAAAGGCAGTTGAGGCAGTTAAGCAGAACATTTATGATATAACAAACAAGTAAAATTACAGAAAAGCTGAGGTAACCACCAGAGTATTTAATAAGCAAATGACAAAAGCCTATTCAAAAAAGAACATGATATATAGTAAACTATGACAGACATTTAGGGAAAACCCTTAAATGAATAATCTGATACCAAAACATGTCAGAATGGTAGACAGTAGAAGTATAAAGCTGTGAGACTATTATAATAACATGGCTTTGGTAATACAGTTAATTTGAGTGAACTGATGAAGCAAATATCAAGATAGCAGAGTGTATTTGTTACCCTTTGTTTTCACTTCAGAAAATGCGAGTCAGGTATAATAATATACTTTACTTAAAGGTCATAATACAATTTCAGAAAAGATTTGAAATTATGATTTTTTAATACGCTGGTTCAGAATCCAACTCACCAGAGTCATTGTATCCCTATTTTGTTTCTGCAATTCATTTAGTAAAACTGAAGTTAAGTATCATGGAGAGTATCTCAATGGTTCATAAATTCAGAGCTTTATTCTGGTTTTGTAGCATGGAGAAGATGAGAGATAAATCTCCATTTGGATAGTCTATCACCAGTAATATTCTCAGAAAATCCTAGTACCTATTTTATCTAGATGTCAAATGCAGCTCCTACAAGAACCTGCTCTTCCCCTTTCATCCCTTGTCTAAGGCTGACCTCCACCTCCCTCGGGGTTCATAGTTTTGCATGCTGCTTGGTGACTGCAATAGTGCTGGTGGCATGAAAAAAGAACCCAATACATGCTGCAAAGTGGTTACCATTAGGTTGGCCTCCAACTGTAGAGACCACACCAAAGCAGACACAGGAGCATGATACAGTCCTTGAAGTCCATCAGATTCTTGTCAAACCATCCAACCCATGCCAGCACAGAGCATGGATGTTAAATGATGATGATGATGATGATGATGTTTGAATGAATGAATGAAATGGGGCAAGTAAAATTTAAAATCTTTCCCAGAAACAAATACCTATAGAAAATTTTATCTTAAGATACAAGACTTACTAATCCAGTATCTGATTTACTCTTTTAGTTTTCATCTACAAAATAAATTTAGTAATCTGTTTATTCTTTGCCAGAACATTATACAGTGTTCTAAAATCTTTGATGTGTGATTTAGAACAGGTTTTTTAATCAAGTCTGTTACATTTAGTTCCATCTGACAACTGAGGAGCGATCACAAAAAAAGCTTTGCTGAAAGTTAAGTTTGAACAAATTCTTCTTGGTCTAAATTCCAAATAAACTGTACAAAAACTAAATAAGATGGCACATATCTGGTTTCTTCTAACTTTATAGGATTAGTCTATTTCAAATATTCATCTTAAGAAATAACAGCTGGGGAGAGAGAGAGAGAGAGACAGACAGACAGAGTCAAACAATCAACTAGAAAGACAACTAGATAGTTAGCAAGGGCAGCTGTTCAAACACACAGACAGACATACAAAGAGACAGTTAAAGAATGACAAAATGAGAGATTAACAGTAAAAGATGAGTGTTTGTATGTTTATATGAGGAAGAAATATTGTAAATAGCATATAAGATTAGACATTGTTTTTATTAATCAATGAGAGATAAAAAAAAAAAGACTGAAAAGCTTAAATGGATATTAAGCTTCTTTCTTCTCAAAAGATTATTCATAATCTCCAATAAGAATTTCAGAGAATAGAACAGAATTAAACAAGATAGAAACTCATTGCACATATAGATTCAACTAGTTTTATAATAACTAACAATCTCGAATATCTATTGGACTCTGATTCATAGTGGAAAAGAGATTAATATACATTCACTATTTTACTTAATATAACTTGTCACCAGTAAACAGCTGTGGCTGTTGTAATTATTAATTATTAATTTTTTATCATCATTATTTTTTTATTATTTTTTTAAGCTCATGAGGGAGCTTCTGTGTGGTTTCCTAACATGCTAGATATGGCAGCCAAATCACCTACAAATCAAACTGTAACATCTTTTAATTTTTACTTGTTCAGTCATTGGACAGTAGCCATACTGGGGTACCACCTTCAAGGGTCTAGTCAAACAAATCAACTCCAGTTGGCTAACAGGGGTGTACTAGGTGTGTGCTGCACACCCTTCAAAAATGACAAATTCATTATCGTTGATTTAATCCCAAATCTTAACGGAAAACTTTTGCTATACTCCTGCTTGAAATTTGGTGGCATTGGGTGTGGCAGCACACTCCATACAACAACCACCATATGCCACTGGATGTCAAGCAGTGGGACTGAATCCAAAACCATGTGGTTGGGAAGGAAACTCTTTACCACAGAGCCATGCCTGCGCCTATGTTAAAAAAAAAAAGGAAGTGGTGGGAACATGTTACATTGAATAATATATTATAATACAATATGTCTGAAATATTAAGATGAGATGGTCAGGGTTGTAATGCCTTAGATCACAGGGCTGCCTGATCAAAGCTGACTTGGGGCTAAACAATCTTCATAGGACTGTGGGCACAACCTTGAAGGGTTTAGTCAAGCAAACTGACCCGACTACTGATTTTTATTTTAAGTCTGGTGCTTAATTGGTCTCTTTTGCTGAAAGATTAAGTCACAAACATGTAAACAAACCAACACCGGTTGTTAAGTAGTGTGTGGCAGAGAGGCAAACATAAACACAAAGACACACGTATATATCTATACATACAATTGGCTTCCACTAGGGCTGGATTAAGATCCATAGAGGCCCTAAGCACTTAAATGATTTTGGTACCACCATATATATGCAATTCAAGATATAAACAATAATAAACAAAATAAACTTTTGTTTTTCGAAATGAAACAAAACTTAACAGAAAGATGGAAAATAATGTTTATTTTTGTATACTTCCACTTTATTTATATTTGAAAAGATTTCTCATACTTGTTTTAATTGCAAAGTCTTTGATCAGGCCCTCAAAATTAATCTTACATAACACATCAGCTTCTATAGTTAGTAGAGATAAGGCATCCTGAATATTATTTTAGGAAGTTTAAAGTGATTTCTTTGATGCCTTAAACCACGTACCATTTCTGTGGTTCCTCCTTCCCTTGATGCCCAAAGCATGTTCTTATTTTGGTTAATCCCGCACTGGCTTCCACACAATTTCACCCACAAGGCATTGGTTGGCCAAGGGCTAGAGTAGAAGTCATGTGCTCAGGGTGCTACTCAGTTGGAACAAACCTAAAACCACATGGTTGTAAAGTGAACTTAACCATATTGCAATTCTTAGATTGCTGTAGTAGGGAGCAGTGGATCAAGGTGTAGTGAAACTACCTATCGCCATTAGATACAAAACTGCTATCGCCATTCTTCTCATTTAAATATAAATAAGCGCGAGTGTAGCGGAGAACCCATTCCTTGTCATCACGTGACTGATCATTATTCGAAGCAGCAACTTCTTCGAACCGTTCCCGCCAGAACACAAACTGACCAATCACGGCCCCTAATAAGGTCACGTGATAGAGTATTTTTCTGAAGCCTGGTGAGCCGATAATTCGCTATAAATAGACCGACATTATACCCAGCAAATTTGTCTCGGTCCAGTTTCTCTATAGAGACTGCCGTGTACCACACAATAGCAGCAGCAGCGGCAGCCAGCGACACATCAACAGCTTCGTCCAGCCAACGATGACCACCGCCGTCGCCACATCAGCAACATGAGTCTATGACTACTAACCAGCATCATCGTCATGACCAACACGATTACTACCAAGCAGCCTCTTCACCACCAGCGTCAACACGACTTACTATGTACACCAAACTAAACCACCACGGCACATCTCTCTCTTCGATTCTGTTAGGTGACTTAGCTTCACCACGATAATAAACAGACAAGAGATCTCAGCCAGCGACGAACATCTGTATAACAAGAATCACGGCCCGGCATCGATGCCACAACATCACAACTAGTGATCAGCTCTGCCACACACAGCCTCAACTCACTTCACATACAGACTCATACTAATGTGTACTTAAGAACTGGTATAAATGTTCACGTGTTATTGACTCTCTTTCTATCTGCTGTAATATCTCACATACATACATGTATCACTCACATACACACTTTTCTTTGTACGACGGCCTGTCTTTGATTATGTTCTTATATGTCGCATTCACACTCTCACACAGACATACACTTTAATGCCACAATAAATATCTCTGTTATTCATCTTATACGGTTGTGGTCTTTCATTACTGGTCATCTATGTTATCGTAGTATAACATATCATGTATATCATCTTTGATATATTGTTTTGTGTTCGACCGTGTGACACGTTTAAATAAAAGGAGTCCTCTGTTTTTCCATTTGTCACCATTTCTCCTTTTTGAGTTCGCACGGTCGTCCTTACAAAGGCATCCATTTACCCTTAGTCCAAAAGCCTGGTTTAAAAGCTTACAACAGAGGGGACTCCACCAATCAGAGTGTAACCAAAAGCCAAGGTGGTGGTGTTAAACCAAGCAACAGATTAGCTCTACAGCTGTTACTCTTTCCATATCAGATATATTAAGTTGGGTAATAATCTCTTATCAACAATAATTGTTCGACAAAAGAAGGCTTTTTGAAGCTATGAGTGCAAAATCAAAGTCCAAAATTAAAATTTTATGCACCATCCTTTATGGTTAATTCTAAAAGCATGACTGTGCAGTTAAGAAGATCACTTTGCAACCACATGGTTTCAGGTTTACTTCACTGTGTGGTAACTTGAACAAGTGTCTTCTATTATAGCCCAGGGCCCTTCAATGCCCTGTGAGTAAATTTCATAGATGGAAACTGCGTGAGAGCCCATCATATGTACGTATAACCCATGCCAGCATGGAAGACAGATGTTAAATGATGATGATGTATGTATGTATGTGTGTGTGTGTGGGGTATTTGTGCTTCCTCCTGCTACCACTTGACAACTGGTGTTAGTTTGTTCACGACCTTATAACTTAGCAGTAAGGAATAAGAGACTGATACAACAAATACCAGACTTAAGTCCTGGGGTTGATTTGTCCAACTAAACACATCAAGGTGATGCTCCAGCAGGATCACAGTCCTGTGACTGAAACAAGGAAAAGGCAAAAGATAGAATACTTAGTTCACAATCAAATCCTTCATAAGTTGATATGATATCAGAGGTCCTTAAACTGATGAATATCAAGGCCCCATCAAAACAGCAGTAAATTTTTTCATACCTGGTTCTTTATTAATCTTTTATTCTTTACTTGTTTCAGTCATTGGACTACAGTCAAGCTGGAGCACAAATTTGAAGGGTTTTAGTAGAATGAATTGATCCCAGTCCATACTTTTTAAAGCCTAGTATTTATTCCATCAGTCTCTGTTGCTGGACTACTAAACAAACCAGCATCAGTTGTTAAATGGTGATGGGAGACAAATACAAACACAAAGACACATACAGGTATATATCATCATAATAATCATTTAGTGTCCATTTTCCATGCTGGCATGGGTTAGATGGTTTGACTGGAATTGGTAAGCCAAAGAGCTGCACCAGGCTTTATTCATCTGTTTTGGCTTGGTTTCTACACCTGGATGCCTATTCTAATGCCAACCACTTTACAGAGTGTACTGGGTGCGTTTAACATGTCACTGGCACAGGTGCCTCTTGTGTGTCACTGGCATGGGTGCCTTTTATGTGTCACCAGCATAGATGCCTTTTACATGTCAATGGCACAGGTGCCTTCTATGCGTCACTGGCATGGGCGCCTTTTGCATATCACCAGTCATGTCACCAGCACAGGGGCCTTTTTGTGTGTCACTAACACAAATGCTTTTTATATGTCACCAGTATGGGTGTCAGGCTTCTTTCAGTTTCCATCTACGAAATCCATTCACAAGGCTTTGGTTGGGCCAGGGCTCCATAGTAGAAGACACTTGCTCAAAGTGTCACACAGTGGGACTGAACCCGGAACCATGTGATTGGGAAGCAAACTTCTTACCACAGAGCCATACCTACACCTAATGAAAAGCAAAAAGCAGGGTTCACCTCCACATTATTGTTTTTTCTTCACCATGATGATGCTCAAGTTTCAAAATTTGGAAAGCATCTTAATGTTATTAAACATGGCAATTTGTCTGCTACACACACAGATGTATTTTCTATCCTTTTAACCCCTCTGCCAACATACACTTTCAATCCTCACAGCCTCCTTCCAATAAGAAATACTTGTTTAAATAACATAATTGCTTTTGAAGTGTATTGTCCATAAAATATAACAGAAGTTATAAGTATGTTTAGATGCTTTTTGGAAATTAAAATATCCTTAATAAAAAAAAAAATGCAGTTCTGATTTTGAAAGTGTACTAGACTCAGGTGTCAAAGAAATTTTATTCATAAATGACAACAGATGTCAAAGAAGCATCAATTTAGAAATAAAACAAATAACAAATAGTCAGAAAGTCTCTGAATAAAATCCAATGTAACCATGGTGATTTGCTTTAACGGTAAAGTAACTGATCATTAAGAAGACACTTACCTGGAAAATCTGTAGAATTCCATCCTTCAAATAATAAATTGGAAACTTTTGATGACATAAACAAATACATTTCTACAAAGAAAGAAATCCAAGAAAAAACAAATAATATAAGAGCATATATAAATTTAGGAGATTCAAATTTTTGGAGAAATAAAAACATTTTAAGTTAAAAAATAATCTATAATCATATTATATAAAATATAATGTCATCTTGTCTAAATTATAACTACATATTTAATATTATGATGCTAAGCTAAGGTGGAAAATTTGATGGTAAGGAAAGTGCTTTGAGAGTGTTATGATAAAGACTCATGTAATGAAAAATAACAACCCCTCCCCTTCTCCACCACTGCTGCCACCATTGTTTTAGTGTTCATGTTTTCATGCCTGCATGGATTAGATGGAATTCATTGAGGCAGATTTTCTGCAGCCAGATGTCCTTCCTATTACCAATACTCCACACTTTCCAGGCAAGATAATATTTCTCCATGGTTTGATTTGTTTACAGAGACACACATGCATACACACAACAGGCTTCCATACAGTTTCCATCTACCAAATTCACTTACAAAGCATTGGTAGAAGTATATAGTATATTAAGGCGGCGAGCTGACAGAAACTTTAGCACGCCAGGCGAAATGCTCAGTGGTATTTTGTCTGCCGCTACGTTCTGTGTTCAAATTCCGCCAAGGTCGACTTTGCCTTTCATCCTTTCAGGGTCAATTAAATAAGTACCAGTTACGCACTGAGGTCAATATAATTGACTTAATCCGTTTGTCTGTCTTTGTTTGTCCCCTCTGTGTGCAGTAAAGAAATAAGAAGTATATAGTAGAAGATGTTTCAAGTTTGCTTGGCATAAACTGAGCATGAAGATACAATGTATTATCACTAACACTCTATATCATTTTACATGAATTTCACTCAACTATATGATTTAGTACTCTAATTTTGTTTATACTGTCATATATATTTATAATATAAACATACACACACACACACACACATGCTTTAAGAAACAATTACCATCTATACATATTACACAAATACAAGGGGGTACTGAGAAGTTCCTGGTTTTAAGGGTACTGCAAAAGGCCTGGTTGGAGGCCCAACCTTCTGAGTTCTACAGGGATTAGAAAAACTGAAGGATTGCTGCAATAAGTATGTGAATCTGAAAGGGGGATATGTTGAATAAAATAATAATTAACTGATCCTCATGTATTTTCTTTTACATAAAACCAGGAACTTTTCAGCATCCCCTCATATATGAATGTATATGCAGAGAGGAAAGTGGTCAAGTGGATGAGGTTTTGCAGTATCATTTCTTCAGTTGTAGGTTCATATTCATTATAAGTATTTCGTTACATGTCTCAGTTCACCTGTCTTCATGGGAAATACCTTCCAGTGTATTTGTATTCTGTCTACTTCATCATCACCGTTTAATGTCTGCTTTCCATGCTAGCATGGGTTGGACGATTTGACTGAGGACTGGTGAACCAGATGGCTACACCAGGCTCCAATCTGATTTGGCAGAGTTTCTACAGCTGGATGCCCTTCCTAACGCCAACCACTCAGAGAGTGTAGTGGGTGCTTCTACATGCCACCAGCACAAAGGCCAGTCAGGCGTTACAGGCAACGGCCACGCTCAAAATAGTGTATTTTACGTGCCACCTGCACAGGAGCCAGTCCAACGGCACTGGCAATGATCTCGCTCGAATGTCTTTACACATGCCACCAGTACAAGTGCCAGGAAGGTGACGCTGGGCACAGGTGCCATCACGATTTCGCTTTCGCTTGCCCCAACAGGTCTTCGTAAGCCAAGTTTTGTGTCCAATGAAGGAGATGACGTTGGCACGGGTGCCAGTTGTCTACTTAATAATCTGAATTCATGTTGAGCAATGGATTCAGCACCCCTTTGAATTACCCCACTTACTAGGGAAATTTTAAGCACTGTTGCTTATCTATGGTTTAATCGTTTTACAAAGATAAGAGATAATTCTCCTTTTGGATCAGATACTATATTTCCAGATCATCTGATGGCTTTCTCAGTAGTTAGGTATAATCAAAGCATATAAAAATTAAGTATTCTGTCCCAAGTATATAAGACACTTACAACTGATTTGAACTAAACATCTATGTGTTAGTAATCTAATTTCAGACAGACTCAGTCATTCCATGCAAATACACACACACACACACACACACACACACAAGTATTTGATAAGGAAAGGATTGTTTGTTTATTTACATCAGCACTTAGAACAAATTATAATGCCAATCCTTGTTCACTTTGACTTTCGTGTATCATACTATATCATATCATATGACTAATCAGTGAGCTGGTAGAATTGTTACTGCACCAGATAAAATGCATAGAAGAAATTTCTTTCGGTTCTTTACATTCTGAGTTCAAAGCCAAGGTTAATTTTGCCTTTCATCCTTTCAGGATTGATAAAATGGGCTTATTGTATGCAGTACTAAGGTGCACTACAACTTGTCAGAAAAGAGTAGAAGAGGGACATCATCATCATCATCATCATCATCATCATCATCATCATCATCATCATCATCATCATCATCATCATCATCATCATCATCATCATCATCATCGTTTAACGTCCGCTTTCCATGCTAGCATGGGTTGGACGATTTGACTGGCAATGATCTCACTCGAATGTCTTTTCACTTGCCACCGGCACAAGTGCCAGAAAGGCGACACTGGGCACAGGTGCCATTAAGAAGCAACAATAAGTTTAGTAAAGAAATACAGCAATGGAAGCCAAAAGCACAGAATGAAATATAAAGAAAAAACCCGAGAAAAGTGGAGAGTGAAAGTGCCAGAAAGAAGAAAAAGTACATAGGAACATTAGTGCTGAATTTCAGGAAGCATGGAATCTGTAAAGGATGCAGGGTCCTGACAGCTAACAACCATCAACATTTCTGAGTGTGAAAAGAATGTTTCCAAAAGTCATGGGTGCTGCACTAGTTTTATTGAAAACATGAATGTCACTTGTCACAATTAATTCTCAAACAAAATAAAGGGGTTCTGCATCTGATCAAAACAATTTATATATAAAAAAAAAAAATAATAAATGAATAGTGTAAAAAAAGTATAGACAAATAGGAGCAGGCATGACTGTGTAGTAGGAAGTTTGCTTCCTAATCATATGATCCCAGGTTCAATCTCACAGCCTGGTAACTTGGGCAAGTGTCTTCTGCTATAGCTTCAGGCCAATCAAAGCCTTGTGAGTGGATCTGATAGGTGGAAACTGAAAGAAGCCTATTGTATATATATGTGTGCGTGTCTTTATCTGTTCCCCTTCACTGCTTAGTGTGTAGGTGTCCTTGTAACCTAGCAGTTCAGCATAAGAGACTGATAGAATAAGTACCAGGATTTTAAAAAATGGTACTGGGATCGATTAGTTTGACTAAAAATTCTTCAAGGTATTGTGCCAACATGGCTACAGTCAAAGGGTAAAAGAGAAAAGAGAAAAGAATGATGAATAAGAAAGGCTAGTAATAGGGGACAAGAATTTGAAATTAGAAATTTCCTCTCTGTTCCTTATTCTTGATTATAAATGAAAGGATTTTAAATGCTCATTCAATTTAATTGAATGCACACAGATATATGAAACATTTTAATGACTAATTAAATGCTCAGCTGTTAAATAGAAGATCGTCCAATATTGAAAGCAACTACTTCAATGGAAACTGTCCCATTTATGGTAATAGGAAAACATTCAACAAGTGTAATGTAATATCAGTTAATGTGTATGTGTGTACGCACTTCTGCAGCAGGATCTGTTTTCTTTAAGCTGGGTTTACCAGTCATATGAGATCTCATGAGAGCATTTACTAATTGTGACCTTCTGTAAAGGCATAGCAGCCACTCTGCCTCTCTCTCTCTCTCTCTGTGTATGTGTGTGTGTTTGTTTTGTTTGTTTTTATGTATACATTCTGCATTCACAATATGTTTGTGCACAGTTGATTCATCCCTGCTCTGCCGTAACTATTTTTCGGAGTTCTTTTTGTATTAACAGGGTTATTCTTTTATTCTTTTACATGTTTTAATCATTGGCCATGCTGGAGCACTGCCATATACTCACATATTATTTGTATTATATATATATATATATATATATATATATATATATATAAGGAGAGAGAGAGAGAGAGAGAGAAATATGATGATGCAAACAGGAAAAATAGAACTCAAAATATGAGTATATTTTTTTATTTGTTTGTCATTTGACTGCGGCCATGCTGTAGCACCACCTTTAGTTGAAAAAATCGAACTTATTCTTTTGTAAGCCCAGTACTTATTCTATTGTTCTCTTTTGCTTAACCCGCTAAATTACAGGGACATAAACACACCAACATCAGTTGTCAAGCGATGGTGGGGGGACAAACAAAGACACACATATATACAAAAATGTATATGTATATGACGAGTTTCTTTCAGCTTCCATCTACCAAATCCACTCACAAGGCTTTGGTCAGCCTGAGGCTATAGTAGAAGACACTTGCCCAAGGTGCCATGCAGTGGGACTGTACCCACAACTATGTGGTTGAGAAGCAAGCTTCTTACCACACAGCTCTATATTTTTATTAATGTTTAGCAGAAGTAACAGAGTGACTCAAGGGTTGAGTTTCGTGCATTGGCACTCAGTCGTTCTATTGCTTCTGCTCAATATTAATATATATATATATATGTATATGACAGACTTCCTCACAGTTTCTTTTGCCCAAATATACCCACAGGGCATTGGTCAGCCTGGGATTATCATAGAAGACATTCATCCAAGGTGCCATGCAGTGGGACTGAACCTAAAACCATATATTTGCATGTGTATTTTATTTACCTTTTTAGTACTTAAGAAGACCCATCCTCCACACCAGAAGTGTTGATGCTGCCTCTCCTACTGAAAAAGGATTCGCCCATAAGAGTCCAATGTCAGTAAAAAGCACCCATGCTGGCATAACATAAAAAGCACCCAGCACACTCTGTAAAGTGTCTGGTGTTAGGAAGGGTATCCAGCTGTGGAAACCAAGCCATATCAGACTGGAACCTGGTGTATCTCTCCTGCTTACCAGCTCTGGTCAAACTGTCCAACCCATCTCAGTATGGAAAACATACATTAAAGGATGATGATGATGATGATATTGCAGAGCAAATGTACTGTAGTATTTATTTTAGTCCAATCCAGTTCAGACTTAAAATCTCATAAAGGTTAAAACATTTTGCAAACATTTAAAGAGGATAAAATACAAATAATAGATTGAAGTCTATTTGGTTGACTACATGAATCATTTTACAGAACTGGCCAAGTGTTTATTTTGTGTATATTTTAGGTGCAGGCATAGTTGTGTAATTAGGAAGTTTGCTTTGTAACCATGTGGTTTTGGGTTCAGTCCCACTGCAAAACACCTTGGGTAAGCGGTTTCGGCTATGACCTCAAGCCAATCAATGCTTTATGAATGATTTTGGTAGATAGAAACTGTGTGGAAGCTTATCTTACACACACACACACACACACACACACTTCATTTATCTTTTACTCATTTCAGTTATTAGACTGTGCCATGCTGGAGTACCAACTTGAATTCTTTTAATTGAATGAATTAACCCCAGTACTTTACTTTTTTTGAAGCTTGGTACTTGTTCTATCAGTCTTTCATTGCTGAACTGCTAGTTTATGGGGGATGTAAACAGACTAACACTGGTTATTAAGCAGTGGCAGGGGACAAACACAGGCACAAAGACACATACATACATTTTACTATGACAGACTTCTTTCAGTTTCCATCTACCAAATCCATTCACGTGGCTTTGGTTGGCCCAAGGCTACAGTAGAAGATACCCAAAGTGCCATGCAGTCGGACTAAACCCAGAACCATGTGGTTGGGAATCAAACTTCTTACCACACAGCCATGCCTTTGCATGTATTATGTGTGTGTTTCTACCTTTGCATTTGTCCCCCACTGCTGACAACTGGTTTTGCTTTGTTTATATCTCTGTAACTTAGCAGTTCAGCAAAAGAGATTGATATTATCAGACTCTAAAGGTACAAGTACTGAAGTCAATTTGTTCAGCTAAACCCATCAAGGCAGTACCGCAATATGGTCACAGTCCAATGACTGAAACAAGTAAAGGATAAAAGAAAAATATGTCAAAAAGAAAGCTTCAGCAGTCACTTGAGCTAGAAATAGCTAAAAACAATACAGCAATGGAGAAGCTTCTCTGCTGTCACACGATTTGCTATAAATGACAGTTAAATTTTTTCTCAAATCATACCCTATTATCTTGAAGACAGAAACAGCACACTGAATAACGAAGTTATGCATGCACTACACCTGGGAAAAAGATACGATTATCAAAGCTGAAATGCCTTTGGTCATAGGCTGCTCAACCAGCCTATCTTTGTTGCTGAATAACAATGATCTCATTTATACACCACTAATGCTAGATCTTCTCATTTTCCCATTTCAACTCATAAGCCTGAGCAATTGTGTTTCTGTTAAAATACGCTGGTTGCTGTTGTTGGTAGATGTATTTACATCAAGCAAGACCATGGTGATGATGCCAGAATAATCTTTTGGGAAATGGCTACAAACAGCAAGATAGGCACTCTTCCTTCCAAGGTATGCACACACACACACACACACCAACACAGTGTTTCTCAACCATTTTTTACCTATGAACTCCTTTGATTCCTGTTTTACTCAAGTGGACCCTCCTAGCTAGTCAATGTTAAAAAAATCCTATTATATTTTTATAATTAAATATTATTAGAAATTGTATAAATATAATTATTAAAGTTAAAGAAGTGATTTTAAATTCTCAATCGCAGAATAATGCTAATAATATAGCCTGAACAAGATAAACTACCCCTATTTTGCAGAGAAAAGTGTAGGTGGTAAGCTGTGGACTCGAACTCACATCCCCGTGATTATGCGTCACGATGCTTTGACCGATTAAGCTAAACTACCCACTACAAATTCCTCTGCAAATTAAGATATATAAATCTCGCTTTATGAGATGCTCTCATATGTTAAATTCAAATTACGACAAACGTAAATAAACAAACGAAGTTTGTAAAATATTTTGTACATTGTGGAAGTATAACCAATTTATTGCAGATAAGTTTTAACAATAAAATCTTATATGGACCCCCAAGGGCCATATGAACTCCAGTTAAGAACCACTGCACCAACATATATGCATGATACACATATATACATGGGTGATCTGCTGGAGAGAATGGTAAATAGTTAATGGATAAAGGAATAGTATGAATCTTCTTGTTAGAATGTTATTTCCTAATAAAGATGATACTTTGCTATGTATGGTACATATACTTGTTGTTTAGCCCCAGGTCAGCTCTGACTGAGCAACAGGACCATCTTAGTAGCAATATAGGACCCAAGGCAACTCAATGCACTGGACTCCATAATATTCATTTATTGAAGGTGGCACGCTGGCAGAAACATTAGCACACAGGGTGAAATGCTTAGTGGTATTTCATTTGTCTTTACGTTCTGAGTTCAAATTCCGTCGAGGTCAACTTTGCCTTTTATCTTTTCAGGGTCGATAAATTAAGTACCAGTTGCATACTGGAGTCAATCTAATCGACTGGCCCCATTCCCCCAAATTTTGGGCTTTGTACCTAGAGCAGAAAAGAATATTCATTTATTGACTGCAATCCACAGCATACATAGATCAGAATTGGGTCCCAGACTTGTGGGACTTTCAAGTAATTGTCCAGTATATCCCTGCCTTAAGAGAGCCCTGCCAAGCAGACCTATAATTAGAGATATTTCAAACTATTCAAGGTTATATTATCCAGTGTGTTCCCCCTACCTCTTTTTTAAGATATGATTACAAAGTAGGGAATTTTGGCTCTTATTTCTAGCAATTCAAACAACCATAGAGAGGCTCTCTCACTGCCCCAGTTTACATAAGGTTGAGAAAATGTGTGTGTACTTTATGATTAATTGTTATATCACTTTCATTGGCCTAATTTTATTACAGTGGATTCCACGAGGTAATTATTATCAGATATTATGTAATGTATGCTAATATCACTGGTTGTTTTATCAGAAAAGGGAAGTTTATAATCAGATAGTTTCCAATGTTAATTTCTATTGATAATCAAAAATTCAACATTTTTGTGTGTAGGTAGATGACTGCAGCTTGATAACAGAGGCTGTGTTCCCAAACTGTAGAGTTCTTGGTAAACTTTCATACCAGATTGTCATTGACACAACACAAAAAAAAAAAAAAGGAAAAAAGTGGAAAAGAAAGGAGGAGAAAAAGAGAAGAAAGTGAAAGAAAAAACATCAATGCAGCACCAAATGCTTCAATTGGTTGCACGGCCCAAGGTTCAATGACACCTACTAAAGCAAGCCAGCGTACTTGCTGCATTATCATGGGCAACGACAGGGCTAAGGCATTGGAAAAGCCAAGCACCCTCATAGGTATCATCTGGCGTCTTGGTGAGGTGAGCTGCCAACAAAGACAAGAACTTAATGGCTAGTAGACCAGTCCCTTCAAATGTCTCAAATGCCACAGGAAGAGATAGTTCATTGTCAGGTCCTGATATTTCAGGGTTTTTGTTCCATTCAGCTACGGAATATTAGTGAAATCTTCATCTCACACCATACCACAGCCCCCACCTAATTTAATTATTTTATTTCTTAGAAAATAAAATATCGAAATCAAGTACAGTACTTATATTTTAAACACATTTTCAAAAATGTCTCTCTGAGAATAAGAATATGAAGAGGAGGACATTGTGTTATCAATGAGCAGAAACCTGACTGATGATGTGCCAAGGTTCAAGATAATTACATCATATGCCTTCACGTGCTTCAGTAATTTACAGTGTGCACTTTATAGCAGCACTAGCATTAGAGAGGTTGTCAATACAAGACAGAAAGGTCCTCTTACCCCTGCACTGTTTTGTTTAACCCTTTAGCATTTAAACTGGCCATATAAGGTCCAAATTGTTTATGATCAAATGGGCCAGATCAGGCTTCTCACGCCTACCTTACAATGTCATTTCAAAAAAAGTCACATCATTGAAATCTTAAGGCTACAAGATAATGTAGTAATAATTTCAGTGTGGAATAAAATTATAGGTGAAGGCATGGTTGTATGGTAAGAAGTTTGCTTTCCAACCACATGGTTCTGGGTTCAGTCTCACTGCGTGGCACCTTGAGCAAGTGTTTTCTACTTTAGCCTCGAGCTGACCAAAGCCTTGTGAGTGGATTTGGTAGATGGAAACAGAAAGAAGCCTGTCAAATAAATGTGTGTGTGTCTTTGCTTGACAACTGATGTTGGTTTATTTACATCCTCATAACTTAGAGGTTCAGTAAGAGAGACCAATAGAATAAGTGCCAAGCTTTAAAAAATTAAATACTGGGGTCAATTTATTCTACCAAAATTTCTCCAAGGCAGTGCCCCAGCATGCCAAAAGTTAAATGACTGAAACTAGTAAAAGGTAAAAGAAATTTGCATTAATATCATGGTTACATGTGAAAGGGCCATAATCCTAAGGATATCAAGTTGTTAAATATATTCCTCTCTCATACTGCCTGACTTTTTATGGTTTATATATATCCTCCTGAGGTAATTTCATTGACCAACTCTGCAGGATTTCAGTTGCATGGATGCTCTGAATTACACTTTTCTCTATTAGATTATTATATGGTCTGATAGCAAAGTCTATTAGAGGAGCTTTTCTATGATAGTCACATGATTCTCTGAATCCATATCATATACTACAAATTTATATATATATATATATATATATATATATATATATATATCTTTCTCTCTCTCTCTGAAGTTCATATCTTCAGTTTATCTCAATGAAACTGATAATCTTAGATCGTCTGATCATGTCATTTTTATTTTCAATGATTATTTATCAATGTATTGTATTATTATTTGTGTGGTCTGTTAAATCCGAAAGCCATTAAACTGAGGTCTGAAATTGCTGGCCTTGTGCCAAAATTTGAAACCATTGTTATATTTGTAGCTGAGGTGGTGAGCCGGCAGAGTCATTAGCATGTCAGACAAAATGCTTAGTGGCATTTCATCCATCTTTATGTTCTGAGTTCAGATTCTGCCATGGTAAACTTTACTTTTCATCCTTTCAAGGTCAATAAAATAAGTACTAGTTGAGCAATTAACTAACCCCTCCCCAAAAATTTCAGGCCTTGTGCCTATAGTAGAAAAGATTATATCTGTACCCTTCTGGCTCTTTACTGTTTGGTTTCAAATCCTGTCAAAAATCAACTTTGCCTTTCATCCCCCTAGGGTCAATAAAGTATAGTTCCAGTCAAACACTGAGGTTGATAAAACATAGTAACAATCAAGTAACAGAGCTAATGGCACTGACTAATTCCCTCAGCACAAAATTGCTAGTGTTATGCCTTAATTAGAAACAATTATTATACCTGTAATTAAGGCAATGAGCTGGCAGAATCATTAGCATGCTAGACAAAATGCTTAACAGCATTTCGTCTGTCTTTATAATTTGAGTTCAAACACTGCCATGGTTGACTTTGCCTTTCATTCTTTTGGGGTTGTAAAATAAAGTACCAATCAAGATCTGGAGTTCATTTAATCAACTAACCTTTCTACCCAAACTTGTGCTCTTGTGCCTATGTTGAAAACAATTATATTTGTACTCTGGCGTGTATGTATATTTAATACTGAATGTATGAGTTTTTATTAGAATGTGTGGTTAGAGTTCTTATTTCTACTAAATATGTGTGCTTTTTTGCATATTAAATGCATTTTCTGGTTTGGAATTTGACTCTCTAGAATCTGTTTCAACTTCTAGTAATAGATTTTATGCTTCTTCTAGAAGTAAACATTGAATCTAACTGTAGATGTTTTATAAAGTATCTCTTGTCGCACAAAACTTTTTCTTCTGTCAAAGAAGAATATGACAGTAGCAGCTTTTGGCTGATGTAGACTGAATTTTGTTAATAGGTTTCTTGTTTTCATACTTTTATTTCTTTTTCTTTTGGTGGGACAACCAGTTTTTAACCATTTTGATCCCAACCCTCCCAAGACTGCCTCTGGTTCTATGATACAAACTTCCTATTTTAAAGGGATTTAAAGTAAAAATTTCCTTCAACATTTCGTGTTAATCTATGGCCCAAACACTAGCTTAATAATAAGAAAGTTCTTTTCCTAAATTCTTCATTATTTTAAAAATTACTTGGAGCAAAACCAGTGTGATTCTACAGAAATATGCTAACAATAGTGAAACCACTAGTCATTATGTTTTGATATATTTAAGTTATTGACAATCTATGACACGCATATTTTATGACCAAGCTATCTCTTCTCTCTATGGATTACTCCAAGGACCAAACTTCTAAGTAAGAAGCTTCATGTTTAGAACTTCCCCTGTGTTTGTGTAATGCTTTTCCCTCAACTTCTCAAGTTCCGTTAATCAATTCCTCCAACTCTCTTCACCAATCAATAATAATCTGTCCCCTTTTCTACAAATAACGTAAACGATCTCTTATTCTTAATACAATAATACCTCATCCGTAATAACATTAACAATTCCCAATAGACATAACCCCACCTACCACCCTAACAGCACTATAGGCGTCCGAGTAAACAATACGCTGTTTCCAGGAAGGAACACTATACCTTTACTGACAGCAAACCACAGCATACAAAAATTAGGGTTGGACCCTAAAGTTTAGGCATTCGAGTTCACTGCCCTGTGTGCCCGTACCTGAAGACGGCTCTGTGCCTTATTTGATAAACTGACAATACAAATATTTACATACGGGAAGATGAACTAATAAGGATCCACTACATGGTCGCTTGATCTGCCAGAAATAGTAGCTAAGTCTCCCTGAAATTACACCCTTTAAAAAGCACACGTCTTAAAAAATCAATAGTGAGTGCAACTACAACGTGCTGTCTAACGCAGGCCAGTTAGCATAGACTCACCTGGTATCCCCAAACAAAAGAGTGATGAGCGAACACCAAAATTAGTGGGATATGCTTCTGAAGTTCATTGTAGGACATCAACAATATGGTAATCTACGATGTTTTAGAACTAGTGTTCGTTTTCTAATGCATACTACCATTGAATACTATCTTATGGAGTGCACAATATGTCATTCATATTAATAATGTAGCACATTTTCTGCATTTTATCATAATAAAGTATGTTATCATACTTTAGCAATTTAAATAACCTGCGATTATTCAACAACTTATGCTCTCTCTCTGTCTCTCTCTCTTTCTTACTTTCTCACCCCTATTTCAAACTATACACACTGTTCTTTCTGATATCTACCACTCTTCGGAACCCTTCTATTAATTTTTTTTTTTTTTTTCAAAATTTTAAATTGATTGAACGATCCACCCCAGACACAGGCTACTTTACTTACAAAACAAGTCGGTATTTTGTATTCATAGCTTATATTTTCAGTGTTAAAGCATTTGATTATTTCCGTTCTATATTACTTAGCTTTCAAAATATTTAGTTCTATTGGGTAACAACATTCTAGATCAAGTATATGAATACATTTGGACAGAGCAATTTACAGATGGTGGTGCTGATGAAGGTTTATTTTGATAGGCATAAAACTTTTTTCAAAGATAAAAACAAAGGTATATTCAGTGGGATAGTGCCTATTGGTTGTTATTGGCCTCGAAAAGACGAAACATAAATTCGTCCACAGCTGGATTGGATCTCACAACAATGCATACCGAACTAGATTCTGTAAAACAGTTTCGTCTTTACTGTTATCTCGATAGTGTTTCACGAGTGTAGGGTGATGCATCTGAGATAATTACATGAAAAAAAAAAATTAAGTTTCTAGGGCTGTAAATGCGCGGCAGGTAACAGATTTTCCACAAGCAGGTTTCCTTCCTTGCATATATCTCCTATCCTTATATATTATACATTCGTAATAAATAAATGAATAAATAAACAAAGCAGAAAAGAAATTACATCGAGATGAAGGTTGAAACAAGATTCCAAGTCTCTTAAAAGCAGTCGAGTGCTTTTAAGTATCTAAGTGTCATTTAACATCCGACACAGTTTGCAAACTGCCTGGTTGCTGGGAACACACACACACTAAAATTAAATAACCACCGAATAATAATATTACTAATATGTCACTGTAGAATAAAATAGGCAGTGTTCTGTAAATAAATAACTGGCGATAATGTAGCGAAAAATACTTATAATGTTAAACGAAAACCTAAGTTTCAATCTACAAACACAGAAAGTATCTTAAATTCTACAAATGAAAATGTAAGTTTAGAAATAAAATTAAATACAAATTTAAATTATATTTAAAAAATAATAAGCGTACACATCTCGGAAAATATGGATTTAAGGATATAATTATTTAAAGTGCAATTAGCATTGCATATTAGGGGCGGGCAGTGTCCTTCCAATGTCAACAACGGAAAAAATAACATTAACATCAGATACTTACTTTTCTTGTTTTGGATTTAAGTAAAAGTTGATGGATGAGAATAAAACAAATTAACGAGGAAAGAAGCTCTTTGCCTTTCTTTTTTATATGTAGTAAATCGAATAAATGTTTCAGTTAAGTCCTCCTCAAATATAAAATAAGCCTCTGTCGCTTTTAGATTGAGAACAGAATTAAAAATAAAAGTAATATTAATAAGAAACCAAAGAAGCGAGCCCGTCTCGCTCTCGTAAAGTTAAAAGCGAGGAAGAAAAATACGAGCTACCGAGACAGGCAGCTCCGAGCTTGGTTATCTATTGTGGATCTGTACCATTTCAGGACTAAGGCATCACCCAATTCCTTCAGTCACGAGTTACAAACATTAACTTGTTTGTCGGACACTTCGCGATACTGTCTGTTGTCAAATAGTCAGCTCTTGAATATTATAAATATACACACACTCACATACACAGCAGATAATTTCTATATTTAGCATTATAATTGCACACACACACACACACACTGTCTTCTTCTATATATACATATACATGTAAGTGTGTGTGTATCAGACGTGTTTACAAATATATGTTGATATACGTGTACATGAATCAAGACGGAGAAATCAAGTGTAATTAATAGTAAATATATAAGGCAATCTACATTTGTGTGTCGGAAAGAATGGAAGAGAGACTGCTTTGTTGATAATAATTTAATTGTTAATTTTCGCTAATTTCTCTTTCACTGAAAATCTCTCTGTCTCTGCCTGCGTGTCTGTCATGTGTGTGTGTGTGTATAAATGTATGTCTATACATACATTAAACAAACAAACAAGGTTATTTAAAAACATTTTAACAATGACTCTACGAACTTCAAAATCAATGTTTTCAATCTCAATAAGTAATTTAATATAATTGTCAATATAAAAGTAACCAAATGTAGGCAAGCCAGCTGTCTATCGAACGATTACGATGATACGAACGTAAGAACATAGCAAGAAGAATATAAAAAAAACATTATGTAATTTGTAATGTGATATACACCGTTGTAGTAAGTGCCCTTGGAGGATAACTCAGAACACAAAAATATACTCTACTCAATTTTTATGGTATTATTAAATATATAGATAACGCTTGCGAAATAAGTATATTCTAAAGATAGTCGGCATCGACACGAATTGGATCATACAAATAAAAACCTGTTGCTGTGCTATGTAAGATGAAGGTTAAACTTTTTGGACAAGGCTTTTTATCAGAGAAAAATTCAACATACTTCTTTCTCTATTTCCAAAACCTCTAAAATCCTTTTGGAATTAATTAATAATGTCATCTACACTATTTCTCCAATTTTGACTGGTAACAAATCACATCAGAATAAATTTTTGTTGTGTTTTTCTTTGTTTTTCTTTCTTTGCTGAAATTTTGTTTTTTATTGCCTTCCCAGTGTTTACCGTTTTACAAAATTAAACGAGGAAATTGGACAAAACAGAGAACACAATTGAAAAAAATTAAAAAGCAAAAAGAGAAGTAAAAAGCAATTCACCACCTTGGTTTAAAAAGTTGGGGGTGCTGGGAAACCTCTCTAATGGCTATTGAGGTACGCCAGCACACTTACAGCGTTGCCGCAGGTGATGGCGAGGCTGATGTGCTGGAACAGCCAAGTGCCCTCACGAGTCTCACCAGTTACTTCTGTTAGGCAAGTTGCCAGTGGTCCGACCTCACCAAATGTCTTGAACGCCACAGGATGGAAAATTTAGTTGGCTGACAGATTGCAGCATTTCAAGATTTTGTTTCCCTTGGTCACAGAAGCTGTGGATCTCGCCCTGACTGCAGCATCCAGGATGTGAGAAGAAGCAAAGGAGTCGCTTACTGTGACATCCTAGACAAGGCATCTGCCTCGCAACCAGGGACACAGGGTGAGGCCGTCAGGTCTCTTCCCATCACATCTGGACAATCCAGATAATCCCAAAATGGAGGGGATGTTTGCCTGGGCCAAGCTCCTCTTGAGTGTCAGGTTCAATTCCATATGATGCGCAAAGTGACCAGCATTCAGGTGGAAAGAAAGACCATGGATGCCTGTGGAGTCAAGGAGCCTGCCGCAATGACAGATCAAACTTGTGCATATGTTAGCTCTCATTCTGAGGGCAATGGAGACACGAAGTTCATCCAAGCTGAGTAGGCCACCAACATTAGCCACAGGGATGGTATCAATCTAGTCACTTGAGTATTTGGTGCTAGCAGACAGTAAGCAGCACCTTGAAAACTGGTCTGACTGGATGAAAAGGGAGTTGACGGTGGCCTTCGGAATTATGTTGTTCCAAGCTCTCTGACTCCAACAGTCCTCCACCTCTTCAGGAGCAGACAAGCTCAATTCCTTCTAGTGTTGGAGAGCTTCATCCAACTCCTATTGGAACTGGTCCATGTTGGAGGGGAGATTTTTATTGAAGGCTTTTATTTCCGACATAAAAAATAAGCATTTAAATAAACCTCAAACAATGTAAATATATTCATGTAGATGTGTGAACAAGCAGACAAAAGAAAAAGAAAAAAAATACATTTCTACAAATATTTTCTGTTAATATTTAAATTGACCTCCCCCCAGGAAAACATATGATCCAGTGCAGTAAAATCTGAAAGGAAGCAGAAGTGTAAAAGCAGGGTTGCCACTAGCAACAGAAAAGGCAGCCCAAAACTGAGAACAGTAAAAAAGAGTCATTGATCATTGATGCTCCTTAAAGTGCAAAGAGCTTAAATGGGGGTAGAATGCCTCATGGTATTTGTTCTAATTCTTTGCTGTCTGAGTTCAAATCCCAAATCCTTCAGACGTTAATTTTGCTTTTCATTCTTGGGGTGGGTCAATAACAAAAGTAATAAGCCAGGCTGGAGGATTGGTAGAATTGTAAGAATATAAGACTGGTTGCCTTCTGGCCAACCAGTATATATATATGTGTGTGTGTGTGTGTGTGTGTATATATATTTATGTGTGTGTGTGTGTGTGTGTGTGCCTTATGTCTGTTCCCCCACCATCACTTGACAACCGATGATGGTGTATTTACATCCCCATAACATAGCAGTTTGGCAAAAGAGATGTGTGACGAAAGATTTCCAGACAATGAGCATGAGTTAGAATAAGAACAGTAATAAATGAGTGAAGAACAAATATATAGTGCATGTGTTTATTTCACAAATAAAAAAAAACACATCCTGAAATACAACAACATTGTCATCATCATTTAATGTTTGTTGTACATGCCGGCATGGGTTGGGGCAGTTTGCTGGAAGGCTGCACTAGACTAGTCTGATTTTGCATGGCTTTCTGCAGCTGGATGTCCTTCCTAATACCAACTACTCCGAGAGTGTAATGGGTGCTTTTATGTTCTACCAGCACAAGTGCCATTTGCATGACACTAGGGTGCGTTTATGTGCCATTGGCACAGGTGCCAATTTGCGCAACACTGGTATCTGCCACAACTGCAATTTTGCTCGGCTTGATGAATCTTCTTCCCAAGCACAACATAATGCCAAAAGGTCATTGCCTCCATGAGGCCCAACACTTGAAAGGAACTCAGCCACTTTACCTCTGTGAGGCCCAATGCTTGAAAGGAACTCAGCCACTTTACCTCTGTGAGGCCCAATGCTTGAAAGGAACTCAGCCATTTTCCCTCCGTGTGGCCCAACACTCAAAAGGAACTCAGCCACTTTGTTTCTGCGAGGCCCAACATTCAAAAGATGTTCTTTACATGCCACCAGCATGAGTGCATTTGGCTTGATGGGTCCTCTCAAGCAACACACATTGCCAGAGGTCTGGGTCACTAGTCTTTGCTTCTGTGAGGCTCAAAGTTCAAAGATAATGCATCACCACCTTGCCCTGTGTCTTCCTGGGTCCACCTCTTCCACAGGTTCCCTCTACAGTTAGAGATTGGCACTTCTTTACACAGCTGTCCTCGTCCATATGCATCACATGATCATACCAGCTCAGTCGTTTCTCTTGCATATCACATCTGATTCCTCTTGTGCCTAACTTACACTCTGTCGAACATGCACACTGACATTGCACATCCAGCGAAATATACTGGCTTCATTTCTCTCAAGCCTACACATGTCCTCGGCTCTCATAGTCTATGTTTCACTGCCATGCAGCATAGGTACAACTTGATAACACTTTAAATAAAATTGAATCTCCCTTTAAATCTTCCTTTATTTTTTTTTTTATTAATATTATTAGTTTTTATGAGAAAGAATGAAAGATACACAAGAAATAAAATGTAAAAAATCTTCAGTGACAGATATTGCCCATGTTAGTTAGCATTTGTTTTTGTTTTTCACTCAATTGAAATAAACACTTCAATATCACAGCAAGAAAGGAAACACTTCTAAAACTGCGACACACACATTCCTCGTGACATCAGAATTATTAATACACATCATCCGTTTATAAATTATTTACTTCCTCCTTTTGCTGTTGTACTTCAAAGACAGTTTGTATGTTGACATAAGTCTTGTAAATAAAACTTTTAACATGATAGTTTGGTAGACAATGAATGAGCAGAAGCTAAAATTGGAAGGTGACTGTTATGATTATTATTTATATTGAATGCAGGAATGATGGGAAAAATAAATTTACACTCACAATTATTATTGTTTTTCTCTTAATATTTCATTAGCTAAACTAGCTAAATCGGGCTAAATCCAGCTAAATTGGGCTGATCTGGCTGAATCTTGCTAAGTCCAGTCCCAATATTCTACCCGTTTTATGTTCAAACAGGCCAAGTCCAGCCTGTCACACCTAACCTACAATGTCATTCTTAAGATAAACTATCATGTGCAGGAGTGGCTGTGTGGTAAGTAGCTTGGTTACCAATCACATAGTTCTGGGTTCAGTCCCACTGCGTGACACCTTGAGTAGAAGACACTTCTCAAGGTGTTATATATATATACAGGACAGTGCTACTGATGTTTATAGCCTCAGGAAGACATCTCTGCCAGCTGGCTAATGACACACATTCTGTGTCTGATTAGTATTTGCAGTGGGGGGGTCATCGCACCCATCTCTAGCCTTATGTGATACACATGGACCCAAGTTTCTGGATGGTTACCCATCCTCAGTGTATGTTAATCACAAGCTAGTGATGAAAACTCATTTCACTCGCAAAATACTATATGCTTTTTCCAGCGATAAACTGTCGCTGATCTCAAAAAGGGAGAAACAAGCTATATTAAATCTCTGAACAAGATATAAACAGTAGCAGTACAGAAACGTAACATATAATTGCCAACCAAGTGTGGTGTCCTATGCAGGACAGTGCTACTGACATTTATATCCCCAGGAAGACATCTCCTCCAACTGGCTAGTGACACATTCTGTGCCTGATTAGTATTTGCGAGGGGAGGTCATCTCTAGAGGGTTCCCATCTCTAGCCTTACATGATACACATGGACTCGAGTTTCTGAGTGGTTATTCAACTATATAACTTCCACCACCTCCTCTTCCTCCTCCATACCACTGTCACCTCCAAAAACAACAACAACATCATCATCATCAACAACAACAACAACACAATCAAATAAACAAAATGAAATTTTATGATTGGCCACAATCGGTAAACTTTTCATTTTCACATGTAAGAGCTCGAATTGTTAAGATTTTACAAAAACAATCATTTATGAAAATGTTGAATTTAGAAAGGTACACCTGTACTGACAGTCAAATTGTCATATCAGATGAAAGGTGTATTGAAATCCATCTGTATCAACTGCGTTATAAAGTTTACTATTATTACTGTATCACTGTACATGTGCAAACTACCATTATCATTATAGTGCTGTACTAAAAGTGCTACTGTACAGGCAGATATACAAGGGGGTGCTGAAAAGTTCCTGGCTTTAGGTAAAAGAAAATACAGGAGGATGAGATATTTATGATTTTATTCAACATATTCCCCTTTCAGATTCACATACTTATTGCAGCAGTCCTGCAGTTTTTTTAAGCCCTGTAAAAGAACTTAGAATGTTGGGCCTCCAACCCATATATATATGTGCTGTGCGTGAGAAGACCCGGCAAGCCAAGTGAGATCGTTGCCAGTGCCCCTGGACTGGCTCTTGTGCGGGTGGCACATAAGATGTACCATCTTGAGCGTGACCGTTGCCAGTACCGCCTGACTGGCCTTTGTAGGGTTTTCGAGCGAGATCGTTGCTAGTGCCCCTGGACTGGCTCTTGTGCGGGTGGCACATAAAAGACACCATTTCGAGCGTGGCCGTTTTCGTGCGGGTGACACGTAAAAGCACCCACTACACTCTCTGAGTGGTTGGCGTTAGGAAGGGCATCCAGCTGTAGAAACTCTGCCAAATTAGATTGAAGCCTGGTGTTGCCATCCGGTTTCACCAGTCCTCAATCAAATCGTCCAACCCATGCTAGCATGGAAAGCGGACGTTAAACGATGATGATGATGATGATGATAGTTAATAGCTAGTAAGTGGAGTTTGGTTTCCTTTTGAAATATCCAATCTGAATTTTCTCTGAAATATGAAAGGAAAATTTGAAAAAAACACTTATCCTTATATTCTTCAGTTAAGAAACTTTTGTGAATGACATGTAGGAAAGTGCTTGTTTCAAGTTCGCACTTTTGATTTCATTGCTGGTTCTTGTGATCATACAATTATTAATAGCAAATATAAACCATACCAGCTGGGAAAATAGACATTAAATGAGGATGATGATGATGAATGAGGATGACTGTGGTCCTGTGCTGGAGGCATGTAAAAAGCACCATTCAAGTGTGGTTATTACCAGTACCGCCTGACTGGTTCCCATGCTGGTGACACATAAAAAGCACCATTCAAGCGTGATTGTTGCCAGTACTACCTGACTGGTTCCCATGCTGGTGACACATAAAAAGCACCATTGAAGCGTGATTGTTGCCAGTACTGCCTGACTGGCTCCTGTGCTGGTGGCATGTAAAAAGCGCTGTTCAAGCATGGTCGTTGCAAATTTTCTATGTTGAAGTAGTGAATTCATGTGGCACTGTAGGCATTTTATTATGTCTCTCTTTAGTACTGTTTATTTATCTGGAAAATAGTTTTTTTGTTCTAGGAAAGTAGCCTGTGATACAATGGCATCCTAACCAGACAGAAGCATGGCTGAATGGTTAAAATGTTTGCTTTGCAGTCATGAAATCCTGGGTTAGGTTCTAGTCAATGGCATTTTGAGTGGGTGCCATTTACCATAGCCTCAGATTGATCCATGCCTTGCAAGTAAAAATGGATAGAAAGAAACTGTAAAAGTCCCATGACTATATGGTATATTTGTATGTAGGTGCAGGTATGGCAATGTAGTTGAGATGTTCTCTTCCCATTCACAGAGTTTCTGCTTCAGTCCTCCTGTATGACATTTCTCCCTCTGACTATTTGTCTTTAGCAGCTGCCTGCTTGTGACCTGACTCGAGTTGTCACTAACTGACTAACTGAGCTATTACTAAATGACTAACTGATTTTTGCTTGGGGGTTCTTGTTTTTATAATTATCCTGAAGGATAGACATATCAATGAGAACAATGGATTTAGTTGGTGGTACTTGTTATCTTAATTCTAGCTTTTGGTGATCTATAAGAGGTTAGAAGGGTCAAGTGGTGAAGACATTATTTTGCATAGCTAAGGCATCTGACAAATGTAGACTGTCACTCAGAAAAGCTATTGTTTTACCGTGCGAAAAGTTCTGTTGAAGTGTTAATTTAAATTTGGCTATGGTGGATCAAATCTGCTTCATGCTTGCAATGATTCACTACATTTTAGTGCAGCTGTTTTGATTCAATACTGATTCATGGATTCAATACTGACTTATTTGACATCAGACATTTTGATATTTCTCTCTTTTCATCTCTCTCTCTCTCTCATCCCCCCCTCTCTCACTGTTTATATATTGAAGATATTTCTTTATGTCTATGAGAGGGAAAATTTTTATGTCAGTTGTGTTCAATAAATAAATTTTAATTTCTCTCCTTCTCTCTCACTCTCACCCTCTCTATCTGTATGTGTATGTTTCTGTGTGTGTGTGTGTGTGTGTGTGTGTGTGTGTGTGTGTGTGTGTGTGTGCGTGCACACATACATCATTTGCTGATATTCGTCCCACCCAAGTTGTCCAATTTCCTCTCATGCTCACAAATATGAATACAATGGCCCATTATGACCTATACTAATTGTATTATTCACAAAGGACAGTGAAAAAACAAAACATGAATCTATAATGGCGGTTGGTGAATGAATGAGGAAAAAGTGGAAACGTGAGATATATGACTTAAGATGAAATGAACTGGTAAACGACGATTTATTCTCCACTATAAAATACAATGATTGCCATACATGAAATAAAATAGCATAACAGGTTACAACAAAGATGTGTGAGAGACTTTGTGGTTAGGCTGGACTATTCATCTTGTAGACATAGTTGACATACTGTTTGGTGGTGTGCAGAGGCAGCCATTGATCTGTTGGTTGTGTGATGTTCATACAGCAATGATGTAGGCAGGTGTCTAGTATAGATGAAAGCGGAGACTGACTGGTGTCAGATACATCATTGCCAAAGATGAGTTGCATGTGGTTAGTGTTGTGTGCCAATGACAAAGTGTAGCCGAGAACTGCTGTTCTTATAGAGATCAGTAGGCTTCCACAAGCTGGTGATTAATTTCCTGCGTAAGGGAAAACAAACTGTTGCACTAAAACGATTTGACGGCTGAAAGCCAACCAATACAAACAGCAACACGAGGTCATGTGATATGCTGGAATGAAAAGGGCTTGTGGAGCCAATATTTGGGTATTTAAGCCTAGATGAGTCAAAATGGAAACATCTCACACATAATGACAGGGTAAATCACTTCTACTACAAATCTATTAGCTTCTGTGTTGATATTAACTAACTTTGTCACCCATAAAATGTTGAAAACATTTTCACATTATATCATATGTTTTTCAAATACTTAAAAAATGGTAATATTTATCTGTGAGTAATCTATAATCATAAAATATGAGTGTTTAAATGTGAATGTAAATTACAAAATTTGTAAATTGGGATAAATATTAAATTAGAGATATTGTTTATATAAAAATGATGTAAATATTTACGATCGGTTTATTTGTATAATAGGATGGCTATTGTAAATTTAAAAGGAAACATTCACATCTTCATTATTATAGAAATTTACACATCATGTAAAAAAGCTTTACAAAATACATCTGAAGAAACAATCAAATTGTAAAAAATAGTAACGTGTTGATACAGACAAACAATGCTAACCAAAAATCCAATAAAACACATAAATCTCTTTCTTAGTTTCATTTAACAATGGAAAGGAACTAGAACTGACACACTTTCCCTTTGCTATAACTCTTTTGCTTCAGCCTATAAAGCAAGAACTTGCAGTGGGCGAGATGTGGGAACATGTATTGATTTGACAATACACAAATATGCTATCACAAACTTATCTACTACATATGTGGGAAATTCTGTCTGTGGGTGTGTTTGCAGAGTTGTTAGCTAACTCGTCCTACATCTTTTAATTGATTTTGATGAAACTTGACACTTGAGTAGAACTCATGTCTGGCATACTCAGATTGTTGAAAAAAAAATCGATAATAGGGCCCCTGGAAGGGATCCTTATATATAGCCAAGGGAAATAACCAATTCCTTTTCCTAAATTATTTGGTATAAATCAAGTTGAGTATACTTATTTCTTAGTATCTGAACTGTTAGAGTGTGCACCTTTGTCTGTACATCACATGATGGTTGTAAATTAGCATCATCATGTAAGCATGAAAAAGTGGGCCATCTTAGACAAATCAACTGACTGCATCACCTGTATGTTCCTTTTTTGGCATGGTTTCTGTGGTTGGATGCCTTACCAACACCAACAACAGAATGTGCTGGATCCTTTTTATCATGGCTTCACTTTTAAAAAACTTATAATGCATTTGACAAGATTAAAGAGTTCTCACTACATTATGTTGTTGTTGCTTGTCTGCTAGCCATTTTACAGAATATACTGGTTGTATTTTATTGTGTGTGCATGTGCATTTGCGCACACACACAAATAAACATGCACAAATGTATATGTGTGAATTCCAACTCTTACTTGTTTTCAAGCAAGGTAATACTTTCCCATGGCGAGACATGTTTTCACAAAGGATTGGATATGAAGGACATTATTTCTATGATGGTAGCATTCTTTTATTATCACACAATGTCATGACAAGGAGACATAACGCATGCATAGACACTTATACATACATACATACACCCTCCACGCACAAACACACATTCCAGTAGTTAGTAGTTTCATAAGATATATGACTTCTTTGATTTATGCCACAGTTTATGGGATGCCAACCAGTCAGCCATAAATCATGCCCTTGGACAGATTATTGTTATGTGTACATTGGCTGCAATCATAAAATCTGAAGTTTTCTCAACCAGCATTTCATTGTGTCATCATAAATACTTTTGGTCTACTTTTTAAATTGCAACAATATTTAAAAATGTGGATTTGCAGAACCTGATTTTCTTAGAATGATAAGAATTAATCTGCTCCCGGAGACTGTTCATAAAGTGAAAACTCATAAAGTAGAGCAATAATTTCCCACAGTAGAAATTTTATAAATTGTAATTCATTCCCAGAAAAATATTTTACCTATAAAATTTTAAATACTCATAAATAAATAGCAAAAAACCAACAGTAGAATGTAAAGAATATTTTATGCAAAGTAAAAAGCATGTCAAGATCATTTATAATAACAAAAATTATTATTGTAATTGTTTTCTGAATCACTTTCACTCACACTGAACTTATGCACACCATCACTTGTAGATGCAAACTCCAATTCACAAGCACTCATAGACAGACTTAAGATTTCTTCCTCAAAAATAAGTTTAAGAGTTGTTTGCTTAGAAGAAGCTTTTTTTCTCTCCATATAAATTTCTTGGTAACATGCAGAAGCATTTGTTATGGTAGTAGAGACTTTTGCCCTTCGTTCAAAATTTGGATCTTGTGTTTGAATAAGTTATTATAAAATAAACTCGTAAACCCAGGGTCTCATAAAGCGAGTCCTTGTAAAGTGAGGTATTACTGTATAGAAAATATTTGAAGACTTACTCAAAGCTAATGTCTGTTTATTCGATTAAAAAACTTTGAAGTAAATTCATGAGGAACTACAATGTGGTTAAAGATCAAAATTTAAAAATTAACTAATAATAAAAAATAGACACACACGGTCATGGCCGTGGCTGTGTGGTGAGAAGTTTGCTTCTGAAGCACATGATTCTGAATTCAGTCTCACTGCATGGTACCTTGAACATGTGTCTACTGCTATAGTCCTGGATTGACCAAAGCTTTCTGAATGGATTCAGTGGATGGGAACTGAAAGAAGCCTGTTGTATATATGACAACATTGCTTTATGGTACTGGATGATGTTTTAAAGTGATCTAGATTAAAACCTATTAAAATTTATGTTAATTTATGTTCCGAACATTAATTAATACTGACAAAGTTATTTTATTAATTGAAGCAAAAGCATTGTATTTCAACAGAAATATGATAATGAAAGGGTGAAAGAAACATATGTTTACTAAATACACCATAAATTGTAACAAAACACATAAAATATTCTGTGTCTTTTAACATCATGGCTAAATATGTAAAACGGTGTTCATTTGTATCTCTTATTGTAAGTAACTTATTTAAAATCAATGAATTATTTATTCTTATTTTGCTGTTATTTGTGCAGCTGTAACTAAGAAAACAAATTATGTTGTGCATTCTCCTGCTTGATCAAATACTATATGAGGGGGTGCTGAAAACTTCTTGGCTTTGAATAAATACAAGAGGATTAGTTAATAATAATTTTATTCAACATATTCCCCCCTCAGATTCACACACTTATTGCAGCAATCCTTCAGTTTTCTAAACCCCATAAAAGAACTCAAAAGGTTGGGCCTCACACCAGGCCTTTCATGGTACTTTTAAAGCTAGGAACTTTTCAGCACCCGCCTCATATGTGTATTATGCTAAAGTTAACATTTAAAATGCAATGACTTTTTCTTTTTTGTATTTTCCATTTAGGATTGAATAGCTTGGAGTTGTTGTTTTTTTTCTTCCAGTTTTGTAATGCTTTACAAACAAAAGCAATATCGTCATACAATTATCTCTTTATGGCTGTGAGAATTTTAATAAACAAATGAATTTCTTAAATATTTCTATCCAAATTTTCCCATACATGATGCATGATTATATTTTCCATTGGCTCTCTAGGAAGTATTCCAGTAATCTAGATGTTGCCAAAACTGAGCAGAACAAATAAAAGGTCTCAATAAAAGAAAAATTTTTAAATAACTGAAAAATTATAAAAAATGTTGCAATGCCTGTGCAGCTGGAAATATGAAACTGTTGTTCTATTCAACAGACACTCTATATTATAATTATATTACAGAAAAAAAGCAGTGACAAAATAATCAGCCTTTTAGAATAAAGTTACCCAGTTTCATAAGTCATTATTCTGTATTCATTATATAAGAGAAGCATTTAAAAAAATTTCCAAATGGTTACAAATCATAAGAAATAAGTGTATTTTACAGAAGTACACAAAACGATGATCCTGTCTGTAGAGTCCATTAATATATTAATTTCCATTTTGGCTCATTTAAACTAAGTTGTTGAAGGAAGTCAATATAAGGTAAATCTAATATATCAGTCTTGAATGTAAATCCAACAAAAGCACAGATCTGCAATGATTTGATGTTAGAGTTAGGTACTTGATAAACACAATATATGGTATCTGCAATTATGTAGCTGTTTAAGTTTTAGCACATTAGATAGGCTTTACATCTCAAATGATATTTGGTGCTGTAGAAATTAGTAAAACAGAATTGAACAAAAAATAAAAAAATTAATTTAATGTGACAGTCCCATGAAGGGAATAATATTACTGCTATTTAGCCCTAGGAAGCAGCACCGCTTCCTGTCAGCCGTGACACATTTCCTGTGTCCTTATGTTTACAAGGGGGAGATAAGCACCTCCACCCAGCTAAGCCTGCATCCAGAGACTAGTTTCTGAGTCTTTGCTCATCTTTAGTCTGGAGTAGCATGGCTTGCTAGTTGGAGATGCCTATCTAGCTCTTGTAAGCATATAATTATTCTAGGCTTAGCTGGGTGGAGGTACTTATCTCCCCCTTGTAAACATAAGGACACAGAAAATGTGTCAAGGCTGACAGGAAGCGGTGCTACTTCCTAGGGCTAAATGGCAGTAGTATTATTCCCTTCATGGGACTGTCACGTTAAGTTGACAGCATACAACTACTTTATTGTATCACTACTGCATAGATCTCTCTGAGAGATTTAGAAATGTATTAGTTCTATTTTTGAAATCAAAAAAATTAATGTTATAGCAGATTTAGCTGAAAATTTCTTTTTCACAAGATGTTTAAAATTTTAAAATTCTTGAAGCAATTTAACAAAAAACTTTCAGCTTTCAGTCTATTCATGAGTTTTTCTTTTGCATTTTTATGTCTTCCTTTTACTTTAGGTTGTTTTCTTAATAACTGATTTGTTATTTATGCATTAATGTCAACATCATACCAATACTTGATGTGTTGCTCAAGTTTACATTTATCAAGAGCTTTGAACTTTACTCATGTAACCTGAATTTGACACATAATTAAAATATATTACATGTGTACAATTATAATACTGTAATAGGCTTGCTAATTTTTTGAATGAATTTACATTATTTGTAAGAAATTGCCAGTCAAGAAACTATCAACAAACTGCCTTTTGTGTCTGGGTGTGAATTTTCTAAACAAGTGACATTACGTCTTCAAACATAATGTAGCAAACTTCAAACAATAGAAATCTGCTACCAAAATATTATATCTGCTTTGTCTGTTTTATACTTACTCTATAAATGCTCATGAACATCATAACTCAGAGTCTACCATCCAACAAAACCATTAAGAATGATCATTCATCATCATCATCATCATCATTGTTTAACGTCCGCTTTCCATGCTACCATGGGTTGGACGATTTGACTGAGGACTGGTGAAACCAGATGGCTACACCAGGCTCCAATCTGATTTGGCAGAGTTTCTACAGCTGGATGCCCTTCCAAACGCCAACCACTCAGTGAGTGTAGTGGGTGCTTTTACGTGTCACTGTCGTCAAGAATTAAATTTGTAGAAAAGAAAATAAAGTTTGCTAATGTTTTATCAATACAAGGAATAGTTTTATTCATCAAAGTATGGACCCATACAGTCAATACACGTTTGCCGTTTCAACGGTAGCTTGTCTAGCCCGGAACTGTAAAAGCCTGGCAATCTAGAGTCAATAAAATCTTGGAATACCTGTTTTACAGTATTGTTGGAATTAAATTTTTTTTACCCTATGAAAAAGTTATCCAAATTCTGGAAGAAGTGATAGTCAGAGGGGGCAAGATCAGGTGAGTATGGTGGATGATGGAGAACTTCCAACTCCAACTCCTGTAGTTTCGCCAATGTCATTTTTGCGATGTGTGGTCTGGAGTTGTCCTGCTATAAAATAGAAGTGGATCTGTTGACTAATCTAGGCTGTTGTTTTGTAAGTTTCTGCATCATTTGGTTCAGTTGGCAGCAGTATACTTCGGCCATGATTGATGAGCCAGGTTTAATGAAATCATAATGGATCACACCTGTGTCAGACCACCAAACACACACCATTAGCTTCTTTTGATGAATTTTGCTTTTTGGACTGTCTTGGTCCAACCATTGTGCTGAACATTTAAGGTTGTTGTATTGGATTCCTTTCTCATCACAACTTACAATTCGATTCAAAAATGATTCATTTTTGTGATGAGAAAGTAGTATAATGCAAGCTTCCAAACATTGCTGTTTCTGATTTTCATTGAGTTCATGTGGAACCCACTTATCCGACTTTTTCACTTTACTGATTTGAACTCAGTGAGTCAATATTATTTGCTTGCTAACACCAAACAACAGCGATAATCCACGGGAACTTTGAGATGGATCTGACTTGACTGTGGCTTTCAGTTCATCATTATCCACCTTTGTTTCTGGTCGACCGCATTGCTCATTCGTGAGGTCAAAGTTACCAGAGCGAAATTTTGCAAACCAATTTGATACTGTCTGCTATGTAATAACATTAGAATGAAATATCCCATTAATATTCCAAGCTGTCTGTGATGCAGTATTTCCAAGAAAGAACTCATACTTCAAAACTGTACGAGTTTCCGACTTATCCATCTCTAAACAAAAATAGCAAAAATCGATTTATAAATACTTTATAAAGTGCAAAATGAGTTAGAATAAAGAAATAGACATGTCAGCTTTTGTGCAATTTGAAATAAATTTTGAATGAATGATTCTTGGTGGTATCAACAGTTGAAATATGGATGTGGTTGATGTGATGGCTAGATAGAGACCAACTAAGGTGAATAAAAAATAATTGCAAACTGTGTGCTAAGAACCCATGTGTCTTGTTGTGGATGTCTCTAAAGACATGAAGACATGGAACTTCTGTGGGTGTTTGAAAGAAAATTCCGTGCCTGGAGGATCCTTTTTCTCAAAATCAAACTTGCCCCTTTTAGTTACATGAGAGGTAGTCAATCGACTGTATTCACAGAGAATTATTAAATGGATGGCAAGTGCTGGAGTATACAGTTTTCAGGTTTCTATAATGTTTTTGTTTTTTTTCAGAAACAACCGCTGAACAATGTCAACATGAACACCAACTTCTTTGCCACTTTCTTCGATGCCTAATAATGGATCATTACAATGGGTAACATGGCTTCCATATCTCAATATTTAAGCACTTTGAATTCACCACTTGAAGGAAATAAAAATAACTTCAGGAGGAAAACATAAAGAAAGCAGGATTTTCCAATTTTTTTTACAGAGTTTTGATGGAGACTACAACACCATCATAGACAATATGCATTATCTTTGGATTTTAAAATTTAGTAACAAAAGCTACTTCCCTGCAGATGATTATGGATCTCTAGAAAAATCAAGCTGGGTGTCAAATCCATTTCATGCAACTATTAATTAATCAAATATTTATAAGGAAGCAGAGATTCAACTTATGCAGTTAAACGTTGAAATCAAGATTTTCATCATGAACAGTAAATGAAATTTTAGGTTATGATGTTCAATGAAGTTTTCAAAATGCAAAAGCTTGTGTTGAAGCTTTGAAAATTTTGGTTTCGATTTTTAAATAGATGTAGCAGAAAAGAAAGAATTCTTCATAATTATTCAAAAAGCAAGGCTCTTGCTGAGTTTTGACCCTTTGCTTTCAGATATTCTCAGCTCAGGACCACAGCTTACCATGCTGCCATAAAAAGTGAAGTGTCACCTTAAAAGGTATTATCACATACATGAATATAGCTGGACCAATTAGCAACCTTGGGTTGCAATGTTGAATTATACACATATTACTTAATACAGTTGTTCTAGCTCTTTCTATGTATTCTATCTTTAATAGCAATGAACTCTGTTCATATTATCTATCACATTGTATTACAAAAGACTTTCAACTCCTCCATTTGTTATCTCATGAATGTTGCTCTATTAAATCACATATACATTCACATGTTAATATACATTTTTGGAGTTTAATACAAGTACATGAAAACTCAAATAAATATTTGTGATTTTCTAATCTGCACACACAAGCTACCCAATATTGTGTTCAACCGATGATGAAGTTGTTATCAAGAAATCCTTCCCAAGCTGGAGGTACAGTGAGAGACACACCGTTTTCACTCTTGACACAATTAGACAATTTGATAAAATAACTGCAAAGCAATAACCATTACATCTCCAGACTCTTGTTATTCATTTGACTTATTAAAATGAAATTATCCATGACATTTTTTTATGCTATTCTTTTATGAAAAGTACAGTATCTTCTTTTATAATGAAATTTCACACAAATATTATTTCTATAAACAAGTTTCTTTCTAAGGTCTGACTTTTGTTTATTAATAATAATATTTGAGGTTTGTATGGTGAAAAATAGCTTGGAAACTACTGGAATAATGATATTTTGATGGACAGAAATGTTTTGTTGGGATTACAATCTGAAAGGTACTGGTAAAATATTTCATTAAAATATATCCATTTTCCTGATATCATTGGAATCAACACCATCTGAAGCATATTTGTAGAAAATTTTATTAAAAAAATGTTCAATTTTCTGAAGGTTATGAGGAAGCAAAGCTGGTTGGGGTGGGCACACTTCTGTTTGTATACCTAAATTTCATCATACAGGGTGGGGAAGAGGACAGAGTTTTTGAAATGGCTTTACTCAGCCCCAGTGCGAGGGACATATGTCTGACAGGTACCATTTGGTCCATGTTGTCTTAGCATTTTCTTTTTCTTTTCAAGTGAAGCCATGGTGTTGTGGACAATAATAGACCATCACATGTTTGCCTACAACAGTTACGTGAAGAATAAGGAGTCTGTCACAGCAGTTCAGCATGTGTTTCAGTGCCACTTCAACATTCATCAAAATCAGGCTGTTCGCACCCATAACACAACCTTATGTATTGGTAATTGATCGGTAAGGCGCATTTTGCATGAAGACCTGCATTTCCACCTGTAAAAATTGGTCGTTGGGCAACAGTTGAAACCATGGGATTATGCAAAGATATATATACATATACATATATTTATATAAAGGGCATTATTACAGAAAAATAATAACGCCACACAGTGGACTTCTCAAAATAACCACATTTAGTACCTAATGCGAGGAAAAACAACCAACAGAAGATGACCAACTTTCTTTTAAATAAACTTAACTGTGTATCGACCGATTTCGCGATTACTAGAATGAATCTAGATTTCGTTCATCAGCACAGTATTGTCCCAAAAATATATATAAATAAACAGAATTCTCACCTCACCAAAAACGAACACACTACGTATCCGACAGAGTAAAGGGAATGAAGTTTATCTGTATATATCTTCATCAAAGAAGCGGGAAATACTTCCAGGTTGTTTTAGGGTACCCATGTGGAGACAAGAATAAAAAATTCAACATTGAATATATTCCGTGTATATATTTGATAAATAAATTCAAAAAGGGATAAAACTCTTTTACAAGAATTTTATCAAGAAGCCAGTGTGTAAAAAAATTCATAAGGGAAATTTCTATTCCCAAGAATATAATTATTCGTTTATATTTATATAAAGGGCATTATTACAGAAAAATAATAACGCCACACAGAAGTCCACTGTGTGGCGTTATTATTTTTCTGTAATAATGCCCTTTATATAAATATAAACGAATAATTATATTCTTGGGAATAGAAATTTCCCATATGAATTTTTTTACACACTGGCTTCTTGATAAAATTCTTGTAAAAGAGTTTTATCCCTTTTTGAATTTATTTTACATACACACACACATATATAAATATATGTATATATATAATTATATACATATATATGAGTATATATAATTATATATATATATATATATAATTATAATAACAAGAGCACTAATGAAAAGCATGGATTGAGGTTTAATTATAGATCGATTTCTGGTTCAGAGATGTAAAATCTCCTACCTTCATCAGTATAGTTTGACTAATTGCACATAATTATAAACATTTATACATACCGATACAAATATCGTGTATCCATAATCATACTAAAAAGCAATATTTCCTTTACATACATGTCTAATGTGTTTACAGTTTGTTGATCAAGTCAATTCACTATATGCAAACTGGTTTTTCAAGGGATACCTATACAAATGTGTGTGTGTGCTTTGGTGATTTGAATAAATTTTCTTTCTATAGTCTGGTTCACTGTTGAGCGACTACTGACAATTTGACAATTTCTTATTTTCGGATAGTAAAGTTAAACTTGATAAGGCTTTATTTTAAGGCCTTATTTCAGTGACAATCTTCTCACCAGAAGATTGACGGACAAATTTGAGTGCATTTCCAATAGAATTACGTCCCTGGATAGAGTGCAAGGGAGGTAACTTCAAAGTAAGTGTAATTTTCCATTATGTGAAAAAATGCAGAAAATACAGGGTGCGGCAGAAAGGCTGCCCCGATTTCAAAGGTTAATAAAAAATAAACGCATGAAGATGCATAAAAAAACTTTGGATTTCTATAAAGTTCATTAAATGCCATTTTATTTTCTTTTTCAGGTAGTACCCACCATGGCCTGGAGTGGAGAGAATTTAATGTACTTCATAGAAATACAAAATTGTTTGTATTTCATTAACCTTTGAAATCGGGGCAACCTTTCTACCGCGCCCTGTATAATTAATATTGGAAAGACTTGGCGCCGAGCTGGCAAAATCGTTAGCATGCCGGGAAAAATGCTTTGCAGTATTTCTTCCGTCCTTATTTTCTGAGTTCAAATTCCGCCAAAGTTTACTTTGTCTTTCATCTTTTTGGGGTCGATAGGATACATACCAGTTGATTATTGGAGATTGATGTAACTAACTTTTCCCTTCCTGAATTTGCTGACCTTATGCCAAAATTTGGAATCAACATTGGCAAGATTGGTTAAAGAGTCTGTTTTATAGAAATAATGATAAAAAGAAAAGAGGTGGTGATAGTGTACCTTTTGATTGGACCTTTTCATAGAACTCATTTTTGAATGCCCTGTAACCTCTTTATTCAGATTTACAAAACATTATTTTGTTGCTCACTTTTTGCTTCCATTAGAAATTTGTCATCATACATATTTTTTTTGTACCTGTTTCGAATTTAATAAAATGTTTAAATATTTATAAAATGAACATTGGGAATGTCCAATTGGCACAGGTGTGGAAAGATTATAACAGGAGATGGATTGTTGTTGTTGTTGTTGGCACTCCGTCGCTTACGACGTCGAGGGTTCCAGTTGATCCAATCAACGGAACAGCCTGCTCGTGAAATTAATGTGCAAGTGGCTGAGCACTCCACAGACATGTGTACCCTTAACGTAGTTCTCGGGGATATTCAGCGTGACAAGGCTGGCCCTTTGAATTACAGGCATAACAGAAACAGGAAGTAAGAGTGAGAGAAAGTTGTGGTGAAAGAGTACAGCAGGGTTTGCTACCATCCCCTGCCGGAGCCTCGTGGAGCTTTAGGTGTTTTCGCTCAATAAACACTCACAACGCCCGGTCTGGGAATCGAAACCGCGATCCTATGACCGCGAGTCCGCTACCTTAACCACTGGACCATTGCGCCTCCACGACAAGAAATGGATATAAAGTAAAGAAAGAGCAAGAATGAGAGAGAGGGAGAGAGAGAGAAATGAGAAAGGGAAAAAGAGAAAGAGAGAGAGAGAGAGAGTGAGAGAGATTATAATTGGCCATATCATAGGTGTATAACAAAGTTTTTATATTTTATTGACTATATAAAAAAGAAAATATCTATAATTTTTATTAGTTTGTCAGGGAAGGCAGGGTCATGCCCATAACCTTTGCACACTATCTCGCATTTGTGAAAACGATGCAGTAGTTGATCAGCCTGAAAATCTGCAGGATGCTAAAACTTTGTTTCAATGCTTGTAATAGGTAAATTCTATTAAAGAAGGCAGGGTGATATGCCTACCATTCAATAACATTAGTACATGTGATTCAACAAACAAAAAATATGAATTCTTCTAAAATACCATTAATATTTCAGCATGCTTTCTCAAATCAAATATTTTGTATAATATATACAGTGAGAAAGCTCTGAAATACTATCCACATATATAACAATGATTAAGTTAGTGCTAACATATTTAACGCAAGCGGAGAATGAAAAGCTAACCGTAAATAATGATATCATGAGAGATAAAATGATTAAAATTATTAAAGGGAATTATCTACAGAATAAATAACTCAGAGATATCATCTACTTGAAAGAAAAAAAGCAATATTAGTTAAGTTAGTTTTTATCGCTTCCTGTATTAATTATGTTACCACCATTTTCTAAAAGACAAAAATAAAGAGTAGAAGTATGGTATTTGCCAGTTTAGAAATTGAGGGACTAACATATCTATGGAGAAAGATAGTAAAAGATAGTATGGAATGCATGCTTTGGTAAATGGGTGCATGAGTGTCTGGAATGAACAGATTTGAAATGAAAAAGAATACAAACTAAAATTATTGTAAGGTTTTAAGTTGTTTGCAAAGGGTTTTTTATATTTGTAGTCTACACATACAGATGAATGAGAATTTTGTGCTAAGTCTTGGAGATACTGAGAAGAATTTTGCACCTATTGTATTTATAGGATACTAGCAGAAATACCCGGCTTTGCCCGGGTTAAAGAGAATAATGAAATCTAAAAACGCCGTCTAGACTACGCAACCCTCAACTGTTAGTAGCTACGATACCATATTTCTACATTAATAACTCTCCAATCCATGCCAGCATGGAACATAGACATTAAGTGGAATGCCAGTCTCTCATCTAGGAGGGCCTTGAAATCAATGTTACCAACTGGGGACTATGTGTGTCGTAGTGATAATAAAAAGACCCAAAGGAGGTCTGCAACGAAATAATTTTACTCAACACTTTGCAAGTGAATCAGTGGAGGCAAAGATGCGTCTCATTTACTTGACAATTTATGCACCACATTGCAGAAATCACAATGTAAGTATATCTGAAAGGGTAGTCTTACACTGTTGTACCGTTGAATTACAAATAATGCTCATCTGTTATGTTCGGGTTAAAATTTCATCAACATCAAAAATATATGAATTTTCATGGGAGTTATGGCCGTTATACATAGAATATAATTTCCAAATTTCATAAAGATCCGTTCAGTACTTTTGACGTAGTTTTGGATAAGAAAACAAATGACTAATGCGTTTGTGTGTGATGGGTGTATATATGTATAGATATCTGTATGCATGTATATATATGTATATATATGTGTACATATTACATGTACATCTATATATATATATATATATACATCTACACATGTGTATACATATACATGTATGCATATAGATCTATATCTATATCTATATATATATATCTATGCATATACGTGTACATATACTTGTATATGTATACATATACATCTCTTTCTCTCTCTTTCTCTCTTTCTCTCTCTCTCTGAAAGTATCTGTCATTACAGTATCGAAATGTGATTGTTTCAGTTAGTGGAATAACGTGTACATATACATCTATATGTATACATATACATCTCTCTCTCTCTCTCTTTCTCTCTCTTTCTGAAAGTATCTGTTATAACAGTATCGAAATGTGATTGTTTCAGTTAGTAGAATAGTTTCATTTTTAAAGTGAAAGTATTTGACATGAGTGTTTTTATTTCACTTTTGACACGTAATACTTAAATAGTGGAGGAGATATTATGTTACCGTGGGCTCGAACTCTGCAAGAAGTTAAAATTTATTTAGACTAAAACACAACTGGAACCCTAAGTAAGGCATTTGTAAAATTTGAATGAAATTGGTTGCGTAGTTCTCGAATTTTAGGGATTCACACAGACAGACAGACAGACAGACAGACAGACAGACAGACAAACTGACACACATTCTCATTTTTATATATATAGATTTGTAAAAAAATTTACCATATACAAAACATATTTATCATATACCTTTTCAATTGCTAACACAAACATAGATAACAGCACCTATAAATAGCACTTGCATAGAAACAGTCAAATGCAACAACATACATAGTAACGTGAGCATGACAACACATAAAAGTAATAAATATAACAATATATAAATATCCTTCTGCTACTAGTACAAGGCCAATAATTTTGAGTGAGGGGGTTAATCAAATACATTGACCACAATGCTTGGCTGGTACTTATGTTATTGACCCCAAAAGAATAAAAAGCAAAGTTTATCTTGGCAGAATTTGAACTTAAAACACAAAGCTGAAAGAAATGTTGCTAAGCATTTTGTCTAGCATGATCACAATTCTGCCAGCTCACCATTACTATATGCATGTATGTATGTATGTATGTATGTATGTATGTATGTATGTATGTATGTATGTATGTATGTTTGTCTGTTTGTCTGTCTGTCTGTCTGTCTGTCTGTCTGTCTGTCTGTCTGTCTGTCTGTCTGTCTATCTATCTATCTATCTATCTACCTATCTATCTATCTATCTATCTATCTATCTATACATACATACATACATACACATACACACACAAACATACACATACACATGCACTCACACACATATATCATCATCATCATCATCATCATATCATCATCATCATTAAGAACAACAACAACAACAACATCACCATCGTCGTTTAACATCTGCCTTTCATGCTGACATGGGTTGGACAGGTTGACAGGAGCTAGCCAGGCAGGAGCCTGCACCAGACTTCTGTTTTTGGCAGAGATTTTACTGCTGAATGCCCTTCGTAACACCAACCACCCAGCAGAATGGAGTGAGTGCTTTTTAAGTGGCACAAGCACAGGCAAGGTCAGTTTTGGCAAGGTTTTTACAGCTGGATGCCCTCCCAAATGCCAACCACTTTACAGTGTGGACTGGATGCTTTTTAAGAACAGGACCCTACCTGCTTCAGGTATATGGCCCTGCCCAATATATCGGAAAGGAAGGTGTGGGCAGGAATTCCATACAGTGTACCCAGTACAAGCTATGGACACATAAAAGATGCAGTGGAATAATAGGAAGAGTAAAACATAAAAAGTATTGTTTGTATATGGAAGATGTACAGGAGTCATAAAGTCTACAGATACATGGGAAATTGATTTTCTCAAATGATCTGGTGGTTCTTTGGCGGTAGTGGATAATTTCTGCTTCTTAGGTGACCTAATTGGTAGTGAAAAGGATGTACCAAGAGTGTAATTGCTAGAATAAAAGTAGAATGAAGAAAAATCAGAGAACTTTTATATCTGTTGGCTACCAAACACCTGTCCCCCTCTCTCTCTCTGAATGAAAGGAGGATTGTATGATGCATGTGTATGAACAGCAATGCTATGGGGTAGTAAAATGTGGGCCCTGAATGCAGAGAACATGTGAAGACTAGAGATGAATGAAGCTAGTATGCTTCACTGGATATGCAATGTCAGTGCATATGTGTGACAGAGTGCTAGTGCATTGAGAGAAAAGTTAGGCATAAGGGGAATTAGATGTAGGGATGCAAGAGAGAAAACTGTGTTGGTTTGGTCATGTGGAAAAGTACTGGTGCTGGTGCCTCATAAAAAGCACTGGTGCTAGAGCCACATAAAAAGCACCAAGTACACTCAGTAAAGTGGTTGGTGTTAGGAAAGACATCCAGCTGTAGAAACCATGCCAAAATGGACAGTGGAGCCTGGTGCAGCCCTTGACCTTACAAGCTCCTGTCACACTGTCCAACCCATGCCAGTATAGAAAATGGATGTTAAATGATGATGATGATGATGATGATGATAACTTATTCACAAAATAACACATATACCTGCACACACAAACACATTCATACAAAGGCGATTTGGACTTTTAATGAAAAGCAGCTGACTTCATTTCTATATTAATGCATATAATGAGGAGGTGAAGTAGAAGAGGTTGGGATATACTCATTAGCTGATGGAAATAAAGAAGTCATTATGAAAAGGAGGTGGTCATTGATTTGAATGCATCAAGCATTAATGTATTATATTATATCCATAATATGGCTGAGTGAAGTACTTCAGAGGAATGCTCTGTTTACTAAATACAGATACAGTAGAGTCTCAAATACAGTGAGTGGAAGAAAGATTACCCACACATGTAGAAGATAAAAACTCTCTGAAGTAGTGTTTAAAATCTAAGGGAGACAACTCCAATATGATCAATTAGCCAAAAATTTCCAGAGAAAACAAACAATGTAGATGATAAAATATACTGATCAGTTCAAAGTCTTGACAACTGAGCAGAATATGGTTGGTTGAAGAGGTCTAATAAAACTAAAATATGTCTGTTATTGTAATTAGTCAGCTTTAGATACCAGATTCTCTTACATTGGTCTTTAGTTTTCAAAAATTTCAATTGGCTGATCTTTACCTTGGATGCTGCTTTTGTATTTTAAATACCTCTGTTTCGTTATGGTATGAATAATATCAGCCAATCAAAGTTTTTTTCTGTTTTTCTTGGCTGTCTCCCAGCTGTATCACAACTTCACAATTGTCTGAAAGGAGAAAGTAGATTTGATGGAGCTGCTGGGGAAGATGAAATTAGATAAGAAAATCATTTTACTAGCTGGAGATGAGATAAAAGACTTGTTCTGTACATTAAAACAAAAAAAAATTGTTTGTGAGAATCACACTGAAAGTTTATTAACAGCTAGGAGGATTCATTCTCTCCAGAGGATGTGGAGGACATCATAGCTGAAAATACTAGTGGTTCCCTTCTGGTCCTCCAAAGAGGAATAAAAAGACAAAAAGAGCTCTGGGTCAAGTATCCACCAATTCTATTAATTTCCCATTGACTAGAAGGAACTATGGCACAATGGAAAATCAGATTTGTGAATACATGTAGCTAGTGACAGTCAGACAGTACTGCCACCCATTCAACAATCTCAAATAATCTGATTTAGATGTGGTAGCCATTGATAAGATGCCTATGCTTTTCCTGGTAGACTACAAGGCATGCTTTCTTTCAATCATCTCGAGTTGTGTGAAGTGACTGTGTTATTTAGGAAAAGCCTAGATTTTAAGGTAAAGGACAATGTTTAGGCACCAGAACAACAGGCTGGTCATCCAGGACATGAACAGTAGTAAATATGGTGACTTAAAGTGAAATGGTCAAACTTCAATGGGCATCTGGAGATTATTCTGGGTATATATTCTGGTTTTATTGGATGGTATAACTGGAATAACATCTTGAATATATGCTTGGATCAGATGGTACTAGTACTTAGGTGGAAAGAGGCAAGAACCTCTTAAATCTCATCAGATGTTATTAAATTGTCTTGTATATATCAATTACATAATAATGGAAAAGAGTTTTGCCCAGATTTTCTGCTCATTTACCACATAGACTACAATTTAATGATCTATATGGTCAATTTAGGATAAACAGACAGTTAAAATGGATTGTTTTTGGTTCACAAAGCCTACAGTGACTGTATTAACATGTAGGAATTGATGGATGTCAGAAAAACTACAGATGATGGATCTGAATAGGAAAATTACAATAGAATTGGTAATGAAATATTATTCTTTTATTCTTTTATTTGTTTCAGTCATTCAACTGAAGCCATGCTGGAGCACCACCTTGAATGGTTTCATTGAACAAATTGATTTCATGACTTATTTTTGTAAAACCTAATACTTATTCTATCAGTTTCTTTTACCAAATTGCAAAGTTATGGGAACGTAAATGCACCAACACCGGTTGTGAAGCAGTGATGGGTTGACAAATACAGACACAAAGACACACATACAGTTATATACATATATATATATATATATATATATATATATATATATATATATATATATATATATGCGGGTGACACGTAAAAGCACCCACTACACTCTCTGAGTGGTTGGCGTTAGGAAGGGCATCCAGCTGTAGAAACTCTGCCAAATCAGACTGGAGCCTGGTGTTGCCATCCGGTTTCACCAGTCCTCAGTCAAATCGTCCAACCCATGCTAGCATGGAAAGCGGACGTTAAACGATGATGATGATGATGATGATATATATATATATATATATCTTATGGGCTTCTTTCTGTCTATCAAATCCACTCACAAGGCTTTGGTCAGCCCAAGGCTATAGTAAAAGACACTTATAGTAGAAGACAGGGTGTCGCACAGTGGGACTAAACTTGGAACCATGTGGTTGGGAAGCAAGCTTCTTACCACACAGCCATGCCTGCGCTTATTAGTTGACAGTGTTATAACGAGGAAAGAGTTAATAGCTAACTTTAAGACTTCATAGTTGAAGTGATAACAATAAAAATGGAACTTCAACACTTCTTCAAGTATGAAGGCTACATAGGTCAAGATACGACAAGGGCAGATCCCTCAGAGATTGTGCTGTGATTCAGCTAAGTGGAAACTGAGTCCACAATAAAATCTCTGACAGACTGTGGAATAATATGATGCCCTATTCTGAGCAAATTTTTTAGTAGCATTTGCCAACCTCTTTGTGAGTAATGTCTACATTGACAGTCTGCTGTGAATCATGTTACAGAAAGTACAGTAGTGGGAAAATTACATTCTAGTTACTGGTATAGTGGACGGTGTCTCTGTCTGCATGGGAAGTATATCTCTGGGCCTGGATGGTTTTCTCTCTGAAATTCATTGTTAGTTCCTGCTTTGGCAGACCACTACCTCAACTGGCATCAAAGCAGGAGAATTCCCTGTTTTAAGAACTGGTAAGTGCTGGCGGTATTGAAGAAGAATGTGAGAACTGTGAGCATGTTAGACAATTCCAGGTCCTCAATTCTGCTGAATGCTGAATTTTGGTCAAGGTGATAAATAAATGAATAAATAAATAATTAAAAGAAAAATGCATTTGTCACAGATAACCTAGCTGGTGTGGTCACCATTTGTGATGCACGTCTTTCTGTAGTCTTTCTCTTTGTCAGAATTACAGCTTTGATGCAAGGATAAACCAAAATTGGGAACTTAGCATCTGGAAAGTTGTAAAGAGCTCACATTTCTCTTCCAGTTTGGCAATGGAGTCAGTAAACTGAATGACAATACTAACATTTTATCATTCTAGAGGGTTAATAGTAGTGAGTGAGACTTTGGGCATCAACAAAGATCAACTACCTGTGTAATTTATTCTGAAGTACTTTCCAAAATGAGCAATGAGTGACATAGGCATTTTCCATATACACGTTCAGTGTTCAAACATTGCTGACATGTGATGCTATAATCAACAATGTCATCACAAGTAGACATGTTTATAAAGCTTGATGACAGATCTTTACCTGCCTAACAAAGTGGTTTTCAACCATTTTTTATCTATGGATCCCTTTGATTACTATTTTATTCTGGTAGACTCCCTCACCATAGCCATTCGATGTTTATAAACTAGTTTTATAGATATTTCTTTCAAAGTTCCTATTTTGTTATTCACACATTTACTTGTGTAGGCTGAACTAAGCAAGAGAAAAAAAACCTAACTGTTTCTTGCAATAAACACATCTCAAGCAAAATTTTTTTCTGTGCCTTAACATACTCTGTTTTTCTCCCAATTTACTAATTTGCTTGTGTAGGTATCTAAAAATCTCATATTGACCCTCAGGGGTCATGTGGACCCTGGTTGAGAACCACTGATCCAAGCAAAGTTCATTAATTTCCTCAAGTATCACTTGAAACGGAAAGTGAGGATGGAGTAAGAAATGCTTCCTTTGAGCAAATTCGATGAAAAGTGAGAGCTAATGGTGAAACTGAATTCCATCTTTAGATTGCAGGCAAGATAGAGAAGGGAATTCCCTAGTTAGTGGGTTCTTGCTCCTTTGTGGATAGGTATCTTTCTACATTTTTTATATTGTATTCATTTTTAACCTGTTTCATGTTTCCCCCTCCATCCCTGCTTCATGTTTCCCCCTCCATCCCTGCTTCATGTTTCCCCCTCAATCCCTGTTCGTATGTTGTATGTGGTCAGTACTGCATGTTTTGTAACTCTTCTTTTTGTATGTAATATTTTGTGTTATACAGGTAAGTCTTTGAAGTTGATAAAGAAATTACTACTACAACAATTGCTACTACTACTACTACTACTACTACTACTATTGGTGTTGTTGGTGTTAGTGGTAGTGGTGGTGGTGGTGGAGGTGGTGGTAGTAGTAGTAGTAGTAGTAGTAGTAGTAGTAGTAGTAGGAGGAGGAGGAGGAGGAGGAGTAACCTTATGACTTCCTATTTATGTTCAATACTGGAGGGCAATAAGTAGACTGTCCAAATTTACTTTTGTTCCTCTCTTCTCTCCCTTTGCCTTGTCACTCTCCCTCTTTCTCTTTCTTTTTCTCATTCTCTCTTTCACCTTTATTTTTGCTCCCCCCCTTCCTCTTTCTCTATTGTCTTTCCACCAATTGTATTAAATATTAAGTCATATTTAAAGAAACAATGGCACTGGCATTCATTCATAGTCAGCACCTCTTACTCATGCACACACACACACACACACACAACACACACATACACATACACACACACTCACAAAATACACACACATGCACACATGTATATGAATGCATGTGTCTGTGCGTGCATATGACTGCATGGTCATGTGTGCATATGTGTATGAATGTACATATGTATTAGCATGCTTCCCCCATGTGAGTGTGCATGCATACACACACACACACACACACATCAGACATGCTTACTGGGAGAATCATGCACAGAGAGAAACTGTTCCAGCCAATTTATGTCGAAAAACATTGAATCTCATTAGATAAAGTATGTCAATAAGTACCAAATATAGATGGAGAGTGGAGCTGTTGTTGTTGTTGTTGGCACTCCGTCGCTTTCGACATCGAGGGTTCCAGTTGATGCTCGTGAAATTAACGTGCAAGTGGCTGAGCACTCCACAGACACGTGTACCCTTAACGTAGTTCTCGGGGATATTCAGCGTGACACAGTGTGACAAGGCTGACCCTTTGAATTACAGGTACAACAGAAACAGGAAGTAAAAGTGAGAGAAAGTTGTGGTGAGAGACTACAGCAAGGTTCGCCACCATCCCCTGCCGGAGCCTCGTGGAGCCTCGTGGAGCTTTTGGTGTTTTCGCTCAATAAACACTCACAACGCTCGGTCTTGGAATCGAAACTGCGATCCTATAACCGCGAGTCCGCTGCCCTAACCACTGGGCCATTGCGCCTCCTAAGAGTGGAGCTAACCATATAGAAAAGCCATTTCAGCATAAGTCAGGTTTATAACAACAACAACAACAACAACAATGTTAATGGTTTCAAATTTTGCCACAAGGGCAAAGTCGACATCAGTGGAATTTGAACTCAGAACATAATGACAGACGAAATGCAGCTTAGCATTTTTTTGCCCAGCGTGCTAACAATTCTGCCAGTCCACTACCTTGATATAATAATAATAATAATAATAATAATAATAATAATAATAATAATAATAATAATAATAATAATAATAATAATAATAATAATGATGATGATGATGATTTCTTTTATTTGCCACCAGAGCAAAGGATGAGTGGGACAATACAAAGACAGACAAAGTGTTGGAGTTTACATATGATGAAATGATAAAATAAAAAGTATACACGGTATACATTAGGAGGAAAGTATATATATAGTATATGATACTAGAAAAAAAAGTGATAGTGATGTGGTCCCCCTGATACAGGAGAACCTCTAGAGACAATTAAGGAACCCTACCAGTCAAGATCACTCTGAATACCAAGGACGAGAGCCCACTCCAACTCCTTTCTTCCAACTCACAGGTCTACACTGAGAGTGGTGCCATCCACTCTTGCCATTTTCGCAACTTTCACCCACCTTTTCATAAATTCACTCAAGGACAGCACCTCCATCTCCACCCTCTCTTTCCTTTTCAAGTGAAACTTGAGAAAGTCGATGAGGGCTTTACCAAAGAGGAATGTTTCTCTCCTCATTCCTTTCAGCCTCGTCCACCAGACAACCTCTTTTGCCACAGCCACCAGACAGGAAAACTGCCTTGCCTGTACGACTAAAGGAGGGTGGTGGGGCAATCATCATTATGGACTCAACTGACAGAGTGACAGCAGCTGATTATCCATAGTAATCTCCGACCGGAAAGTCCTCTGGAATAGACTTACCAGTTCGTCTTCGTCGACGCCTAGGGTCTCCCGGAGGACGTCGTCGCACTTCCCTGCTACTAATTTTCTGTATATAGCTAAAGTGGAACAATCACCGATCCTATTGCTCGACTTGTAGAGGACAGTGAGCGTCTGACGACATTCTAAGTGCCAGGCGTTGTCTCGGCCTATCCTTTATCCAGGACTGCAGCTCCGTCAAGGAGACGAGCTGCAGAAAGGTGTGTCTCACAAACGGAGCCCACACACGTTCACCTTCTAGAAATCGTTGCAGGTGGCGCAACCTGAGTGCGTGTCTGTGCATCAAAAGCCATGACATGCCTAAGCCGCCATGCAGAGGGAGTTGGCAGCAGACCGACCGCCTGACCATTGGAACGCGTCCGTTCCACAAGAAAAGCAAGATACGCTCCAATCTAATCAAGTAGTAACTGGGGCAAGGCACAACGGTCGGACGACAAATAACGACAGAGGCGATGTTGGCATTCGCCACCTCCACCCAACCTTTCAGGGACAACTTCCTTTCTGCCCATTTCTGGGTAAAACAGGCCACCTTCTTCCCAATTTTTATCCAACTGGAAGTCGGGACCAAACCAGACCCCGAACAGTTTAACTGGTCTGTCAGTCCAGCGTCCGACGGCATCGATCTGCCTCTTCAGGAGCTCAGTCGCAATCCCACGGATTTGTCGGCGTTAATTTTGGTCCTTGCAATCGACTCATATTCCTTTACAATGAAGCCCAGCGTCTCCACTTCGTAGGCGTCCGACACCCTGACAGTGATGTTGTCTGTGTATGCAGACACTGCCCTCCTGAGTCCAATTTCAAAAGGGAGGCCTCTTAACTGTTCCAACTTCCGCAATAGTGGCTCGAGAGAAGCACTTACAGAAGAGCTGACAGACCGAATGTGCGATATTAAACGGTTCCGATAGGTGGCTATTTACTTTGACCACCGAACAGGTACCGCTGTGAATTTCAGCAATCCAGCCTCTGAAAACGGGTCCGAAACCGGCCGCTTTAAGGACTACTTCCAAGTAGCGATGATCTACTCTATCGAAAGCTATCGACTGATCTAAACTGATCAGGATTCCACCGAAACCAGCTTTAGTCCCAGCCTTCTCTACGATGTTTCGCATAAGGTGGAGATTGTCGTGGATAGACCTACTCGGGATTTTGTGCCTCCCCGACCAGATTACCAACGACAAGCGCCAACTTTTTCGCTAACACCTTGGCCACAATATTAAACTCTGTGTTTAGCAGAGTTATTGACCGAAAATTCCCTAGTACGTCCCCATTGTCGGCGTCCTTTCTCAGCAGTGTTACCACACCCCGGCTAATAGCACTAGAAATTCTCCTGTTCTGCTGCCAGTTACTGTAGACATCAGACAAGAGGCTGCCAAACTAATCTGGCATGGAAACATAGAATTCGTAGGGCAGACCATTCAAACCGGGTGAGTTGCGACTTGTGCAATTGCTTATCGCTTCCTGTATTTCGGTGGCATAGTCTCGCGTCCGTTACTGAGAGCCTTGGTAGGCCGTCTAGGTCCAAAGTAAAGTCCGCTACCGTCGTCGACCCATCACCCTCCCCAAACAGCCGCGCAAAGTACTGCCGGAAAGCCGCACACATCTGCTCAGAACCGAGTAGTATGCATCCGTCCTGATCCATCAAAGACTTGATCGTGGTTTTGTTTCCACGTCGCGTCTCTACTTCGTCCTAAATGTTTAAACACACAAACCTTAGCTCTGACAATGCACCCTTCGTGTTTCGCTTCAAAGAAATGGTCAAGCGCCATTATCACCGCTAATTTGTCGGTCGCGATGCCTTTACTATTAACCTCTTTTAGTTTGCTAACTAGTTCTCCCTCTAATCTATTTCTTTCTGTTGCTAACTCTTTGCTAAACGCTATCGATTCTACTCTAATCGTTCTCTTCAGAGCGATCCACCACCTGTTGTTGACGTAGTCCCCGTCAAATGCCGTTGAACTAGTTCGCTAATCCATTCCCTGTAGTTTTTGCGAGCATGAAAGGACGCATTCAATTTCCAGTAACCGGGTCCTATCTAAATCGACTGAGCATATAAGAAATTTGTGATCTGTGTAGCCAACAATTTAAATTGTGGACAACCTATGCTAGGCCTATCTTCTAACCTAACAAATACTCTATCTAAATACGATCTGGACGACCCGCTATGGTTGCTCCATGTCCACATTGGCACATCAGGGAAAACCAGTCGGTACTTGTCAGAAAGCTGGGAAGTCCTGAGTAGGTTTCCGAGGCTTTTACACCCCACTTCTACTGTGTACTAAACCCACACAGTACTCCCGTGCGTCCAAAATACTATTCCAGTCCACCACTAGTACTAAAGTGCGAGACGTTCCCAAGAATGTTTCTAGACGCCTGAAGAAAGCTGGCGTTCCAGCCCTTGTTGGGGCATAAACCGCCACCAGTCTAAAGGCACCACCTTCGCTGCCATTCACTTCGGTGACGTCATTAAGTTTAGGCCATTTGATATCTTTATTCTCATTTTTTACGAGGAAGAGTTCCTGCATCGGACATTATGATGGCTTCTTTATCAGCTATCTTTAAATAATTAAAGAAAATTGCAAAATATTTGCTTTTGCCGTAAGTAGTTAGAATTCAAAAATTATTGATGCGCATCCTCAGCAAAACAGGGGGTGTTTCTACATAAAAATACTATCTGCACACTGCAGACAATTTCAGAATTGCAATGGTAACAATAAAAATAAACACACAGGACCTTAGAAGGCCGAAAAGTTTACAAACACTTTTTAAACTTACGGAGCTCCAAATTTCCATGACTTTACAGTATGGCGGCAATAATAATAATAATAATAATAATAATAATAAATGCCCTGATGCAGTACCAGGCAGTGGCTTCTCATTTAACTGATTGGAAGTGTTATGTACATTGTTTTGTCTTGGTGTAAAAAAAATGGGCTACAGCAAATATTCTGCTTAATAACACAGATTTGCTTGTCAGTTGTTTGACCTTAACCAGTTGAGCATGTCCCTTGGTAGCTGACGATATGTGCATCTCTGATCATAAGCAGAAGTAGTTGGGGAGCACCATAGCCATGTGCTGAGAGGAATTCTCTGGGATTTGGATAATTCACCTTTGGAAACATGAATGTTTCGTTCAACATCCTTAAACAACCCTTATTCAGGGACCTTTTGAGCTTATGGGCTACTCGACCTGAAGACAATTCTAACTGGGCCCCACCTGCAAGGTCATGCGCTGTTAATCTTGATATGAGATCACCATGTCGCGCACATATGGTTGTGATACATGTGCCTGGTGTATCTTTATCAGACGGGTTGTCATGATGGGTATATTGGGCTTTGTATATTTTACCCGTTTCACTGGTGGCATGCACTACTATCTCACTCAATAATGATAACAATTATAATAATCCTTTCTTCTATAAACACAAGGCCTGAAATTTATGGGGAGGGGACTAGTCGATCACATCGACCCCAGTACTTGACTGATACTTAATTTATCGACTCTGAAAGGATGAAAGACAAAGTCGACCTCAGCGGAACGACGACCACCACCACCACAATACTACTACTACTACTACTACTACTACTACTACTACTACTACTACTACTACTACTACTAATAATAATAATAATAATAATAATACAGTCGAGCATCAGTGATTCTTCAATGAAAGAAAATGGAAGTTCTCCCACGCTTTTGTTCTAGGAACAAACAGTTTGGATCCTGTATGACTAATTCTGAAAGAAAGAAAGAAAGAAAGAAAGAAATAAAGAAAGAAAGACATGAAGGGAGGAAGGAAGATATAGGGAAAGACTGATGTAGTGCCATATAGTACAAATAAGCTCATAGTGGATGGGAATCTCTGAGTCTAATTATTCTTGTTCGTTAACTCCATTCAGCAGATCTATATAGTATTGCAGTAATTTATTCTGTACTTAAAAGCAACCGTTAAGTTTAACACCTCAGATATGCTGCACTTGAGTCTAATCTGGAAACGTATCTACCCTAACAATAGTTGATTAGTCTTTTGACTGCAGTGAAGCAGTCCAGCAGGGTTTTTCAGTTCTCTGTTTGAGCATGTTAATTTCAAATAGGTCACTAATGCCTTTAAAACAACAATTTTAATCACATACAAGAAGATATGACTGGTTCCCAATGATATGTTAATCCTTCTCAGAATGTGCACAAAATCATAATTTTTGTGAAATCTGTCCGTCTGGAGCATGACATGCGGCTTGGTACACAACTTCTTTCCCCCCTCTCTCTCTCTCTGTCTGTATGCATGTATATGTGTATGTATATAGACAGACACACACTAAAATTTCTCAACATTATCGTTATAGACACTAAAACAAAAATACGAATCTCTATTCTGTGCACATCCCTCGCGCTCTCTCTCTCTCTCTCTCACTCTTTCCCTCTCTTTCTCTCTAACTCACACTCTCTTTTTGTTGTACTCTGTATGCATAGTGACATATGTACACAAATACATATATACTAATATGACAACAGAAACTATATATCAGAAGATGGCAATGTACTCTATGAATGTTGAGGTTGTTAAAAACTTATATATATTTTGATCTATTAAATGTTTCTTTTATTTCAATATCATTTTATCTTTCTTGACTTAATTCTTTCTAGTATATATATATGTGTATGTGTATATAAAATGGCCATTATGTCCGTCTGTTTGTATCCTCTTAACGGTGAAACGGCTGGACCAATGGTCACGATGTTTTTCGGGATTACAAAGGAGGTAATTAGGAAAGTTTTTAGCGAAAAAAATGTGAAAAAGTATGATTATTTAGTGGATATTCAGTGTAATTGTTTAGTTTACAGGCGTAAAAAAAGTAAATAAAAATTAAGGGGGAGATAACTAATAAAAGAAGCAAAAGGAAGAAAGTCAACTTCTTACTATAATGGGCGTTATGTCCGCCTGTCTTTCCCTCTTCACGGCCAAACAGCTGCACCAATGGTCACGATGTTTTTTGAGATTACGAAGTAGGTAATCAGGAAAAAATATGATTATTTAGTGGATATTGAGTTTTGTATTAATAAATCACCTTTGATTTAAAATTTTTTATTAAAATTCCGGCGACGAGGTTTAACTCTGGATTCCCACCCTCATATAGTACGTGAATTTAGAGGGTTTAGATTTGCGATACTCTCCCTTTATTCCCATCGTAGATGGGCAGATTCCTAAAGATTCCACTCGTGCATTCACAGCAAACAAGGCACGGGGTCAAACTTTAGATCATGTAGGTGTATTTTCACCCATTCCGATGTTTACACATGGCCTTGATTTGAAAACGCCTACATCCACTTTGTGCAGGTTCCTCAGGCTCTTTGGGAGATGATTAAAAGGCTGTGGGCCCCTGAAATCCAGGCTGTTGCAGTAACTGGTCCTGAAGCGCGATGGCATTGCTGGGATCTTTGGCATTGTGTAGTGTCAACTCGTTCTAGCGTTGGTGAAACTTTCAATGCCAAAATTTGTCACAATTCCTTCCAGGATCTTCCAGGATCTTCCAGAAATATATTACTGCACACCTCTCCCGCCTTCGCTCCAGGGAGTAGAGTCTTAGCTGTTTCAGCCTCTCGCAGTAGCTGAGCTGTTGCAAAGAGACGATCTTCTTTGTGAAGCTTCATTGGATTGCTTCAAAGTCCGCTGTTAATTTTACACTGCTGGGTGACCATAGCTGTGAGCAGTAATCCAGGTGGCTGCGGACGAATGTCCTCCAGAGGACCATCATGGTTTCCTTATCTCTGGTTCTGAATGTTCTCATGATCCATCCAGCCAATCGTCTGCACTTTGTCGCCATCCTGGTAATGTACACTTAGGCTCTGGGATTGTAATTCCCTCAGTTGTTGAGTTTCGCAGAGGCAATGACCAAGATTTCTGGTGATTTGCTGTGCTTGAGAAGTTAAGTGAATGGTAGTTGTTGCCAGAGCTGGTGACACGTAAAAGGCACCCACGCTGGTGATACGTAAAAAACATTCAGTAAACCTTATAAAGTGGTTGGCATTAGGAGAAACCAAGCCAAAACAGATGAATGGAGTTGTAGTAACGCCTGCGCATACGTAGTCTTACGCATGCGTAGAATTAAACAAGCAAGCGTTTCCCGCTCAATTCATTCTCTTTCTCGCTGGCCAGCGATTGAGCATGGACGTGTGTTTAAAGCTGTCCCTACATCTTTCGGTCTTATACTCGACAGCTCGTTATTCTCACCTCTAAAGATGTATAACTAAAGATATGTATGTTTTATCAAGTAAATAAATGTTGTTTGAGTTGTTTAGTCTGGAGTTCAGCGTTCCGTCAATTTCTTTAATTTTATAGTAGAAAGTCAGGTATACAATCTAAAGATGTATAACCCACTTTCTACTAAAGTGGTGACCCCCGACGAAGAAAAAACGCAGCATGGACTCTGGACTACCAACTTATAACTGGTGAACCTCGACTAAAGAACAAATACGGCCATGGAGACTGACTCATTACCAACATCTCCAAACATAGTCAACACGACTCAACAAGCGCGGTTTTTATTCTCGTCTCTGTTAGAGTGGATTTTTTCCACTCACGAAAAACAGACAGGATTTGCGGCCTGCTTTTTATGTTTTTATATGTCGCATTTCACACTCTCACATTACACATACATCTTTTATGCCACACAATAACTCTTGTTATTCATTTCGCGCGGTCGTTCTTTCATCTTGGGTTAAGAAATTTTTTCTTGGAGGTTTTCGCTAATGGTCGTACAGAAATTGTGTCTGTCGATCGTTCTGTAAAACGTACCTCTTCAAACACTCATCACCAAACAGCCTTTTCGCCACCAGCGTCGTGCGCCAACCAAGATTACCACCGTGACGACAACAATTACTACTATCAATTACAAGCTTTCCCCCCGACGTCGCCAAGTTTCAACTGAATCATTACCACCACACATACAGAACACAGCTATAGCAGTTCCTGCGCCGACGTTTTCATCAATGTACTCTATCTCGGTGTTTTGGGATTTTTTTCGCAGTCTATACTACAGACACTTTCACTTGTTCTGTGTTTTTTCTCACACACACACTTGTGCACTCATACATTTTCTTTCCTTTCAGGGAAAACAAACACTCAAGACTTTTACATCGCGTGATTCCAGTTTCCTGGACAGTTGTCATCACGGTTGTTTTGTCATTGTCATTTCATTTATACATTGCATGTTCTGTGTTTTTTCTCACACACACACTTGTGCACTCATACATATTCTTTCCTTTCAGGGAAAACAAACTCTCAGACTTTTACATCGCGTGATTCCAGTATTCCTGGACAGTTGTCATCACGGTTGTTTTTTGTCATTGTCATTTCATTTATACGTTGCATGCATGTATTTCACAAGTGTACATTTCATTTCTTTGAATTTTCTTTGTGTGTGTTTGTACCACATCTTGTGGGTGGTTTTTCAGTGGCCATCCTGCCTCAAGCGTTCTAACAGATTTTATTTATCGTGCGTTTCCGCTCTGGCGAGGGAGCTCTGTAGTAACGCCTGCGCATGCGTAGTCTTACGCATGCGTAGAATTAAACAAGCAAGCGTTTCCCGCTCAATTCATTCTCTTTCTCGCTGGCCAGCGATTGAGCATGGACGTGTGTTTAAAGCTGTCCCTACATCTTTCGGTCTTATACTCGACAGCTCGTTATTCTCACCTCTAAAGATGTATAACTAAAGATATGTATGTTTATCACCTAAATAAATGTTGTTTAGTCTGGAGTTCAGCGTTCCGTCAATTTCTTTAATTTTATAGTAGAAAGTCAGGTATACAATCTAAAGATGTATAACCCACTTTCTACTAAAGAGTCATTGTGCAGCTCCCCAGTTCCAGTCAAACCGTCTAACCTATGCCAGCATGGAAAACGGACGTTAAATGATGATGATGATGATGATGATGATGTTGTATGTGTGTGCGTGCTTACCATATGTTATGGATCAAAGGCTAAAATTCTAAGAAGGAAAAATTAAAGGGTTGAAATAGGCAAGGAATCCAATCCCTGCAGCGCTCAACCCAGATTCAAATTAACGAACATACTCATGTCATAGCTCAGACAGAAGTCTGATGCTATTTGTCTTTGCCAGACCAGCAGCTGTGTGATGAGCCTACGTCATAATAAACACTCCCAAACTCATAAGTAGGTCAGTATTGTAGGTTAAAGACATTTTGCTTATCTCTGGGTTAAAAATTATTTATTTCTGGAATTCAGAATGTGCTATATCGTTAGTAAAAGTTTATGAATTTCCTACCATATTTTTTTAATAAATAATTAATAGGTGCCTAAGAATACTTTAATTCTCCAAATGTTTCAAGTTTAGAATCTCGTTATTGGAGACAGAAAGACGCATATTGCACACGCGGAAAATTGGGTTATAAAAGTTTTTCGTGCAGTCATTAATATGCATGATATCTATAATTTGCAGATGATTCCAGTTTGAGATGTATAATATGAAGGGCCTCCCGGTTTGAACCAAAGAAATTATGGTAAGTATATATCTAAAACATATCTTTAAGAGTTTTTGTGTGTCTGATTGTCCTCCCATTCTTTCATTTTTATGTAACAATCGTTTGTTCCTCTGTCGTTACCTCCTTCAGATCTATGTTTTACTTCTCCTATTCCTCATTCTCTTTCTTTTATTATATGCTCCCTCTCCCCCTCTCTCTCTCAATATGTTTCTCATTTTTTTAGTTTTCCCTTTAACCCTCTCTTATTCCTTCGTTTTCGTCAGTGACTGCTACGTGTTACGAACGCTCTCTTTTTATCTGTCTGGCTATGTGTTTCTCTCTCTCTCTGTTTACCTCTCTCTTCCTGTCTCTCTTTCTCCCTCCCTCTTTCTCTCTTCCTCCCCTCTCAACACTTACAGCTCCTCATATTTGCCAGCGTCTAAAGCACAAGAATGGAGGCGCAATGGCCCAGTGGTTAGGGCAGCGGACTCGCGGTCATAGGATCGCGGTTTCGATTCCCAGACCGGGCGTTGTGAGTGTTTATTGAGCGAAAACACCTAAAGCTCCACGAGACTCCAGTAGGGGATGGTGGCGAACCCTACTGTACTCTTCCACCACAACTTTCTCTCACTCTTTCTTCCTGTTTCTGTCGTACCTGTAATTCAAAGGGTCAGCCTTGTCACACTGTGTCACGCTGAATATCCCCGAGAACTACGTTAAGGGTACACGTGTCTGTGGAGTGCTCAGCCACTTGCAGGTTAATTTCACGAGCAGGCTGTTCCGTTGATCAGATCAACTGGAACCCTCGACGTCGTAAGCGACGGAGTGCCAACAACAAAAAAGCACAAGAAACATGAGCAGTAGACTAAATAAAAGTGGATTGACTAAAAGTAATCAATAAAAAAAAAGGAGGGAAGGAAAGTAGAAAACTGCATTCTTTTAGCTGGACGATACTTATTTCTTTTAATTCTCCCCTCACCCTTTCTCTCTCGACTTTACGGATCTTTTTTTAAAACGGGGGCCACATTTTTCATTAACGAAACACTTTGAAACTTGGAACACTGGTAGAATGTGTCATATAAAACATCTTTTTCTCTTAGTCTTCTTTAAAAAAAAAAGAAATCCATAAATTATTCCATGTTAAAGTTGTCGTATTTCTGTAATTTCAACCAATCACTGACGTCCATTCAGCCGATATACATTAAGTGCCGACTACATAAACAAACGATTCTGAAACAATTAACCCTAACCCTAACTCTAACCCTAGGGTTAGGGTTAGGGTTAAAGCAAATTTAAAATGAAAAAAGCAAATAAAACGAAGGTATGGAGATTAAATACGCTTTACATCGCTTAATCAGCCAAAGGAGTAAATGTAAACAACTGAATACTTGTCAGTGATTGGTTGAAATTATCGAAATAAGACAATTTTTTACATGAAATAAATTCGAATACAAAAATATTTTTCTGTTCTATAACACAAAATAGATAAGTATACGAAGTTTGAAAGTCTTTCGGTACCAAAAACACTACGTAAAACATTAATGAAAAATGTGGCCCCCGTTTTAAAAAAGATCCGAGTTTACTTCCACAAATTCTTCTCCATAAAATTTTGTCAGTGTCTTCAGAGGTTTGACATAAAAAGTTATTTTTAAAATATGCCACAAAAAGACGATATCTACATTATCTGCATTCTGTCACTCAAATCCTTTACGTCTTACATTTCTTGAAACCACATTTCACAACTTCTCTTTAACCTTATATAAGCCACAGATCAGCACCAATCAATGGTAATTTCATCCTACAACGTCAATGGTTCATGTAGCTACTTGGTTGTTCTTTTATCATAAAGCTTCTTTCATTCCAGGCATAACAGGTACGGACACTTGTTTACAATTGCTTCTTTGATAATTTGCTTCTATGAAATATGACCACAGAAAAGGTTTGCCTCACCTACATCTTCTACAACTAAATACAGGTATGCTCTTAGGGCAGCAGAAACAAATGAACAGCATCAACAAAAACTTTAAGCCAACGCTGTCAGGAAGGCAGCTCTCAGAAAACTTCAAGCCAATCGTCCAAGTGACACTCGCCTTAAGCAGAATGCTATGAGACAAGCTATCCTTAGACAACTAGAGATGCCTAACGAACGATAGGTTTGCCTTCAACAGTATGCTACTAGGCAGGCTGCGCAAAGACACTTTGAAACACCTAAAACAGCACCAGTGCAGGTAGGAAACTCAAAGAGCAAAAGAATCAGAAATTAAATCTTGCTCATACTTACATGAGCTCTGGAAAAGATGTCCCTTCAACTATGGACCTCGACATTATTATGCTTCTGAAAAATAGTTTCAATTGATACTATATCCAAAATTTGTAGAAAGTTCTTTGTCAATAAATGGGAACAAGGGACACATGCAATGTCCTTGCTGATTTCTAATCTTCCAGAGCCCCTAAAAGAGCTTCTTACTGCTGCTACCGAGAAATCCATGTACTTTTTGAGGAGCGTAAGAAAATATAACTCTGCTTTTCAAATGTCTTCGTTTGAAGCCAACATGATCCGAGAAGGGGTATTCATGCCAACATTTTAAGTACAAGGGCAACATAAGTACATGCTAGCATTTTAAAACAAGTGGCCCATCCCCAAAGAAAATCCCTGACACCTGCAACTGTACGTTTGATAATGACTTAAAGAGACAGGTTCAAAATTTAAAACACCATCACCCCGGGTACAAAGTTTGACTTAATTCTTAAACTTCAAGATTTGGTCTATGCAAAGCACAGCAGTTTCAGAAGTTTTATGCATGCCTTGGCGTCTGCATCCATTTTTGGAGTTTTAAATTGTCATTAACAGAAGAGAGGAGACTTTCTGGAGAATATGCACGTCATTTAATGCACCTGAATGCAAAATGAGGTAGCTATCATTCATGAGTGGAGAGCCATGTTACAAAAGAGACATCATTCTGAAGTACAAAGAGGGCACTTCCAAAATTATAGATGAAACATCGATCCTATGACGCATTACACTGTAATAATTTCAAATGTTTTTAACCTTGTATTTGTATTTCATACGTTCAAATTTGATATATGTAATTAACACAATTAAATTATGAAATATACTGTTTATATTAAGCATGTATCGATAAAACAACACTTATTACAAACTGTGCTGCTTTAAACTATTTAATTTCTTTACATGAAAATTAACTGATCAAGTGAAATCAAATAATGCTTTATTAAACCAGATTTACCTTCATTAAGAACAACTTCGGGTCATCTATAGTTACGAGTTTTTATCCTGGGGAATGCCTGGTGTTCTGCTAGCACATACATACATACATACATAAACCGGTCTTCACCAAGAAAATATATGTATGCATATATATATATATATATATATATATATATATATATATATATATATACACACACACACACACACACACATATATATATTCTTGGTGAAGATCGGTTTATAGAGTTACCCTAGGTTTCCTGTTCATAAAGGGTTTAACTTCATGGCGTATAATATACGCATATATATATATATATATATATATATATATATATATATATATATATAGAGAGAGAGAGAGAGAGAGAGAGAGAGAGAAAGAAAGAGAGGGTGTGTGTGTGTGTGTGACGTCACAAGCCTTCGAGAGAACATGGAGTAATTCTTCTCTGGAATATCTCGAAGCACACTCATAAAGCTATAACCAATAGCATGTAAATATTGGGTTCGTGTCCCACGGACTGCCTTCGACCTTTCCTCTCCAAAAGGGGTTTTCAACCCAATATTTACAAGCTATCATTCGTAGCTTCATGTGTGTGCTTCGGGATATTCCCCCAAAGAATACAAACATACATACATACATACATACACATTTAAATTCAAAATCCCCATTGTTGGTTCAATTTATCAAATTTTATTGAGAAATATTTCAGAGTACATAGTATATTTCTGGTTTTCTTTCATTTGTACATTTTTATTTGAAAGCTGTAAAGACCGGTTCAACATTATATATCCTGAAATGCTGTAAACGTATACTTTACTTTTTATTTGATGGGAGGGCCCATTCAAATACATTAGGTGCAGTCCGAGGCACCTGTTTGTATTTCATTGTTTCGTTTCAAAAACCACTGTCTCTCCTATAGCTAGTTACATTGCAGACAATTCATTTGCTTTCTGTTTGATTATATATCTAATCTAGCGAATGTAGTTTATATTCTCTTTGATTATATCAGTTTTATATCCGCCCCCTACGCTTTTACATGTAATTATTGTCAATGTTCTCTAATATATTTATCTCTATTTGCAGTGTCTCTATATAATTTTTATTATGCCCAACATCAGCGTTATTGGTAACTTTATCGATTGGAACCAAAGCAAACTTTTGCTACAAAAGCTTTTAAGTACAATTTTTTTTTGTTTTAAAACAGGATTGGTTTAATACAGGCTCCGAGCGTTCATTTTAGTTTAAAACTGATTCAGTTTGTGGTTCACTCTCAGAGCCTGCAGTTACATGGGAGTGGATAAGTCGATTACATCGGCTCCAGAGCTCAACTGGTATTTATTTTATCGACCCAGAAAGGATGAAAAGCATTGTCAACCTCGGTGGAATTTTAACTCAAGACGTAAAGACGGATCAAATGCTGCTTATCATTTTGCTTAGAGCAGGGGTTTTCAAACTGTGGTCCGCGGACCACAGGGAGTCCGCAAGGACAAGACAGCAAATACTTTTTATGGGCAATTTGATTTTATGTATGTTTTTTAATCGAAATCTTTTAATTGACAATAAACCTATTTGTTAAATACTGTTAAATAAATAAATGTAAAAATATATGTGATTTTAAGCAAATATTTATGTATAAATTTCATAAGCGTTTATAAGGGGGTCCCTAAGGTAAAGCCTGAAATATAAAGGGGTCCGCAAGTCAAAAAGTTTGAAAACCCCTGGCCTAGAGTACTAACAATTTTGCCAGTTCGCTGTCTTACATACAGTACTGTTTGCATACAGCTCGCTAACATACAGCGCTCTATTTGCTAGTCAAAGAGTAATGGCACACTATTGTTCAGTTGTGCAAAGTTGTAAAAATAAAATAAAAGTATTTTAGGCGGAACAAATATTTTCTGAATCATTGAATAAATAATTATATTTTTGTAAAACAAATGAGATCAAGAAAGAATTTTCAAATAGCTACAGACAAGGAATATGTGTGAATGTTGGTTTCAAATTTTGGCACAATGCCAGCAGTTTCAGGGAAGGGGTTAAGTAGATTACATTAACCGCAGTTCTCAACTAGTACTTAATTTATCGACCTCACGAGAATGAAAGACAAAGTCGACCTCGCCGGAATTTGAACTCAGAACGTGAGGACGGACGAAATGCCGCTTAGCATTTTTTGCCCAGTGTACTGACGATGCTACCAGCTCGCCGCCTTAATATGCACAGAATATTGGCTATCATTATGATGGGGTCGAAATTTATGGCGGCGAGTCGGCAGAATCGTTAGCGTGTCGGACAAAATGTTTAGCGGTATTTCTTCCGGCTCGTTACGTTTTGAGTTAAAATTCTGCTGAGGTTGACTTCACTTTTCCAGGTTGGATAAATTAAGAAGCAGTTGAGTCCTGGGTCAATGTAATTGACTTACCTCTTCCCCCACAAAAATTGCTGGCTTTGTGCCAAAATTAGAAAGAATTGCAGGTACAAAATTTACCGTGAATTTTTTTCCACAACCGTTGTTGCTGTTTATTCCCAGGGCAATACTGACCGGAAGTTTATTCCCAGGGCAATACTTTGATCGAAGGTGTAGCGTACATTCGAGTGAAATTCCTCAATCTCCTTTATTATATATACGTATCTCCTTTTTTAAACATACGTGCATTCGAATGTAGCAGGCAACAGCTAGCCTTTGGCCGCTATTTGGATCACAATTTGTCTTTTACTCGATTGCGCCAACTGCTGCGTATAACTAAGATCACGTGGAACAACCCGTTCATAAACCCGTTTGAACCTACTGTTCCTTATAAAATCTCACCTTCTCATCCTTTCGAAGTCTTTCGGTTCCAGACCTTTTCAGGTCTAGCCACTGACCACACAAGACACAGCCAGTTCCAGCGACGACACTACAGCAGCTACGTTGAGACTTACCAACTTCGTCCAACAGCGTTACGGCAGTCTCCTTCTTCGTTGCCACCGCCATGTTTTCAACGTCGTCAACATCATCTCTCTACGTACACAGCTCAACAAGCGACTCGCCCAGGTTCCAACACTTCTCTGTTTGTGAATTACTTCACCGTGGATCAACAACGAATATAAAACCTGCAAGAATTCCTGTACCAAGTGAGCCAGGCAACAGCATCACAGCCACGACTTCACGTACGCCATGTACCTGCAACCGGTTCAGCATCATGGCCGCAACTTCTTGATGCAGTATTTCAACTGCCGTGTACAATTGACTACGAATTTGTATTCTCATCCTCGTGTCTATGAACATTCTTCTCACTTCGATGGTTATCAACTCTTTCACTCTCTCCTTCTTCATTGCCATTCTTATATGCACTTAACACAGGCGCATACATCTATGCTTACGCACAAACATACACTTTGTTCTCATGACAGCCTGTCTATTATTCTATATACATGACGCATACACAGACACACACGTTGACATCAATAAATCTTCTTTTAATCATTCTCATGCGGTTGTGTCTCCATTTTCTCTCTGGCACTTATATGTACTCTTCAGTTATATATTTATTGTATCGACCGTGTAATGTACTAAAGAGCCATTCTCGTCACCTGGCATCGCGCGGTCCTTACAAAGGTCTTCTAAGGTGCCACATAGGCAGATTTGCCAGTGTTTTTTTTTTTTTCTTGTTTTCTCTCAAATTCCGCTGATACTAATTTTGCTTTTCATCAACTCTGAACTAATAAATAAAGTTTCAGTCAAATATTGAAATCGATTTCTCCCACACTCTCTCTCTCTCTCGAAGAAGCCAAGAAATGAGGATTCACGTAGCTCCACCAATCTTTTGATCATGACTCTGTAGACACAACAAAGACAGAAAATGTATTCCAGCCGTGACCACACACCCTTTCTAGAAGCATTTAGGATTCCATTATCTAATGCGTCCTCTCTTTTTAAAGACAATATTTAATTTGAGAGATATCTGACTGTTATTTCTTGCAGGTCGAACGAACTTACTTAATGATTACTATTGATTGTATCTTGTAAAGATTAAGGACTTGTAGAGACATGGTACTTCGTTATGCAACCATGATATACTGCAAAATATATTCAACTTTTTCATAAGTCAATACAATGTTCTACTGTGTTAGCAGCGCTCTTACACCAGTTATTAAGGTTATCTCTACAGATTTTCAATAGAAATTATAGTCTTTTTTCCTTCTTCTTATTGTGACATCATCTCGCAATATATTTAAGGTTTTCTTGGTCAAGTTTCTTTATTTCAATCTCTGGGACTATATATATTCAATTGCTGCACTTTGTAAGATAAATTGCTATAAAATGAGTTTATAATCAGGAACGATAATGTACAGTATCGTGCAAAGTTGTTGAACGAGCGACAAGAGGTTTTGATATAATTTTATCAGCAGAGTACAACATTTCTGTCCATTCTCCTTTCTTGTTATGAATGCTATTCTTCCATATATACAAGCAGTTTCTGAGTTACCACGAAATTCATAAGTTCGGGCACGATGTATCCTTCTTAAAGGCCCAGATACTGACAGTAGTTTCTTTAATATAATATATTCTTATGTGTTGCTCTTATTTAGTTCCTGACTGAGAAAACCCATGGTCTCTAAGGTATTCCAAGTGTGACTGTCTTTTACGATTCTATAGGACTAAATACGAGGCTATGTGGCCTAGTGATTAGGATGTTGCACTCACAACCGTAAGATCGTTGTTTCGATTCTCCGGACTGGGCGGTGCGTTGTGTTCTTAGGCAAAACTCTTCATTTCCCGTTGATCTGCGATCACTCCCATAACTGGCTTGTGACACATAGTGCACCTGTACAGGCAATGTCGATTTGATAGAGGGAGTGAAGTCATGCACAGCACAAACATTTGATCTCTATAAACAAATCAACTGTGCAGGTTGTTTAGCAAGAAATTGCTGAATCGGTTTTCTCGAACTCGAAAGACTACCAAAAAGGACGACAATATCTAATGTATCTTTCTTTACTTTAGATAATAGTGTGTTGACTACTGTTATTTCTAGCGGACAAATGACCGCGTAGAAGCTCTTTCGTCCGTTATCTTATTTGTTAGTGATAAAGAAACAGTTGATTTTCCCATTGTTTTAGCGGCAAATTTTCTATTTTGTCCAAATCGATTTTTCAGCTGTTCATGCCTTTAAATCTTTCGTAATAACCGGTTTAGCATTTGTTTCATAACCTCAGCTTCATACTGTTTGTTGCCTGCACACCAACACTTTCTTTTTTCTTTTCTTTTTTTTTTTTTGCTCTTTGGAGGTTTGTGTGACGTCAGTTTCTAAACCTGATTTTATTCACATTTTTTTTGACATTCGAAATATTAGGCCTCGACCTATTAATTTCCATAAATCTAATTATTTTTTAAGGATAAAGAATTTTTTTCATTATAAACTTTGTC